>NC_041375.1:7999252-8306752 GCF_900634415.1 Cottoperca gobio | reverse complement strand
GTCAGTTCTAGCATACGTGTGTTTTCATGAGACTGAGCCCCGGACAGAAGGATTGAATTTCTCCTTTGGGACGCATGAATAGTATATATATGAATGCCTTAGTTGTTATTTAATCTTTGGGGTCTTGATGTGGATAATTGAAGAGTTAGTGTGTGAGTTGTGGCTGTGGACAAGCAGGGTTTCTGTTGTTTCTTCCAGGTGAAAAGGAGGTTGAAACTGTGTTATGAGTGATTAAGACATAGACGGAACATTTATTTCAATTAATTTGTATCAAAAAGTAAGATAGAGATCCATAGTGTGTCCTTAGTAACTGAGAAGGAATCAGGGCGAGCAATGGATTGTAATTTTATTGTTCTTATAATCTTCTTCTATATATAAAATGACAATGGTGGATAAAACTGGAGATTTAAAATGAAATGTGTAATTGTAGCCTTATAGCATGATCCTTAACAACAATGGCAGTTTCAGTACGTGTGACATGACCCAGTGTGCAACACTGTTGGGTTTTTATATCCATGGCAACCAAGGAGGCCTTTGGCTTCTGGAAAGAGAACACTGACCAATCATGCGACACACACACACAAACACACACACACACACACACACACACACACACACACACACACATGCATACACACACAGAGAAAATAAGATAATTATGGCTTCAGTTTGGCTATAGAGAGAATTCACACTTTCAGCTCCCCTTATTAAAAGTATCTTGTTCGGAAAAGGACAGATTGTTAGTGAGTGAAGTGTCAGACCTTGAATGAGAAAAATAGTAATTTAGTGATTCAGAAACTCTACAAAGGTTCCTCGAAAGCCTTACTTGTTTTTTTGTTGCTCAGTTTAGGAGTGGTGCTCTTGAGAAACTACACCCTTTGTTCCCCATATCCCCCCCAAACAAGGAAGTAACAGTCAATTTTTGTGTCTTAATCCACTGGTGGAAAGGCTCTCTGTACAGGCTGCTTAGAGCGCAGCTTTACAATCAAAGCCAATTTTAAACCCTTAAAGAGTACGTCTGAACTGCAAAAAAACAAGAAGACAAAATTAAGCTCACTGGTTTCCGTGTCTCTTCCTGGACCTCTCCTTCCTCTGTCCTTTCATTATTACTCTCTTCTCTCTCAGCTCCATCTACTGTAGTTCTTGCTTGCTCTGCTTCTATTTCCTCTTTCATTCATTCTTTCTTTTTCTTTTCTCTTTCACATTCTTTTTTCTTACGCTCTCTCCCATTCTTTTCTCTGCCTCTCTTTTTTCCACAACCTCTCTCTCAGCGGGTTTCTTTCACAGTGAGTTGACAGAGTATTGAAGTTTCAGACAAACCCTCTAATGCAGGATTAAAGATATCATGGTAGGATTAGCTCTCTCCCTTCACTTCGCCTCCCTCCCACCCTCTCTCATCATTTTCTACCACCCCTCTCTATTTCACTCCATTTTTTCTTCCTATAATACCTTCTCTCTTTCTCTTTCTCTTTCTCTAGCCCTGTAATTTCTTTCTGATTTCCCATTCTTCCCCTCTCCATGTCTTTCTCCCTCCACTCGACTCCCTTCAATCTGATCTTGCCCTGATAAAAGCAGCTGTGTCCTACCAAATACAACCACTTACCACTCCCCACCCTTTGTCCAAATCAGCCAGTCTCTGCATAATCAAGGCTTTGCATTGTCTGGTCGAATCTGAACGCATCGCATGATCCTCTGCGTGTCAATGTGCAGCTAATGCTTGTGACGTTTGCATCAACCAAAAATACTATGAGTCAAACCAGCATAATCCTGTACAACATCATAGCATTTTTATTTTGAAGAATGAAGAGTTTAGATGACTAAGAGTATGCATTCTGGTGTTTTAATATTTGGAAAGTAAGTTAAATCTGAAAGCTGACAGTCTGTTTACTGCCTGCTGTTGATCTTACATATTATGTTTAGTTGAACACCAGCCAGGCAATAATTTCAGTTTACTGCTGCAGTAATTGACCATTCGCTAAATAGCACCCTTAGTTACTGTTACTAGGCCTGTCAAGCTTTCCACTTCACCTCTTGTATGTAATATGCTTTGATAACAATGAAAAATGTTATACTTGAAATTCATAGTATTTGTTTGAATTGATTGATTTTAGACAGAGGCTCATTTTGAGCTGGCTTATCAGTGCCGACAGAACTGGCAGATATTATCAGCTGTTGTTACATAGGTAATTAAGATAACATTAGCTCCATAAGTTGGTTTAAAAACCCTGTCCCCAGCTTTTAAAATTGAGAAACCTTTAAAGGACGTCTTAAACAAGCACTCAATGGCTACATACATGCACACAAACAAAACTTAGGTCAAAGCTGAGTGTCCCGGGCAAAAAGTCACTATCCTAACCAGATGATGATCCATGTAGACTACAATCCTAGTGTTTCAAGTACAATAAGGAAAGATGTAAAGTCAGACAAGTCAAACACCTTGCTTACAAACAGGACATGCTAATGTAGATTGCAGTTTACAATAGCACAGATAAATACTTTGTTTAATCCATTTCTTATACATTTGCTTTTGGGTTTTAGAAAGGCTACAAAACAACAACACGCTACAAACACTAACAATGCTGATTATCCCTGTTACTACAGCACCACGCACATGATTCAGCAGGTGGAGAAATCCAAAGCTTGACAGACCTGCCATGCCTAGTTACAGTTGCTAAGCGATGATTTGATAGTCACTGTCTAGGGGGAGGCGTTTAGCGAACAGTCAATTTGACAATTAACAGCTTTTAACTCTCCAATGCGGCCTGCATGCCTGCCTCCCTGGTTCATAGTGCCAAATAGTAATGTGTCCTCCTGCCCTCCAGGGGGTGCCATGTCTGGGATGGAGCCCACAGTAGACACAGTGGCAGTGCAGCCTGTCCCTGCCTACTGGTACTATGTGTTGGCGGGGGGCGTAGCTCTCTTGCTGCTGGTCACTGTAACCGTGGTGGTGACTCTGTGCTGCCATCGGTACCACTGGGCGCCCAAGAAGACCAGCGGTAGTCATCATCATTCAGTGACGTACCACAACAGCCAGCATCCAAATCAGCAAGGTCACCAAACCTGCTACCAGAACCAAAACCTCAGCTATAATCTGATCCAGAGCCCCAACCAAAACCACCTGTACCCAGGTACTGGGCCGAGCCCAAATGTTGACCCCATGCTCACCATCAGACTGGAGAAAGATGACAGCTATGATTCCCAGTGTTGAAAACAACAGGACTACATGTGAATGATAACATTTTATTAGAAGGCTTTGTTCAAATAAAGATCTTAGGGAGTGAAAACTCCCTCAACAGCAGTATTCAGCATATTCGCCACTCTCCACTGATGAGAATCTACATGGAAGAGACACTGCAGTTCCTGTTGCTGATGACTGATCTAATTAACTGATCAGCATGCACCTTTGATAAACTGCCTTGTTGGCTGACACTGGCAGAATGAACTCCTGACGTTAAACTTTACCATCACCGGGGAGAGTAGATGAAAGAACTTCAATTGTCAATTCTAATGGCTGATGAGGGCCTGATAACGTTTTTGATGTACTTAAGAGCATACCGGCTTTTACAGCTGCGCCCCAACCTTGACTTTGGACAAAACAAATGTACATGCAGTGTACGTTGTCAGTGTTGCGACAGCATATTTTTTCAGAGCAGGATATATCTGTCTGCCCTGCTCTGATCTGCAGTTTGAACACCTGCCTCCAAATACCCTGTCCGACACAGCAAGGAATTACACACAGGTACAGGGAGATGGAAGTCACAATGTGTGCTGCATAAAGAGAGAAAGCTATTTCTCTGGGGCTGAGAGTGACAGAGACAGATTAAGAACAGAAAAAGGAAGAGGTATGGGGAGAATTAGTGCTGCCCGTCCAGCCGCGACAGATAGAAGGCTACCGATCCACTGTGGGTGGCTCCTGTGGTCTGTGAACGAGGAATCAGTGTTGTGCTGTTCTCTGTCTGGTTTACACGGGGGGAGATAGGCTTAGACAGCTTACATCACGTCCTGCAGACCTAGAAACAAACACTCTCTCGGCAGCAAAACACACAACGGCTCAAAAGTCTCAAACACGTATGCACGGACACTTCAAAACGTTTCAGCGGCTAATAATTGAGTCTCGCGTGTTACCCTGAGTGCATCTTTTCATTACATCCTGATATGCCTTTCATAAATTGTGCTTTAAAACTATAACCTCTTCACCTCCAGAACGAGGTCGTGCCTCAGTGTCAAATCGGAGTATGAATGCACTCATTACAGTTTTGCCTTGATCTCATAGATAATCCAATGCCTGTGTCTGTTAATGTTCAAACTGAACATCTTTGTATGTCCTGCACACATTAGACTGAGTGAATGAAACAAATCCAAAATGTATTGAGTATCTAAAGATGCAGTTATACTTTTCTTTGAATTCTGTGCAAGTTAAAAAACCTTTTGTGTCATCCTATGACGAATATAATAGTTTGTGAGTGTTTTGCATATTAGCCTGGTTACCTGAAGATGTGGTGCACTTGGCTGCACAGTTTTGCTTCTATTCAGCAGGTCAGACCAAACATATGCTGTGAGAAAGAACTTCTTGCTTAAGAAGCCTTTTAAAAACTGATCCAGGATCACTTTCATTCACCATGATCTGTCAAAATCAAAAACAGGTTTTCTGTCTGACTTGGTGTGTGTTAGCATTCTTTTGTTTTCTTCATATTTTCCCATGTTGACACCGATGAGTTTGCATAAAATGTGTTGACATGATGCATTTTTTAATGGATTACACATCAATTTGCAATGATGAGAATTATATTAGCACTTTTCTTCTTCTTGATAATGATTTATTGAAGGCTTTCATGATTTCTGATTATTTCTTACATTTACTGTGAATCTTAATATAAAAAAACAAGTTGAGTAATGTACTGGTTGTGAATTAAATATGATTTATTTCTTTGTAATCATGTAACAGTATGCCTACATGTGTTTCTGATGTATAATAGTTATACAATGTTTATTTTTTATACTCACTGACTGTTTAAAGGCAACAGTTGTGTTGATTGTGTTCACTGAGATAATCTTAACAACTTTTCTTGACTTTCATTTGATGTTAAATCCTCACGTTGAAGCCATTGTTTGAAGACATGTTTGTCCCTCATTTAAAGCATTCAGCTTCAAGCTTTAGTCATTTAGGGACATGAAACAGAAGCAAATCAATATGTTGTGTCAAAATGATTCGGATGATGAAAAAAAAGTATTCATTTGCTTAGTTTTGGTTTAAGCAGCCCAGTATGGACTTCTGATCCACGTACTTTTCAGCAGCTCACCATCTTATGCTGTCGGCTACCCCCCTACATCATTTTGTTCATGCTCAAATCCCCCAGCCTTTTTATCAAAACCCGCTTGTTCCTATTCTACTCCTTCCCTTCATCGCAAATCCTCACAGTAAAAAACACTGGAGAGAAAATGAGAGGCAGAAATGGAGAGCAAAATCTCTCCGAGGAGAAAGGCCCATTAAGCGAGCCCCCTTTCTCTCCAAAGAATGCGCCCAGAGATGGAAGAAGATGAAAGAAGTAAAAAAAAAAGAAGAAAAAAAAAAACTGTACTTTCTAAAGATAGATTTTGATTTTACTCCGAGAGGAAGGCTAACAGGGAGGCAGGTTGGGGTTTGGATTGAAGGAGGAAGCGAATTGAAGGAGGAGGGCAGGTTGTTTCAAACACAAAGCAGATGAAAGAAGTCTTTTGGCAGAATAGTCAGAGTGATGGAGACACACACACAATCTCAAACAAACACAAATCTGTGTTAGCAAAGAATTCCAACAAATGCAGTCACTTAAATCATTGCTGCATGCTTGTTTAGAATCCACTCTGCAAATCTCCATATTGACTTTATTTCATCAAATTATGTCTCATAAAATGTGATTTTTTTGCTTTAGTCAACAAGTAATTTTGTTATTTTATGCTTGCATATCCATCCCCTCTCCCTTCCATTTCATTTGACTTGTGTATGATTTACACATTATATGACTCACTCTAGCAGCCCTGTGCTGTAACCCAATCAATGTGGGTCCGAAATTCAAACAGAGGAATGATATATGACCGTATTTATGTTGTGCTACCCATACACTTTTCATTCTCTCTCTCCATCAAACTTTTTGCAAGATTTTGAAAATGTGCTGGCGTCTCTTCATGCAGCGCTTTTAAATCAACCATCAATCACTTCCCTCTCCCTGCTCCATCACAGACTACTTTGAAGCCCTTTAATATTTCTAATTAGTTAATGGAGCTGATTGCATTCATAAAACCCTGCAGTAAGCATTTCTAGCCCTCAGGCCATTTCTTTTTCCTTTTTTTTCCTGCCTCCTCCTCCTCTGTTTCCTGGAGAAATATTACGAGTAAAGCACTCTAACAGGTCCTCGGGTCCCCCGCTGCAACAGCGTATGGTGCCAAAGAGCCATCCATGTCTTTCCCTGAATAAAAAAGCCCCCTTTTTATTCTTCTCTTTGCTAATTAGAGAGTGGAGATAAAATGGGGCTACAGGGAGTTTTAATCTCCTTTCAGATCCGCGTGATGATTCTCCTCAGGATCCCAGCCTGAGGGCTTTAAACCAGGATCATTAGAAAGTGTTCAACATTCGTCCAAAGAGTGTCGGTCCAAGCATCTCTCTTTTCTATCCTGCTTCTTCTGCTTTCTCACTGTTTTGTCAAGGCCTGTGGTCATTTCAGTTAGAAAAAGAGATGTTAGAGCCTGGAGGGTCTGTTGTGAGACTGTACATTTACACATTCAGAAGACAGAAGAGATTAGAGGCATTCATGTCAGCGTACTATGTGTAGCCTTACATGGAGAGTACAGTTCAGTAAGACCGCCAGAAGATATTATACTGGGATCAGCCATTTTTAAGCAGGTATCCATTGTTTCAGGGTGGACTGCCTATTCTGAATAACATGACAGCATTATTTTATTTATGTGGGTGATTCAGACAAACATTAAGGCCATTTTGGAGCCTGTATTTCACACCTTTGTTCTCACTTCTCACTTTTCGCCATTCATTTCGGTGATGGGAAATCACACATTTTAGTGCAAGTGCAACCATAAGCTCAGTTTTTTTAGAAAATCTACCTTGATGTCATTTCTATCAAATGAATGGATGATGTTGTTATTGTTCTTTGATTTCTTGTTCTAATAATAGAGTTTTTTTTCTTGTTCAGAAAGATTTTCTTGATGTAAATCTGTTTGAGCAGCAAGTCTGAAACATTGCCTCAACAAGGGATGAGGGACTTAAGATAGTTTCAATTCAAACTGTGACTAGTTTAGTTCCCTGGCTTCAGCCACCTCACTGTTATATTTACTCCTGTGCACTTTCTCTGCCTCTGTGAAGGAAAAACCTCGACTTTATGATTGTCTTTATGCCTTGTGCTGCACTTCAAGCAAATTAAATATTGAACTACAGAGAGACATACAAAGCCAAGAGGCACCCATACTCAATCCCATTATCAAATAATTAAATAAGTAAATTATCAAACTTCAGAGAAAGAATACACTCCATTTAGCATAGGATTTCTTGGTTGCTGTAATATTTGAATTACAATTTAATTGAGTCAGTTTATTTTGTTTATTCTATAATTGGGTTTGGAAGTATATTTTGTGTCAATTTAAAACAATTAAAGATGTGATTCACTTTCTTTTTCAAGGAAATTACCTCATATTTAATACATGAGCAAATATCTTCATTTCACAGATAGTAGGTCTCATTTAAAAGCATTAATCTCTTACTATTATTTGCAGACTGAAGAGTATTGGAAGTTTATAAAGACTGTTTATAGAAGGTATGAAAAAATAAAATTAAAATTGTCTGACCTTATCTAACTGAGGAAATGAAGCTCCATATCTTTTTTTCATATCTACTTAATTAGTTTTCCACCTCTTGTCTTTTGGATATCTATTAGTATTTCACTTCGTAATACGTTTTTGGTTCCTTTTGCCCAGCAATAAATGATTATCACCTGCCCTGATATTGCAATTTTTTTCCCTGGTGATTGTAATATCAATTTCCTTGAATAAAACTGAATTGAAGCAGAATTGAGCTTCCAAACCCTTCAAAGCCTTGCACTTCAGCCTGTCTCAGAAATATAATGTGGTATTTTAGCTTGTTGAATTTCATGGTCTTGGAATAAAAAGAAAATATATTGTTGGGAATGTGAAGGTAATAAAAGTGATATTTTTCTATGAAACAGTTTTGTGTGTCTTTTTTCACGGTTAAGTCTCCCATTCTCTCTCTGTCTCTCTCTCTGTGTGTCTCTCTGTGTGTGTGTCTCTCTCTCTCTCTCTCTCGCTCTCTCTCGCTCTCTCTCTCTCTCTCTCTCTCTCTCTCTCTCTCTCTCTCTCTTTCTCTGTGTGTCTCTCTCTCTCGCTCTCTCTCTCTCTCTCTCTCTGTCTATCTCTCTCTCTCTCGCTCTCTCTCTGTCTCTGTCTATCTCTCTCTCTCTCTCTCTCTCTCTCTCTCTTCTCTGTGTGTCTCTCTCTCTATCTCTCTCTCTCGCTCTCTCTCTCTCTCTCTCTCTCTCTCTCTCCTCTCTCTGTCTCTGTCTCTCTCTCTCTCTCTCTCTCTCTCTCTCTCTCTCTCTCTCTCTCTCTCTCTCTCTGTCTCTGTCTATCTCTCTCTCTCTCTCTGAATAAAACGGTTATAGGAGATCTCTTGGCTGATATCTTCAGACAGTTTAAATAAGATCACTCACTCTTTGAGCTGTTTGTGTAGTTTGATTTCCATCTACAAATGTAGCTTGTGCGCTGACAACATAAGAAATGGAGCGATGCTATCACAACATGTTGTTGACTCTTGAGTAGCTCTGGCTTGACTGGATGTTTGAGATTAATACTTTTATTCTGTCTGTCGTTTTAACAGATCCCAGGCCTATGGATTTTGGAAAAGATCCTGTTTTCAACCACAAGCCCCCCATCAATGGAGGTGAGGTTTGAAGCCATGTCATCCTGTCCTCTACTCTCTTCTACTCTACTCTACTCGGCGGCTCCGAGACTCGAGGAGAACTCGAGGAGAAGGGAGGGGAGAAGCAGAGAAGAAGAAGAAGCGAAGAAGACGAGAAGAGATAGAAAAGAGGAAGAGAAGCGAGGAGCGGAGAGAAGAGAAGCGAAGAGAGGAAGAAGAGAAGAGAAGAATAAGAGAAGAGTAGAGAAGAGAAGAGGAGAGAAGAGAAGAGAAGAGGAGACTGAGAGAGACGAGAAGAGAAGAGACTGCGAGAGGAAGGAAGAGGGCGAGAAGCGGAAGAGGGCGAAGAGAGGAAGAGAGGAGAAGGGGGAGCGAAGAGAAGAGGAGGAAGAAGGAGGAGGAAGGCGAGAAGAGAGAGAAGAGAAAGAGAAGAGAAGAGAGAGAAGAGAAGAGAAGGAAGAGAAGAGAAGAAAAGAGAAGAGAAGAGAGAGACGAGAAGAGCGAGAGAGAAGCGAGATCTCGCAGATGAGAAGGCAGAAGAAGACAGCGCTAGAATAGAAGTAAGCGAGGAACAGCAGCAGATCTCTACTCTCCTCTCCTCTCCTCATCCTCACTCTCCTCTACTCTCATCTACTCTCCTCTACTCTCCTGCCCTCTCCTCTCTCCTCTCCTCTCTTCTCTTCTCTTCTCTTCTCCTCTCCTCTCCTCTCCTCTCCTCTCCTCTCCTCTCCTCTCAGCCTGAGGCTATACTGGCTTGTTTTACAAGTCTCCCCAAATAATAGTGAAACAGCTCTTTAAGCAGAGGCATGCCCATGGCTCTTCTTTTTACTTGTGATTCCACTAGAGAAAAAGCCTGTGGCAACAGTGACAGATAATCTCTGCTGTGTGTGTGCATGAGAGTGTATAGAGAGGGGAAGAGAGAGCATCCAAAAGTGTGTGTCTGTGTGTGCATGTGGGCATGTTAGCGTGTGTTTCCTCTCCTCCTCTTTCATGTTCCGTGGCAGACAAAGTGAGACCGACAGCTTCCTCCTGGGCACCTAGAACACATCTGCCTGTAACAATCACGGTTTACTTTCTGTGTGTGTGTGTGTGTGTGTGTGTGTGTGTGTGTGTGTTTGTGCGCGCACATGCATTTGTTATTATTCCTTGTTTCTCCCAGCCCCTTGACAGATACCAGAAAAGTACTCAGCCTTTACCTCACTAAACAAGTCTGTTTACTGTCTGTTTACTGTGTGTGTGTGTGTGTGTGTGTGTGTGTGTGTGTGTGTGTGTGTGTGTGTGTGTGTGTGTGTCACACTCTCTCTCTTCCTCTCTCTTTGTGTATCGGGGTGTTCTGCCATAAAACCCTCTAAATGCAGTACTTAATTACGGATTTGCTTGTTCGTGTGTATACATTCATTAAGTGGATTAGCATGATTGCTTATGCCAACTAGATGTGCGCACCTCCAATCACACTGGAGAGCACCTTTACAGTAATTAATTGTATTATGTTTCCAAACTCACAAAGTCAATAACAACAACAGTTCTGGGGTTCTTGAATATATCAGCCATGACATTTGCCTCTGATACAGTTGAATTAATTAATTTAGCGACACTATGCGATTATTGAAAGAATAAATACCAAATATTTTCTCTTTCACATGAAACGTGTAATCTATAAGCTGTAAAATGCACCATTGCTCACTTCAATACACTCAATGGTTTTTGCTGCTACCGCTTAACTTGGTCTGGTATGACCAGTAGCTTATTTGGCTAATGTTATGTAACCTGACATATTGTGCTACAATTACATTACATTTTAACATTTACCGCTATCTCGTAATTGTCACTTGCGGCCACAATGTCACTATTAAGCAAAAGTTACGTCGTCTCACTTGGGAAAAGTTTTAGCTCTTACTTTCAAATAGTTTATATGATATTAAATTGTGGCTAATGTAGAGAATGCATGCTCTACAGTTTTTAGCTTCTTGGTGTATTGTTCTCTTATTATATTTGTACTTTTATTTCTCAATTAGCAGACTCTTCAAACTTGTTGAGTTGTGTAGCACTTTAGGGTGAACATCAAGTCTGTTTTTTGTTCATGTTGTAATCATAATTTAACTTTTCAAAAGCCTGATAATTGATTTTCATACAGACGTCAATGGAAACCAATGGTTGCCTGGAGTGATAGGAAAAACACAACCACAAACCTAAATTTTATCAGTGTGATATAAAATGAAGTATATGTGATTTACAGTAAATTTACTAACACATACAAAACCATTGGTATTGTATGCTTCTTTAACTTAAGCATGTTTTTATTATGTATAGAAATGTTTTCTAAGTTTGCTGTTTTCTCTCCAGACTACGTCTTCCCAGGGTGGCCATACTCCTTCTCCACCCCGTCCTCCTCTGATGTGAACCCCTCCTCCGTCACTCTGGTGTCAGAGAAAGACAAGGACAACGCCTGGCTATACACGCTGGACCCCATCCTCCTCACCATCATCGTGATGAGTTCTCTGGGCGTGCTGCTGGGTGCGGTTTGCGCGGGACTGCTCCTCTACTGCACCTGCTCCTACAGCGGACTTTCCTCGCGCTCCTCCACAACGCTGGAGAACTACAACTTTGAGTTGTACGACGGGATTAAGCATAAAGTGAAGAAAAATCAGCAGAGGTGCTGCTCTGAGGCATGAAGAGGAGGAGAAGGACTCTAGAGAGCGCTGGGGAAAGACACGATCCCCCACCAATGTAACTTTGGTTCTCGGCTTGGACAAAGAAAACACTAAAAGCACTATCTGTTATTTCAATCCCCAGTGTCCCCTACCTTATATCATGCTCTGATGTCTAAAAGGGAAACATTCAACCCAGAGTTTCCCCACCTATTTGCGTGCCAGTGGGAACTAGTGACCTTGATCTCCCCTACATGCTATGAGGCCTAAACCGGGGGACACACCTGACCCCAGTCTCCCCTACCCACTGTACCATATCTCCTCCGCCTGCAGGAGAGAGCCTGCTCGATTCTAAAAGCCTGTGAATGAATGAAGGAATGAATACATGAACATGAATGACAGATCTACCATAGAATGAAACCCACCAGTCACTGGAGTGAAGCTAGGAGAAAGGTGGACTACAGCACCCTTAACAATCTGGACATTTGGCCCACAAATGACAGCACAGTGTGAGGTGTTTGGTTAAAATGTTGGTAAATAGATTTTTAATGAAGAAGAAAATCTCATGGACATGTACCCAGGACTGGTACTTTGCAGAGGGGCAATGTCAAATCTGTCCTTGTCGGCTTTTATTTGAATGTGGCCAACAGAGACGGCATGTTGAAATGAAAAAGCTCCAGCTTCTGACTATTTGTGGAGACTTCAGCACCAGTGGACCATTTGATGTGGGTACTTTTGACTGAAATCAACACATATCAAGCGAATGCCTATCCCCCCTAAAGAAGTTTAAAAGATATCAAACCACACTACTCAAATGAATCTAGATTTCTAGCGGTTGAAGAAGGAAAAGAGGATGAAAAAGGACATTTTATTTTTATTTGTTTTTCTGAGAGTTTTAGATATGAGTTCTGGGACTTTCAAACGTCCATTAGCCCGCCATATGGCGCTTGCTCGCTTCTTTGTCTCGGTCTGCGCTTTGTGAAACCAGTGGCATAGAAGAGTAATGGTGACAGTTTTTGTTATGTTTTAGACTTGTGTTTGTTTGGAAAAAAAGGTAAAGAAAAGACAGCTTCAGTTCGTAGCCACCCTGTAGAGCTTATACGCCATTTTTAGACTTTCTTTAGCATTGTGTTGGACTCCATCGTCTTAACCGTGACTTCAGTCCTTTTCTATTTTCACACATTTTCCATTACAGATGATCAGTCTTTAGAAAGAGTTAGGGAAAGGTATAAGAAGATGGAAGACAGAAAATCAGAGGTTTATTTAAATCTAACATGCTGTTATGGAGTCGTGCTTTAGATTCAGAACTCTAGGGTTTGTCTTTGGTATATATCTATATTTTTTTGCTTTTCAGACTGTATGATGCCCAAATGATGGACAGACACTGTGTGAACAAAATGTCAGTGATTGTTTTATTGCAACCTATGGATTGCCAAAGAGCTGTGTATGTGCACAGGGGGTCTGAACAAGTGTTAAAAGAGGCCGAGTGGAGAACGGACTGAGAGTGATAGATCACCCTGCCTTTTATCCACCGCTCTTATAACATAACCCTCCTGAATGAAGGATGCTCAGAAATGGAAAAAGAGAAAGCGGAGACTAAAGGAGGGGAGTGGAAATCGCACCATTGACTTTCTTGGACACACAATCGAGCCTTAAGCTAACTACAGTATATGCTGTATCGGAGGACAGCCATCGAGGAGTGCCAGTGCTGCTGGGGAGACTGATGAACCGGAGGACGCACAAGCACGCACACACACACACACACACACACACACACACACACACACACACAAATAGACAGATAGACACATAGAAAGAGTCTGAAAAAGGGAAAAGATATGGTGGTTATGTTTACATGCAGGAGAAGTCTCATCAATCATTAAACTATCATCTTTAGCATAATGCAGCTGTTTCTCCCAAGAATAACATTCTTATGTCACTATTTGGATTCAGCAAAATAGTTTTTGGTGGAAACTGAGAGGTACCCTGTGAAGTTTGTGTCATCTAGTAGTGATATATATGGAGCAATGTTTCCATTTAGTTAGTATGCACTGCTGCATGCACATAAGCATGCAGCGGTTATGGTGGTGTCACACCTTTCCACTGACTGACAACAATTTTTAGCAAAGGACAAGAGGAATACTGCAAGCTAGCAAGGATTTAAAATTATTAGGAGGAACATTTAGCATTCAAAAGACCTCAAAGATACACACAATGTGTAAATATAACTTGTATGTTTATAAGAAAACTCCACACGGTACCTTTAATGCCTCTAAGAATGTTTTTTAATTAACATATCGACAAAATGCTTATGTTTTTTTTAATACAATATACACTTCTGACAAATATAATTACAGTTATTTTGGTTATGGTTAGACAACCAAAATACTTTGTAAAGGTTCAGGAAAGGTTGTGGTAAATTAAAAAGTCAACTTGAATCTGGTGTATTACTCATGCACTTTGTAAATCATGGAAGACTTTATTTTAATGAACTTAACACTTCTATGTGCATCTATCTGCAGTTAAAGATGTCACTTTGTAGCTTGCAGACTGATCAAGCTTTGATAGGGAACATTTGATTAACTTGTCAACATAGTCAATTAAAGTTTATAAAAGATTCATATAAAAACGCTCATTTGAACAATTGGAGTAGAGCGGGACGGCAGGTGATTCTCTGCATGGAGGTGAGACACTCTACTGACAGATGACAGATGGAGAGGACAGACAGCCAATAAGATAAACATGAGACTGTGAGCAGGACAGGTGGAAGGTGACACAATCACCACACAGAGACAACACCAGACAAAGACACAACAATACATAAGACAAACAGTGATGGAGAGTCTGTGCCCCAGACGCAAATCTTAAAAATGTAATTGGAAGACCAGACGCTGTCCTCTCCCTGTCTTCTTTGTATGGGGAGAAAGAGTCCAACATGTCACACTTGGCATGCAAAGAAAATAGGGGGTTTCTAAAAGATGTTGTAAGATGGTCATATAAGGAGAGCTAAAGGGAGTGGACATTGAAAAGAGCGATAGAGGGTTTTCTGTCCATCTCACTGCGTTTTCATTGGACCGTTTTCCAAGTGCCTTGGAGCTCTTTTATTATGTCTCTTTATCTCTCTCTCTGTCACTACTGCTATCTTACTCTCACTCTCTTTCTCTCTCTCACACAAACACACACATGAAACAGTGAGTGCATTGTGAGACTTTGTGTGCCAATGGCGACAAATGAACGCCGAAACATATAGAAACACACACAACTGACATATTGTCTCTCTCCTGCTCGACTTTAACACTTTCTTTCTGGAAGTCCAGATAGTATTACCACTTCTGTCTCAATGGATACACACATATACACACTGACACACACACACATATGCACACTACATTATGACATACACATACCTACGGCACTGGCCAGATAACTCAAACTGTTGTTTGTAGACTTTGTACAGAAAAAACTCTTTTTTAATGTTATTATTATTATTTAATAAAGGCTAAATAACAAGTGATTTGGTTCTGGGTATTTGTATTACTTTTGTGTATTTCACATGTGTGTGTGTGTGTTTATTTGTATATTTGTCTTAAGTGTTAGTGCTATCTAACTACTATTAACTAACCTCCAAACACAAAGCACATCAAAGTCCTTCAAAGCAGTGAAGAGAACATTTTTTGAAAAAAACATAAATGAGATGATGATTATAGCCTAGAATAGAAAAAGAATATATATATATATATATATATATATATATATATATATATATATATATATATTACATTTTTGTATGAATATTTTTCTTAAAACATTTTCACAAGATTTCTTTCTACATTCAAAACTAAACCATCAACCCACAAACCACAGCATCCGGCCTGGTGGAGAAAGCATGAAAGTGAGGGTAATGATGGAGCGAAAATGATGACATTTTGGGATTACTAGTTTACGGTTGGACATGACACGTGTGGAATTTTGCGTGATAATTATGAATCAACACTTTTAAGACGTAAGCAGGTGGGCAGTAGCTCATGTGAAACCACAGTTAGAAGAATTCAAATCAAAAGACGTGTTTTTTTTTTCTTTCTATATCCCAAATAACGTCACTATAGACTGTCCCACATTCCTGGCCATCTGGCCCACTTTACAATGCTTACTAATTGGCTGTAACTGTATACAGTATATTACTAGTTTGGGTGTAGCACTCTAATTAGCTCAGACAGCCCTTATCTGTGATTTCTCTGCATCAGCATTTATTCACCTCTTTCTTCTTGTGTTTTCTCATACCTCCCACCCTCATTTGTTCTTCTTCATCTCACTGTTTCTCTTCTCCGGGAGACCGACCCCGTTCTCACGCTGCGGTCGGCCTGTCAAGTGCAATAGCTTGATTCAGAAGATGTGAGCAGTAACAGTCTCCGATCTCTTGTTACTGGGTTAGCCTGTCTTATTTCATCCATCTTATTTTCCTTTGACCGGATGTCAGCCATGAACAGACTGGGTTGTGGAAAAGACTCATAGTCCTAGCTGGGTTAGCTTATTTCCCACCCTGGATCTCCTCCCTTCCTCCTGGGGCGGTCCCCCCACCCTCGGTGCCGTTTGGTCCGTTTGGTCTGGCTGTGTGGTAGAAAGATGCGGTGGGCAGTGATCGTCTCAAGGTCTGCTGTCCCCACGCTTCCTTCTGCAATGTTGATGAGTGTCTCTGTCATAGGCCATAAATTGGACATTTTAAACATTAAACATAAAAAGGTCAAAAATGTTTTACAGAACAATCATAAAAAGTCATAGTACAGTATGTCAGAAAAAAACCTTAAAAAGTCATAGTATAGTTTGTTATTAAAACATAATTTAAAGTCCTAGAATAATATTTAATAACATCATATTCATTAAAATAAGAAATAATTTTAAAAAGACACAGAAAAATCATAGTATAGTATGTCACAAGAAATGTCATTAAAAGGTTTGTCATAAAAATATAAAATGTCCGGCATCTTAACATTAAAAATTCAACATCAGAGAAACACAGTCCATCACTTTTGAGCATCAGGGATCATTGATGGAAACACAGAGTTACATTACATTACATTACATTACATTCATTTAGTTAATTTAGCTGACGCTTTTGTCCAAAGCAACTTACAATAAGAGTCCTGGGGTACATCCCAAGTCTCTTAAATTGCATCCATGTGTACCTCACTTGCGTTTTTTCCCTCCCATATTAGTCCCTCCCCTCGGGGATGCATGGAGAGACGAAAGGAAACCACGCAAGGAGAGAGGAAATGAGGAAATTAGTATTTAGAGAAAGGAGACGTCTGTTCCTCTGAAGCGTGACATGACGTGGTCACAGCTGGATCAGCTGTCAGTCGTCTTTAACATCTGTAGAGACTTTTGACGGAGTTTGTGTATGACACATGTGCACTGTGCTAACACTAATACAGACACACAGTTACCACTGGCAGAGCAGCAGCAGCCTTGTACCTGTCTAACAAACACCTGCAGTCTGTCTTAATACAGATTACTGTGTCCTGTTTAGAGGCACAGGGACCTTCTCTACGGGCAGAATGCATTTACATTATTTATCCATAATTTGCTTCAATATTTATTGATATTCTAAATTGTACATTTATTATTAAACAACCCAGCATATGATTATAGTGTATTTTGAACTCTTTATTAGGCTAAATGTTTCAGGGAAAATTTAAATTAGGCTACGTAATCCATTTCAAACCCGACGTTCAGGAATGATCAGCCTCACATGTGACTGAATGGAAACAACGATACATTAAAATGTAAAAAGTGTTTCTTGCTGACGAACAGACTCTTCCACTCTCTCTGACTGTATCCATAATAAAAGTTAATAAGAGAGACTACAGATGATAAAAAGAAAACTCTTTCTAATAAATGAAGAAAGTTGTTTGTGGTTCCTTTTGTTCTTTAGTTCTACAAATAACTGATTTTTAACTAGGAGGTAGAAACAAATATAGTATAAAAAGAGTGTTGCACTTGAGATTGATCTGTTATCTGTCTGTCTGTCCTGTGATGTTGAAATGTAACAGATCAGTTCGATCAGCCGCAGCGTCCAATCAATAACTGATGGACGTGTCGGCTGGTAAAGACTTTGTGAAGGCTGCTCCCGTGTATCCTCGCTCATCGCTCCTCAGAGATCGCTCCGCGCTCCTCCGAGCAGAAAGAAGAGCTTTGGGACGGTCTTCAAGATGGCGCACCAGAACGACTTTGGATGTACCTCTCCACTCTGTCCGCTTCCGCTGACATAAAAACACACAATTGTACATGCAGACATGTATGTGTACACAAAAAGTTGCACTGACACACACACACTAAATGAATGCTGTTTAGGAGTGAAGGGGTCTCTGAACATCAGGCTAATTAAATCTCAAACAGACATATAGATACAGTTAGATGGACATAGAGACATTTCCTATTTCAATCCATATGGTTTAATTATGTGCAGTGTATAATTTCAGTAACTTTCTCTGTTTTTTTTACAATGACCCCTCTCCTAGGGGATGAAAACATGTAGAAGCCGATCCATGATTTGCATTCACATAATGATGTGCTCCAGATCTCATCTTTTCAAATCCTGAATCAGTTCAACGCAGGCGCACAGAACGTCAGACAGGTCTCTTGTCGTTGGCCTTTGCTGAGAGTGTAACCTACTAACACAAATTTGAACTCTCTGCTTAGAAGCATGAATCACTGATCTCACACACACACACACACACGCGCACACACGCACAAACACGTGCACACACACACACACACACACACACACACACACACACGCACACGCACACTCACAGACACACAAACTCGAAACGTATTAGACCTTAATATTAATTTCTCAGCTTTGGTTCAAACAAAACAGAAAATAAAGAAATGTTAATAACTGGGTAAATGTAATGATTTCAAACAAATTCATTTTAAACTAATTTGTACTTTAGACTTTATTATTTTAGAAAGAACAAATTATAACGTATTATTTTTCTTTTTAAAGCACAGTCAATGCCATTACAGTATAAAGTCAAAATGACCATCTTTAGTTTTGATAAGGTTCAGGTTTAGAAGTTGTACTCAGCAGCAGCCTTGATAGCTCGGGGAAGAAATTCAGCCATAAAAGAGACTTGGGTGATTGTGTGTATGTTTGTATTCTATCATAAATTCATACCTGCTTCGGGTCAATATTGCAACGAGAGAGAGGCCACTCCAACAGAAAGGCCCAGAAAAGCCGCAGGATACTGAGCATTCGTTGTTTAGCAATAGTATTAACCATTCAGCCGCTCTATGATGAACCATTGCTCCTAATATAATGTCAACTACAAATATCACATTTGCATAATGGGTGTCGCCACACAAACAACAACCCTAAATTAACTAAATCTAATAAGCAAAAACTCAATATTTGCATGGAATATTTCAACTTCTGACCTCACTGAGGTTGGGAATGAATAAATGAATGTTCCCGTATGCATTTGTATGTTCTCACAATTACGTATGTCGGCAACACTGTTAGTTTTACAGAAGAGCAGTTGATTTGATGTTCTGCATTATTTCTAATGTAGATTAAATATACTGCATTCAGCTGAGAATGAAACTAACTGGAATCAAAGTGATTCACAATTCATTAGTTTTCTCTTTCGTTCTTTCTTTCCCTACTTCCATCCCTCCAAATTATTGTATCAGTGACTAAAACAAATATTTGCGTAGCAAACAATTTGGTCAAATGTTTCTCCCTTTCTCCCTTCTTTCATCCCTCTGCACCTGTTCCACATTTGCTTTCTCTGCTCCCGGCTAATTCCCTAACATTGGTCAACTTTAAATGATTTGAATATCATTTTGAGCGAACTGAGCTGAGCAGCACTGAGATCACAAAAGACGGGACTGAAAAGCTTCTTTTAATTTTTATAATGAGCTTCAAATCTAATTTGCATGCTGTGCAGTCTCTTACTGAATCATATTTTTCAATTTGTAGAATACATGAAGTAAGCTGAGTGCAAAATGTCTCCTTTACAGACTATAAAACATTTGTTAGTTTTTTATCTGCCCCCACCTGGGTGGGCGTCTTGGGTGAGAGCTGTTCATGGTCTTGGCAGCTTCCAGCCCCCTGCTCTCCTAATGTCCCGAACTCACTGGCTGCAAGCTGTTAAATCAAATTACATTTCATCAGACAAAAGCTTTTTTTTCTCACCACACCAGTACAAATAAGATTGTTGTAAATGTAATCACAGTATAAGGTTTATTGCTTTTTCATTTCTGGCTTTTCATTTGTTTGGTCATTTGCCAGGTGCTGGCAACTGTCCCTGAATTTTTGCCAAATTAAAAAAGTTACGCTAAAGCTGTAGGGCTCACCTGAAAAACTTTGTTTTGTATGATTAATTTGCATGTTTTATTCCCCCTGTCTGTTTTTTTATCCATCCTAACTGTATATTTTCATCATGTATTGTCCTCCATCCCATTTTTATTATCTATTTTTTTTCTTTCCTCCATTAATCCATCACTTTATTCAATATTTCTTCTACACCATGCCTCTCGCTTACTGTGAATAATCAAAAGAAATCGTATCTTCCTTTTTTCATTCCTTCATTGCTCGCTTCTCTTATGAAACATTTTATCTTCCTTGCCTGCTTTTTTCATTTTTTTTTACGCTTCTTATTTATTTGTAAAACATTTCTCATCAGTCAGCACTACAGCCCGCACATTCTGTTATGATGATATCAGTCTTTCCGTTCGGTAGCCTTTGGCTTATCTAAAACGGCTGCTCAGCCACAAACACTTGTGCCTTTAGAGGTGGCTGTTGACATTAAGACTCTTAAGACTCTCAACTATCCAAGGCTGCGGTTTCTCCCCCCTTAGTGGATTGTGAGTGAGCATGTGTGTGTGTGTGTGTGTGTGTGTGTGTGTGTGTGTGTGTGTGTGTGTGTGTGTGTGTGTGTGTGTGTGTGTGTGTGTGTGTGTTGACTTATGCAGATCTAGCCACAGTGTGAATGTAGCAGGTCTTATTGAAAACTTTCAAGTAGACACAGCAATCAGATACACAATCTCTTCAGATATGGAACATAAGTGAACATAAACACCTGCAAATATGTGTGTGTGTGTTGCAGTAACAGACACAACATGCTGTAAAGTGCACACTGCCATGCCTGCTGCTGACTCTTTATACTATAAATAGCAACAATAACCCTCCACGGGGCCTCTAGGGAGTCACAGAGCCAAAACTTTCATCTGGGTAGGTTGCACAAGTGTGTGTGTGTTGCAGCGGGTGCTTCTGGCACCAGCAGAAGAATGCCTGGGTGTTGTACTCCCTGTCCTCACCCACACAGCCAACTTTACCTCACTGCAAAGGCTCATGCTTACACATACCTGTCAATATGTGTTGGATCAAACCCGATCTGCCCACAGAGTGACCTCTCACCGTGTGTGCTGTTCTGTGTTAAGTGAAGTCATACTTTAATGTTAGATTTTATTAAACAGCATCAACTGTGTATATAGGACAAGCATACAGTACCAGCCCCATTGCCAGGCGTAATTTGTACAAATTAGACCACTGGACCATGTGTGCTATCTGTGTTTATTTGACCCAAACAGCTAATAGGCTAATAATACTAACTGTGCAGACGTTAACTTCAAGCTAGCTACTAACAGACGAGGGTGGCTGTGGGTTTGTGTACAGCTCAGCCTCTGACTGAATTTAGAACTCACCAGAAACTCCCGTTCTGTATGTTATTTCCCTCCAGTCTTTTTCCATTTTCCTCTCATATCTGGACATTTCTGAAGTAAATTCATCAATCCCCAGTTCCAGTTGAAACTTTTTAAACTCTCTGTTGACTTTCAATGCAATTGGCTGTCTCTAAAATCCACCTCAGGTTCTGTCTGAACACACAGTTAGTTCTAGTGAGCTCAACAGACAGAATTTCACTGCTTTTAAAAAGCTGTCAAGCTTGTGTGGGGTCCATAAATACAGTACATACGTTACATATTTTATAAATTGTCATGTTTTAACCAAACTCAATCTGAATTCAGCTTGAAATTCAGTTGAGATCTGTCATCACCTTTTACTGGGTAGCGGCTAACCTAAAATGAAACAGCAAAACGTATCAAATGTTGATACTCTAAGAGGTGAAGCCTACTTACTTCTGCATACGACTCACTTGATCCGAATACTGAAGATCCTGCTACAAAACCATTAAGCTGAAGAGAAAAAAAGATTGACGATATGAATGAAAGTTTAAGAAGGAGATTCTGACATGACCAGCGAGATCAACTCACTATAGAGGACTCGTCACTCTATTCCTCTTACAGATGATCTTTGGCCAGGTACAGACACCAGCTCACAGACAGTACATGGACTAAACACTAGCCAAGTTTAATTTTGTCAATTCACCTTGTGTATATTACCTACAGGTAATATAATCTTCTGCCCTTTGACATGCAAAGACAAAAGATTCAATAACCAGATCCAAAATGTAACTGCTATTGGTACCGTTCAGGAGCCACAAGCGGCTCTTTAACCCCTCTGCAGTGGCTCCCTTTAGCTTTGACAACAATAAACAATAAAACAAAATATTCATTTTTCTGTATTTTTTGTTGCACAGTGGACAATCTTTCAATCTTATCTTGGAGTTTGAGGTGATATATGCTATTTCTTTATTATATTTCGTCCACTAAAATATGCGTCACATTCTCCTGCGTTGACGGGCGTCTTTCCCTGCAGGTGGCACATCTTGAGTTTCAGACCCCCTTCTAACTCGGTAAGCTAACCATGGATAAATCCAACAAAAGAAAAGTCTCGGAGGAAAATAGAGAGTTTAATTCTGCGTGGAGAGATACATTTGCTTTCACTGCCAACAATGCTGGCTGACCTGTGTGCTTGATATGTGGCGAGAAATGAGCAAACAGAAAATGTAATGTTGAAAGACATTTCAAGAACAAACATTCGTGAGGCTGTTGTGAATTGTTTAAAAGCCAAAGAAATGAACACCACCTCCATGTGGATGATAACACACTGAAACAGACGTAATTGTCAATAAAAAACTGGCCTAGTTTACTCTTTTTAAGCTTATAGGCTGCAGCTATACGTTGTTGTTTTTTCAAAGTGGGCTACTTTCTTTATTCATTTCATTTTTATATTGTATTTTCTATTGTTTTGTGTATTTTTATATTATATTCATTTTATTTGTATTTGATTCAACAACTATGGGGAGGACTCTGATATACCTGCATAGTTCTGTATTTAATTTATTTCAAAGTAGGCCTAAACATGCCACTGTATTTTGTCCTTCTCTTTTAAATAGTTTGGTGTTTTCCTTTGTTTAAACAGGTGAAAATAGCAACACAATCAACAGTTTCCTTTATTGTCATTCTGCAATTTCATAAATGCAACACAAATAGTATAACTATATATCAAACTTATAAGCTGCGTTATTAAATGTGTGTTGCGGCTCCAGACAAATAGTATTTGGTGGAAGAGGGGGCAAAATGGCTCTTTTGATAGTAAAGGTTGCCGACCCCTGGTCTAGGCTATATAACACAATTTGAATTTCTCTCACATAATTTTGGACCGTCGTCCAAATGTTAACTAGAAAAGAACAGACAAATGTCATATAGTAACACCCACTGTATGAACACATGACCTTTTATAGGTTGAGTTCTACTGCCATTTCATTTCATTTAATACACAACGGGAAACTGGTCTGAGGCTCACACCACTGATGGCATATCGTAATTACAAAATACCATGACGCGGCATAAGCTTACACATAATAACCCCGTATAACATACAATATATCCACACATTCACATATTCACGAGACACAATGCATCATCAACCCAGACTGTGTACATTCACAAAAATGTGAAGATGTATTGGCATACCCTGTAGCAAAGAACACCTGTTGGTGTTAAGTAATGTATGCATGGTATAGATATGAATGAGTGCTTGTTGCATTGAGTAACCTAACTTTTATTTAAGTTAGATCGGTTAATACAAACAACGTTACCTTAACAAAACAAAGAAAAAGGAAAAAGGGCCTAGTGGGTGCTGTTCAACTCAACACAATAAATGTAACAAAAAGAGGCACTTAAAACACTTGTTAGAACACTTGTTAACAAATGTCTCTAAATAATCTGACGGTGTGTGTGTGTCAGTATCTATAAAAATTAAACCTGGCCTGGACTAACAATCTCAGCCACGTCAACTCTCAAGCTGGTCAGGTATAAGTAGTGTCAGGTCCCTACTGTGCGGCCTGGGATTGGTGGGCCGGGCCAGGTGTAGCTCCAATCATGACTCCCGACTCGCCAGGTGGGAGCGGCTGGGCTCCACTTCAGCCGATCACGTCCGGGGGAAATCACGTCTAAATCAGCAGAATGGTCATGTAATCATGAGGGTTCTAATAATGCCTTTTCCTGTGTGTGTGTGTGTGTGTGTGTGTGTGTGTGTGTGTGTGTGTGTGTGTGTGTGTGTGTGTGTGTGTGTGTGTGTGTGTGTGGTCCCACACATGAGCCTGTGTTTCACCTTGTTGTGCCAGCGGCTCGGGGCAGTGTGTGCTTATTGGATCGGTGACAGCCTGGTGTATTATTCATCACATGATGGAGAGTGACAGATTAATCCTTTTGTGAGTCCGCGCATGTGTATCGACGTAAAGTGATAAAGAGAAGGTGGTGTGGATGTGTTTTCTTGTTAGATCTTCTTACATCCGTGTGTCTCTTTATATCTTTTTGTACTTTATGAGTGTACAAGAAACAGGTAAGAAGGGACACAGAAGTATGTGTGTGTGTCCTGCGGTAGAAAATCTACATTAACCAAAAGAGAAAAATAGTGAGAATGTGTTTCTTGTTTGTATGTGACTATCAGTAAATAAAGGCATTTACTCAATTGAATTGGAACAAGTATTTTCGTGTGAAAACTTCTAGGCCAAAAACACACACTGTTCTTTTTACTCCACCATGTTTATGTGACAGCAATGCTTACTTTGCAGACTGAGACTTTACAAACATAACATTTAGTTCCACCTCATCAAGTACAACATTAAAACAACAGATGTTTTGTTTAAAAAATCTGAACTCGAGCCAGAGTCTGGCCCTGATGTTACAGAGCCATATTGCTTTGGCCTCCTGCCCTTCTTTGTTCTCTACGGTGTTCCTCCTGCTTATATAAATCGCCATTTTTGCTTCTCCTGAGAGGAAATTTAGGAGCTGCCACTTTTCTTTGTTTGCCTTTTTGTAGGCAGCTCCCATGATAAAAACACTCTCAGTAAAAACTACATCAAAGAGACTAAAAACCAATGTTAAAAGAGAGAAGAAACTTGTGAGTCTCTTACACTCGCTAAAAACATGGAAAACAGTCTCACGGAGATTACAAAATCGGACACTTGTTAAAAACAGCAGGATTAATAACAGAAATAAAAGCATTTGAGGCAATAGCACCTTGTAAAATCCTCCACTGAGGGTCGGCAGTCCGCTTTTTGAGGGGAGGTTTATATAAAATCCTCCACTGTGGGCCTGGTCCGCTTTCTCCACCAAGTCTGTTGCTCCACACAGTGGAGGGTCTGCTGCACAGGCCTTTTCTGTTGATGCTTTTGACACAGTTAGTATAGAAAGTTTTTTTGTCGGCTCTGTGCAGCGACAGTTTTTCCGGATTAATGACCTTGAGCAGAGGGCCAGTTAGTTCTCCCAGCCCTGGGCTCAGGTAGACTTCAGGAAAGGGGTCCGCTGGGTCTGGATCAGCCTCTCCCTGGCTGTATGTGGTTAGGAGGGTCCTCTCTTTTCCAGTGAGCCTCTGGCTTCAGAGGTGCAGGATTCTTAGAGCCACCCGGACAGAGTTCAGACCCAGCAGTGAGCCCAGGGCCCAGGCATCATTCAGCGCCGGCCCCACTGCATCCACCAGCTGCTGCAGGGACAGGGTCTTGGACCTGCACAGAGCCACCATCAGGCCGGGTGTGACGCTGCTGCTGACGTCCAGCCTGGCTCCGTGGACCAGTAGAGAGAGTCAGAATTTGGGCTCCTTTTATGTTTAAAAAGGGCCCAACACTTAAAAGCACCCTGACAAAATGGAGGCAGCCCACTCAACTTTAAAAATTTAGAATCAGTTAAAAACAGCAGTATCCAGCCCCAGGTTACTCACACGTCTGAGGATACAGCTGGCCACGTCTCTCCAAACCAAATCAGCTGGACCTGTGAGATATTTTTGTCTAAAGGTGGCTGTTCGGCTGGCCAGACTAGGCCCTGTCCCCCCTCCTCTCTGGATAAAAACAGCACTCCTTGTGGCACGCAGTGTAGACCATCCCAAAAAAAATCCACCATTTGCTTCAGTATTTTGGCTAACAGGCCTGAGGGAGGGTCTACACAGGTCAGACGGTGCTACAGTTGGGATGCCACAAGGTTGTTTAAAACCAAAACCCTACCTTTAAAAAACGTCTGAGGGAGCAGCCATTTCCACTTGGAAAGCTTTCCCTCAATCTTTTCAGTGACGTTCTCCCAGTTCTTCTGGACAATATTTTCTTTACCTAAAAACACACCAAGATATTTAAATCCGTCTGTTCTCCAGGTGAGGCTCTGAGGAAGAACTGAGAGACCGCCATGCCACTCACCGACAGCAAGGGCCTCACTTTTCTTCCAATTCACCCTCGCTGCCGATGCTACACTAAAACTACTCACAATATTGATTAAAATGTCTGCATCCCTCTGGCTTCTAACAATAACAATAATGTCATCTGCATAAGCTGATAAAACAATTTTGCCATTAAAACCCGATAAAAACAGACCTTGCAAATTGGAGCATATTTTTCTGAGGAGAGGTTCAAGGGAGAGCGCATAGTGCTCTGTCATTCATGACAGAGCACAGCCCTGCCGGACCCCTCTACACACTCTAAAAGGAGCACACAGATTACCATTGAACTTCAGCACACTCTCAACTTCACTGTACTACACCTTGATCTTAGCTATGAAACCAGGGCTGAACCCAAACTTCTCCATCACTTTCCAGAGGAAGTTGTGCTCAACCCGGTCAAAAGCTTTTTCCTGATCTAGAGAAATCAGGCCAGTATTAATGCCCAATGAGCTGGAGACCTCCAAAACATCCCGAATTAGGCAAGTCGCCTTGGACAGAAGCTTGGACACAGGACGCCAGTTACCGATGTCCTGCAGCTTTCTTAGGCAGAAGTGTTATTACTGCCCTACGGAAGGACATCGGCATGGAACCAGAGGCCAGACTCTCGTTAAAAACATCTATGACATCTGTTCCTAAGATGTCCCAGAATTCCTTAAAAAACTCAACTGTGAGGCCGTCGATAGCGGGAGCTCGCCGTCCCTGCATACCCTGCAGGGCGGCCTATAACTCCCACATACTCAACGGCCCCTCGAGCTGTGAGTTGGTCTCCTCGGAGACCTGAGGTAGTGCATCACATAACTCCTCTAAAATTGTTTCCTCTTTATTCCCCCCTATACTCGAGTGAGTATAGGGGGGAATAAAAGCTCAAAGCTCACCTTCTTATCTGGCTTGGTTCCGTTATTTCTTGCCCTGTGTCTGAGAGCAGTGAGTGGATTACCCTCTTCTGTCCGTTCTTTTTCTCCAGGCCGAAGAAGAAGCTAGAGGGAGCATCCATCTCATTGCCGTTTTGAAACCGGTACTGGACCAGTGCACCCTGTACTTTAAAGTCTAGCAGGTCGGCTAGAGCCATTTTCTTAATTTTGAGGAATTCAATATATCCTCGATCTCCTAGTGGACTCATTAATTTATGTCCGGGACATGTACGGGAAGCCAGCTGAGATCTTTATACTATGCTTCCTCGTCAGCTTGGTGAATTCCCCATTTACCATGGCAGTCAGACGCCGACCGGCGAGACACCGGCAAGGGAAAACCCCACAAACACCCCAACCACCACACCCAAACTCACCAAAAGTAAAACTAAATCAAACTATCACCAATAAATTGCAAATTAAAACCCATTACAAAACGATTGAAAACCCACACTCAGCGTCTCACTCACACACAAACTCCCAGCATGCACTGCAGAGAGAGAGAGACAGACAGAGAGAGAGACAGAGAGAGAGAGAGAGAGAGAGAGAGAGAGAGAGAGAGAGAGAGAGAGAGAGAGACAGAGAGAGAGAGAGAGAGAGAGAGAGCGAGAGACAGAGAGACAGAGAGAGAGAGAGAGAGAAGCAGACATTCATTTCCTGTTGAGTTAAGGGAAGGTTACTGGTGTGTGTGTGTGTGTGTGTGTGTGTGTGTGTGTGTGTGTGTGTGTGTGTGTGTGTGTAAGGTGCACATATAGTGCATGTTGTGTGTCTTTAAGTGTTTCTGTGTCCTTCTCTAGTCTCCTCTCAGCATGTAGTAGTGAGTGACAGCTGGTGATTTTGAGAAACAACTGTTCAGACCTGAGGAACCCTGGTGTGCAGCTGTAAATAAAAAGCTTCTTCTCATTTAAACAGTGGCTCTCGACCAATTTGGCCACCATACCTTATGTCCTGCCTACTACACCAAGCAGCAGACAGACAGCGACTACCTGGTGAACATAGTGGAGAATCTGGCAGCTGAAAAGCCATATATGTCCCTGAGGAGTCGGTGGAGACAAAGAAATTGAGCTAAAAGAGAGATTTTTGGACTTATACTCATCAAGTGGACAGAAATACAACTTGAATTAGTGCTAGTGTTGCTCCATGTCTGCTGGAGACGTTACTTTTTTTTTTTTTTTTAAGGAAACAATAAAAATAATGTAACCAACTGTTGCATACTAACACTGTGACAATGTATTTAAAAATTAAAATTCATTCCACTTTAAATAATGGAAAAATACTGCATTGCTTTACTGCCCTGTTTCTTATTGCCATGGCTTGGTAGTCATTAGTGAAATGGTACTGTGTGAAGGTATGACCTCGAGATGACCTAAGTGTTCATTGTGTGAAGAACAGCCAGCTGTTAAAGAGGTAGTGGAGCCGCCCTAGCAGATAATGGCCGAAACTAATTAAAGCCAGTTTCGGTTTTGACTAGTTGCAGCAGCACTTTTCCTTCACCCTTTTCTTGACTGTCTGTGGGTCACTTGAGGTGTATAAAGATGAGACCACACTCTTCACACAGGATCATTGCTCGACAGATCTTTGTGCTGTATTCTCTGATCATTTCTGCACAAAGTTTGTTCAAAATAAATCCTCAAAGACAAACTTATTTTAATAACCCAGATTTCCCACCAAAGTGTTCTGTAAAATCTTTTCTTGATTTTGGTGTTGATAGTTTCTGAAAACGCAAACACGTAATTGCAACAAGTAGGTCCAAAACTGCAGCAGTGTACCTGGAGAGTTGTTGGCTCATTATGTTGCACCTGACTACAATTAGACTGGATACATCCAACAGACACAACAGCGGAAGCTGACACACACACACATTGCTGCATGTAAATACACCACCAACAAATGCACCATCAACAGTTAACAAATGCAAAGACAATCAATATACACAGAACCTTCAAACTGTGGGATAATAATATTGGTAAATAAACACTAGTTGAACATGGAACAAAGCTGTGAAGTTCAGACATTGGTGGATAGAAACAACACAGAGAAACACTTTTCTTGTCCTTATCCAATACTCAGCTGCTTCATGATCAAATAAAACAACCTTTTACACATTTTAACCCATGGTTTTTGGAGGTTGAAGTTTTGCTCCACTGCAACAATTCTCTTTTGGAGACGTCTAAGAGATGGCAGTATCACTGTTTTCTCTCTTTTGCTGTCAATTCTACACTTTTACGTTTACGTTTTAAGCAGTTAATGCAAACTGTACAGTCCCTACTGCTCCTGCCTCACAATAAAAGCTTTCCACAGACAAAGCACATGAAGGCTTTGATCAATTAATAGATGATAATACCTACTAGTTGGTGTAGCAGGCACATCTGACCTACATCTACAAGGCTGAAATCCACTGATAACGGCCATTTAATCGGCTGAAAACATTCAACTGTAACTTTCTTTTTGATTTCTCTCTTTCTCTCTTTCTTTACTCACAAGAGGAATAATACTCTTTAGGTCTGTATATAGTGTCTTAATGGAAATGTTTTTGCTATTTTGTTATTTACATAGTGTTGGCAAACATTTCTATTGGTTGTCATACCATTTTACATATTATGGACATTAAGCATTGCAGGGAGTCCACAGAGCATCTTAAACACACTGTCTAACTGTTATTTCACTGTGTTACCCTGTGCTCTTAATCCACTCCTGCAAATGTATAGTGTCATGGCTCATTTAGGTCAAGACAAACAGAAGAGGTCCACCCATGCAGTAGCAATCATACATGAATGACACCTCAAATACGCTCAATTAAACCAGAAACAATTGAGAAATAACCGTACATTTCAAAATGAAGGCAAATACTATTCTTTGCTTGTTCGCTACACTGATATCTGCTCAAAGTAGCCTGGGGCTGTGCACATGCAGTGTGTTTTACCGCCTGGAAGACGCATTGGTTGGGCACGCGGGTTCCTACCCTTGTGCCAACTTTTCAAGGGCCCTGAGGCAGGTTGCGCCTGATGTTGCTCAGCGACCATAACCAGCTAACCGTATCATCTGATCTTCTTCCAGGCGTTGTTTTAAAAGTGTGTATTAAACTAGTGTCCATGAGACAGATGTCTTTCCCCTAAAAAACCCTGTTTCTGTTTCTGCTCCGCTCGGTGTGTGTGTGTGTGTGTGTGTGTGTGTGTGTGTGTGTGTGTGTGTGTCGGACACCGATACTCAAAACACGTTTCCAGAGGATAACAGTAACAGCAGCAAAGTAATAATCAGAGGTTGGGGATTTTGATGTGTTCATGTTCAGAAAGGTGTAGGTTTGTTTGTTGTATAATTGGTGTAGTGGTGTTAAGGGGGGAAATGACAAGAAGAAACTGGAGATTAAAACTAAACTAAACAAATAAAACCTTTAATAGTCACCATAGTAATAACAAGTTGATAGATAAATAAATAAAAGTAAGAAAAGATAAAGGACAAAGGACAAAGAGAGGAAAGAAGAAACATTTTGGCATTAATAAAAGTAGTTTAAAATCCAATGTGTGACGTATTAGCGTGTTTACAGTTTTGAGTTTGTTTCTTTAATTTCCGTTTTTTTCCAGACGTGAGTATGTTTTGTTTTTTTCCTTAACTGTGAAGGGCTGGGGTATCCCTTCCTTTGGAGCCACCCGGCCGTGGGCAGGAAACCTTCTGTTGGTGGGCGTACCCCACAGCCCGCTCATACAGCCCAAACAGCCCAAACACCCCCAGAAAAATAAATAGGGAAATGGACACATATTTGATAAGGGTTGGGATGCTAGAAATGTTAGTAAATATTTAGTTTGAACTTGAAATGAAGGATCAGATGAACATTCATTGTGGTTGAAGTTTCCTTGAAATGTAGCAATATCTTGCTATTCCTGTTCCCTTCATGTGACTGTAATGCACCACTAACACACTACTGAACTCAGCATTCCCATATGTATATGAGAGCGGTTCACATGTGTATGTCAGTGAATTTGTTTTCATATGTGTGTGTGGATGATAATTCTGAATAATGTCCCTAGGGGCCCTAACATGTCACTGGTTTTGAATAGTCTAAAACAGCGGTCCCCAACCTTTTTTATGCCACGGACCGGTTTCATGTAAGACAATATGTTGGCCGACCGGGGTGGGGTGGAATAAAATGATATGGCCGGCATTAAAAACAAATATAAAGTGCATAAAAAACTCGCCATTACGCTGAATTAGTGGGAGCCCTGAGCTTGTGTCTCTGCAACGAGCCGGTCCAATATAAGGGGTATAAATTCTTCACCAATAGTAAAAGGTTTCTACTCTTAGCGACACAGTTAGTCACTAAGTGTGACGCTCTCCGTGCACTCGCATGTGTTGATGTGGTGACCATCAGTAATTGTTTATGTCCTTCTTGTTCATGTTTTTTTCTTTAAAATGTCCAAGGGCTTGTCTTTTAATGCCGGGTGCCGGCGTTATAAAGGCTTCGTTGCCTCATTTGCGAGCTTGTATATTATGCAGAGCGGCACATGTAGCGATAAACACGTATTGAGGTGTTTATCGCTACAGGTGGACTCCTGATGTTGTCTTTTAAATGTCTCCTCATTGGGTCTTTTTCCTTTTCCAAAAAATCTCTTTAAAGACATTTGTTTTCCTCTCATTGTTGCTTGTGGGCTTATTTTTTTTAAAGTAAAGTATCACGTGATAGACGAGCGTCTTGATATGTGTCAAGAGACACAGACGCACAGACAGAATAAATAAAGCTTAAATAAATTAAATAAAACCTTTCAAAATAAAATATTTTTTTACTCAATCTTTCTGTGCGGCCCGGAACCAAATGACCCACGGACCGGTGGTTTGGGACCACTGGTCAAAAACTAAAACAAAAACAACAATAGATGTAGCTTTGCAACTACCATTGCTGTATGTATCTAATATTATTTTACATTGTAGTACAAATAAATGGTCAAACATTTTTTCATTTACCAAGAAAACTAAATTATTCATGATCTCACACTTACTAATCTTTTTTTCCAGTCAACCTTGCTTTACCCCTTCCTCTAGCTCTATAAATTCTCCTTTTCTTTTTGTCTTTGCAATCTTTTTTTTCCCTCTCACATACTTCTGTCTCTCCTCTCCGTCTTTCTCTCCCTACAGGCTACGGCGGCCCTTTTCTTATGAGAACTCTAGATCTCAGTCGCAGCTTTACAATGGCTCAATATTGTATCATCTATCACTCTACATAGAGCTGTGGGCCGCATCAGCCTCAACGGACAGGAAACAAGATTTATTACAGAGTATGACGCCCTGCATGTGTGAAGAGATGGAGGGAGATGTTAATGCAGTTGGACAGAAAGGGAGACTAAAATGTGGAAGACAGACAGACAGACAGACGGACAGACAGACAGACAGACAGACAGACAGACAGACAGACAGACAGACAGACAGACAGACAGACAGCAAAGATGGAAAAAATAAATGTTTTTTGGCAGGAGACAGTGCAAGGAAGAGATGGAAGCAAAGAGAAATTAATTTTAAAGGGAGAGAAATAAGCAGGGAGAAAGATAGATGAAGCGAAAGAGAAGGCTAATGAGTTTGAGTGATTGAGAGGATAACGTACGTGTGTGTGTGTGTGTGTGTGTGTGTGTGTGTGTGTGTGTGTGTGTGTGTGTGTGTGTGTGTGTGTACATGATAGACGTAGTGCTTAAAGGCCAATGCCTGGCTGCGTGTCCATTGGGTGTTTAGTAATGACTGAGGTTATGTGTGTACGTGTGTGTGTGTGTGTGTGTGTGTGTGTGTGTGTGTGTGTGTGTGTGTGTGTGTGTGCCTTCAGTAATCATCTGTGTCAGTGTGATTGATGACTGACCACAGTCGCTGTTTAAACATTTAAAATGTTTCAGGACAGAGGAGCAGGGAGGAGAGGAGGAGAGTGATGGTGAAGAGAAAGATGCGGGGAGCAGAGGGTCTCAAAGATCAAATTGAGTCCTGCATAAGCACAAATCCGCATCTACACCAGTGCTGTCAAAGCTTTCTTTTCAAGCTCTGTTCACACAAAAAGATGCAAGTCCCACATGTAGTAATACATCCTGAATTTGCTGTTTATGTGCTATATTTTGTTAATGACTCACCACATTGCAAAGTAGGAAAAGCTCTGATCAAAGCAAATTTAAGCTATTTAGAGTGTGAGGAAGTTAAACTAGCTCAAGCTGTCTTTGATTTCTGAGCCATCCAGTTTAAGAAATCATTTAACTATGAAATTAAAAAGAAAAACAAGATTATTATTTTAATTTTTTATTGATTTTAGTCCCATTGTTCTACAGTAAAAAGTAATCAAATGGTCGAGGGCCATGGTAAGTCTAGCTTTGAATCTGGTCCATGAAAGCGGTCCTGCCTTATGCAAAGGAGAAGCCAATTTTCATCTTGGGTTACTCCAATTTGAGTCTTTGCATTGACTTTGTATGTTATTGCACCACAGAAAAAATGTGCTTGGTGTTTGGTGTGAACCCACCGTTAGAAGGGTCGATGGGTTTCTGAAAAAATATATATAACAGCATTTTGGGAAATACACATGATTTCTTTCTTTCTAGAAAGTGAGAGGAGCAAATTGCTGTCAATCTTACGTATGTGCGCTAAGCAAAATCAACTATTTATTCAGACAGTAATCTATAAGGGGTATGACTTAGTTTCCAGGCTAAGAACCTACAACCGTCCCCGCCCTCCCTGCTGGCTTACAATGTCAGCACTCACACACCCAATAATCCACTCTTGGATAGTTTTACACTGTTGCATGTTAACCTGTAATGTGTAAATCACCCCAGGCAGCAAGTGTGTAATCTCCACAGCGGACTGGGGGTCACGTCGCCTTCAATATTTGAAATATGGACCCCCAAAATATTTGTAATGACCAGACACGTCATCAGATCCTCCAAACGCTGAAAAAAAAGTATGTTCTTCGATTTTTAGTGTAAAGCTGGAGTTTCACTCAGTCAGTTGCCTTTTGAAAACTGGATCTGTATTTGATTTGTCACGAAACTGTTATCATTGTGTGGCTGATCAAAAGACGCACATTCATCATGAGTAGCTAATCTGAAACATGCACGTGCTTCTAGATGCGCATTGTGTCTGAAGCGCGGTCCTTTTTCCTCTGTGTGCTTTATTCTGCATTTTACTAAACATTAAAAAAAAGAAACAAGCTCTTTTATGGACTTTGTGCCAGATGTGTGCACATTTGTATACAAACAGCCGGACTGACCAGTGAGACAATTGACTAATTCCAGATTGCGTCACAGTGTTTATATAAGGTATAGAAATAGACATAGTATAGCATCTGAGTATAGACCTGATCATATACCGTACAACCAAATCAGCAACATTTAGGATTAATGCTATATGTTCTTTCTATTTTGGGGGGGATTTATATTTTTATGCCTTACTTTCCATTGCCAGAAATGTCACATGAACTAAAGAGTGGATTTACTGTGAGTATTGGAAGCACATGCTCATTCCTTAGTATTTCATAAATGGCCACCTTAGTCAAGTCAAGACTAAATTATATTTAGATATCACAACACAAATCCCAAGTTTCACAGACACTTGTCTTTCCAGAAACAACATCCTAAAGTAATAAAAAAAATACATAATGTTTTGTTTTTATGATATGCGTGAACTGCACTTTGAAAAACAAACTGTTGGCGGCCCTGAAAGACATTTGTAACAGCAAACCTCATTCATTTTTAAAAAGTGGAGTTTTGAATTGCTTGGCTGACCCAAGACTCTAGAAACAGTTTTTATGCACTGTGAGGGAGGTGAAACAGTTTTGGCAGGAGAAATGTCATCATTCACTGTTTAGCCGACGCTGGTGTAAGATGTTGGACGTTACACAGAAAGCTAACAGGTGGGGGATACGGAGGTGGAAACATGGGAGGACTGCAGGGAGAGAAGAGAAGTCAAAACTAAAGAAAGAATAAAGGAAGTAAAAGTTGTCGTGGATGACTGATGGGTTCGAAAAAAATAAGTGTTTGAGAGAGAAAAGGCATGAAGAACAAGAGGCGTGGAGAGAGGGAAATGGAAAGAGGAAAAGGAGACAGACAAGCAGATTGTGAGTGTGTGTGTGTGTGTGTGTGTGTGTGTGTGTGTGTGTGTGTGTGTGTGTGTGTGTGTGTGTGTGTGTGTGTGTGTGTGTGTACCAGACTGACTCAGACAGACAGTCACTCCACTCTGTGGAGTCTGGATGCTCAACTGTTCTCAGGCTTTCCAATATAATTCAGCCGTTCCGCCATGTCAAGTTCCCGAGCACGACCCTGTAGGGCCCACCACGCCTCCCTTTCTCCTCGCTTCCATATATGGGCATCCTGTCCCCCCGCGGTGCTCAAAGGGATTATTATGTTTATGTTCGTTTCGCTTCAGCGACCCTGTGACAGAAAAGAAGAGAGATTGTTCATGGTATTTCTACCCTGCTTTCTGTGACGACAAACCGTCTCCAGGACTTCAGTGTGTGTGTGTGTGTGTGTGTGTGTGTGTGTGTGTGTGTGTGTGTGTGTGTGTGTGTGTGTGTGTGTGTGTGGACATAGAGATAATGGAAAGATTAAAACATCCAATGCACACATACAATCTTTAACTATTTAAACAATAGTTGGACATTTTGGGATATACACTTATTTGCTTTCTTGCCCACAGTTATATTATTAGATTGATAAACCAGGAAGTTACTGCAGCCAACCAACAAATAGTCCGGCATGTAAACTCATATAAGAAAGCCAACATGTTGATGTTTTTCTTAACAAATTAAACCAGAAAAATATCACATCTTAATTATTAACCTTTAAATAGAGTCTGGCTAGCTGTGCCCCCTAACTTTAATCTAAACTAGCCTTACTTTTACTAGTGTTATCAATCTTCTCAGCAAATTCCCAGCAAGAAAGCTAATAAGTGTATTTATGTAACGTCAGACTATTTCTGTATCTGTCCTTAGGCTTCTGAGCATCTTGTTTTATGTGAGAAGTGAACCCTAACCAAATTATTTGTGTGGTAATGTGGTTCAATTGTTGTTTAAAAGTTACATTTTGGTAAACAGTTTAGAGTGTTTTTTTGTGAAGTACAGTCATGCCAGTATAGTGCATTGAATCTGCAATAGAAAGAGCAAGAAATAGAGACAAAGAGTGAAGAAAGAAGACGCTTGAAAAGAGAAAGAGGTGAAGACTGGAGAAAAAGCAAAGAAAAAAAAGCAAACAGGGTCTTTAAATGAGTGTGTAGAAAAGCGGCCTGGCATTGGAGCAGACACGCCCCATCACACAACAGTCGAGACATTAACTTCTCCACTCTCTCGGTTTCCCCCCCTGCCATCACTCTTTCTCCTCCTCCCTCCATCTGCTCTGCCACTGCACCTGGCCTCTTCACTTTCTCACTCCATTTCCTCTCTTTTGCTCCTTTTTCCCCCTTCTCATCATTTCTCTTTCTTCTCTGTTCGTGCCATCTTACCCTCCTCTTTCCTCTCTTTCCTCTCTTTCCTTTTTGTAACTGAATGGTTCTTTATCTTCTGTGTGTCTTCCTCAATCTGTCTCCTCTCTGCATCTCACAGCATCTCCATCTTTACTATTGAAGCATTTGACATCGCCGTCTCCTCCCTCTCTTTCCGTTTGACTTTTACTGCATCAAAGATAATGTCTAAATCTTTCGTCTTCAACCCAAATTCTTAATTTTTAGTGCCTTGAAATGTCTTTCTTTCCTTTATAGACCATTCTCTTCTCTATTTCCACCCTCCCCCTCCCATCCGGGGAGCTCAGTGTCTCTCCGTCTTGGCCCAGCATGAGTGGACCACAGAGAGTCAGGACCACAGAGTGACTCTCCAAAAAACCCTGGAGGGGTGTGACACAGTGGCCATATGGCAGAGCATCTAGCGAACAGCTCCACGCACTCAGATGGGGAGACACAACACAGTCTCCGACAGACGCCCTGTGTGAAGGAATGGATTGTGTCGTCGGTGGCCGGTGGGCATGTCCACCACTCATTAGTTTCCCATGGAGAATTGATATTATTCACAAAGCTGCTTGGCTTGACTCGGATCACAAGCCTGACCACATGAATAGGTGGATTGCATGTGTGTGTGGTATGGGAGTGCACAAGTTAAGACAAATTAAGGATTTAGTGAACTATCACAAATTTGATGTCAGTCTCATAAAAATGTTGTATACACTCAGACATTGGACCTGAAAATGTTATTATTCCACCTTGAATAAAGCAAGAATAAACAAAGCAAGCTAGAGAGTAGATTAGAGTTTCTTTGTACAATTGCAAAGCATTTTAAAAGCATATTAGAAAACAAAAGTAAGAGTCAACAGGCACGCTAGCTGCACTGTGAAGCTAGGTTTATGCTCGTCATAGTTCCCCCAGCACGAAGGTGCGCAAGCTTAAAAATTACATCATCACTTACTTTGCGTAAAGCGCGAAGACTTTGCAAGTTGTCGTGGAGCTTGGTCGTGTGCCTCTCAATACTTATAACTACTACTTTTCACACTAATGCTGATGAAAGCAAATACCCTAAATTCAGAAGTAAAATTAAGAATTAATTTTTACTATTAACATGACTGAAATAACTAGACTACCAATTCATTTTCAAATGCTTTAAAATAATACATAATAGAAACCTACACTTATAAATATTTTGCCAGCCGGCTTTGCCATTAAGGGGTTGCATGTTTGGTCTATTCTCCAAGGTTAATGAGGACAGACATTCCTTTGCAGCCAATTGTATTGTTACTTAAAGATGATTCTGGTGTATAGTTGAACACAAAACAACATGCATGTTTTTTGTCAAAGGTTCATTTGAAATGTTGTGTGTGATTTATATGTTCTCTTAAGCTCACAATAAGAACAGTTGTTCACCAAGACAAATGTTTTAGTTAAGATGTCTATTGTCTTTTTTATCAACCAGATTCTCTGCATTCAGTCCGATTAAAGGCTTGGACATAGCTGGCATTTGTTGTCAGAGAAAAATTATGCTATAAACTATATGCAAGTGCATGCTTATGTATTTGTATGTAATAGTAATTGTCTTGAATGTCACTGGCATATGATGCATTGTGTTGCAGTATGGGGTAGTGAAAACGTAGTGATTGCCTTTACATTGGTTTATTTCTAATAAGACAATCAATTGTATTCATGCCACTGATTCTGCCCTATTCAGTGTGTTCCTCACCATTACACACACGCTGACTAAATTAAAAAGATTATTCACTTTTGACAATTTCAGTGCTCCTTTTTAAGGCTGGCCCATTACAGTCAGATTCCTTTCAAAAAGATAATGTCTGCATCCAACAGAAAGCTTGTTTATCTTGGTGTTTTTGTCCATTAGTTTATCTTTCGTTCACTGTATTGACAGCTGGCTCGGTCTCCTGATAGAAGACATCACATAAAACATGCATCAGAGAAGCAGTGGAGAGTAAACTAAACACTCATACTCCTTGCACCTTTCATATGGTATTGTGTAGTTTCAAACCAAATTAAAGGAAAATTGTGTTGATGTTGATGAAATGCATCAGAAGTCTGGTTGGTTGGCTGGTTGTGACCCCTTGAGGTAATTACAAGTGTTGGAGGAGTCGTGCAGCCCGTAACACATCAACTGGTCCAAGCAAGGACGCAGGTAGTAAGGGGATAGGAAGTGGAAAAACCCCACCCCCACTTTATGCCGCTGGCCTGATTTAGTGTTCTGCCTGTTGTGATCCCATCGCAAGATGGTCTCTAGTTACCAGCCATGACAGAGATGCTGGTATTGATTTCAGCTTCTGAGTCTGAGTGTGTCATCATGGATAAATGTGCTCCTGGAGATAACTGGAGCGGGAACTACCACAGAAGCCATATTGAGTATTATGCCAGGTGTTTATATTTCTGTCTGTCTGTGGGCAGACTTTTGTCATCGCAAGATAAAGTTCCGAAACTTTACAGGTTCGGAGTTGAGAAGCTTAAAAACAAGGTTCCGACAACAAGAAAGTCCCGTAACTTTTAATTATTTAACAGTCAATGTTTTATTATGAAAATACAATTGAATTTCAATTTTCCATGAAAGAAAAGTTACACAAATATTAGTGCATGCTGTCGGTTATAGTTCTTAAAAAAAGAAAATCAGAATAATTTGAAATCAGAATCCGCCAAGAAAATGGCCATCTCTGCACCTCTAGTATAGATGACACAATGAAGGTGGAGAGAGATGACACGCAACGAAGCTGGACTCAAACTGGGACTGTTGGGATTCCCAGTTAGCACTTTAAACCGCCATAGGTCACCAGGGCAGCCAAGTGAAAACTGCATTTTATTTGATCTATTATTACAATTTGCCCTTCATGTATGTGGGATCAGCAGGGGTTAGATGTTTCTATATAAAAAAAATAACTTTACACTTAAAATTAAGAATTAATGCCATGCAGAGAAAAAAAATATTACTTCAAAATGTAAATTGTTTCCGGGTCAGCAGCAATATTCACAAGCAATCTGTCACCTGAACAGAAAACACTTGTTTTAAGTAATGGTAAAAAAAGACTTCTAGAGAGTCCAGACACATTAGCAACCAGCTTTGTGCTGCAGTCGCACCGTGACAAATGAAGACACGTCAGGTTGTGCAGTGGAGGTAACGCTGCTCAAGAGTCACGGTTAGGTCGGTGGTAGAAAGTCATGCAACAGTGACTGTAAATTCTTCCACCATCTCTCCAAACACTTCTAGATGCATGCCCTTGGTGATTAAACTAACTCCGAAATCCCTGACTAACGTTGTGTCTGCAACCACATTTGCATATGTAAAATCTATGTGCATCAGTGTTGTTTTGAGACGCCGCAAGCTCATATTAGTTTGAGGAACAAAGCTTTGAGTTTTAACTGGGGCATTTTAAACACAAAAACAAAAACGTGACAAGGACAACAACACTTGTCTTCAAGCAAGCTCCACACATCTACTTCCTCTTTGTGCTGAAGCATCAAAGAACAACGCTTCTATTTCCTGCATATGGACTAACACACACTAACACTGAAAGGACAATAAAACTAAGTTTTGACTGACTCATCCTCCATCAGTCTGTATTTCTCTTTATGGATCTAATAAATTAAATTATTTCCCCTTTTTTCCCCTTGTTCTATGAAAGCCTCTGAAGATCTTTATTGAATTGCAACACACATGTTTGGTGACAATGTGAATGTATGTGTTTATAGAAATATGTGAGTGGACAATTACACTTTGGAAAACCTTCCGTTTCCTGTTCCGACTACGTGTTTGTCAGTCTAAAATAAATCTCCACTCAAATGAAAACGTAAAACAAAATTGAAGCGCTGTCAAGGCCAGTGGACAGGTTGGGCCACATACACACAAACAAGTCTTGTCGAAAAAATCGGCATAGTTGACGGCGGGATCAGTGTTGAGGGAGTGTGCACCGACCTCCGTAGCACATTCAGACGCCTCTGTTCCTCAAAATAGTGAAACTATACATTTATATGTAAACATGTAAAAAGTCCCGTTAGAAAGGGAAGAACCAGCACTATCATGGCAGCATCCCACGAAATATCGCTGTCACAAATGAGACAGCACTCACTTTAATGTCACAAGCCAAAAAACATATTCTTTCCTGTCTATACGTCAACACTGAAACTAACCCTAACGCTGGAAGGAGTTTCAAAAAAGTTTTGTTTTTGGTGACCTTAACGCCGTTTGCGTGTGGAAGGCAAAAACGCATAAAAAAAGCTAAAGAAAGATGTAAATACCTGTGTATGTGTGGACCAGGCCTTGATTTGCTTTACCACTGAGTACAATGTAGTATTGCCAGTTTGCACGCCCACACAGATGTCACTTATTGGGAATGATTAGAGCTATGATGGAAATAACATGAGTTCCCCAAAATACATACCCTAATAAAAAGAATTAGCCCCAGGTGTGTCAAGAGGAGAGGAGGTGTCAATCAAGCACAGACTGTACACGCCCAACTGGTCTGCCAGAGGTCTAATCAGGCATAAGTGAAAACACCTGTGTGGGTGGACCTTACTGTAGGTGTGCGACTTGCTGTGACTCTTGTGAATAGCTGGTAAGTTTAAAACTATTTTGTTGCCTGTAATAAGTGGTTATTAAAGTGTCTGACTATTCAACAGCTGCAATTATGCTACCATAGAGCCAGTGTTGCCAGCCACAGACATTATTTTTAAGTAATGATACAAACAGCCTGTTTGTGTGGATCTCTTTGTGAAACTGAACACATGTCTGTGCAGTACTGTCATACAGCTTTGTCATAATGACTAAAAGCCATGCTCGCAGCTCTGTGAGGCTGTAGACGGGGTTCCCATTCACAAACAATAGAGACTCCGGCTCAACAGGGAAGTAAAAAAACTCATAGGAACTGCTAGGAACCAGTAAGAATGTCAGTTCTGGTTTACTAACATGACACATATTACACTCTTCTTAATCCTGCTCCCGCTGGATTTCTGACCATTACCGCCCGCCACCCCAGTGTGTGTGTTCTTCTCCCGCCCGCACACGCAAACAGTCTTTCAATAAACCCGTCGATAACAATTCTGTCAATATCACATAGAACAAGTGGCTGATAAAGCTTAACGGCAAGCCCTGGTCTCTACAAAATCTAGCTGTGATACTTTGTCATAAAAAATGTAAACCTTATATTTAGACTAATATTATAGAACAAAACTTTTACCTCGTCCTACATTTCTAAAAATGTCTTGATTTAAAAACGCTCCTAAATTGACCGGAACACACTTATTATGAAGCTTACACACCTGTAAGATTAACAAGCTGGGTTTTTTTCTTGTTTCATTGTCACACCTAATAATTACTCTTTTATCTGAACTAATGATGCTTCCTGTGAACACACTTGAATGTCTTTCAATGAGCTGTTGCTGCAAGATGAACCCTTAAGCCCTGTTTCCGTATCATTGTTAACTTTTAAGTCAAAAAGTATAAATATAATTTGCTGTTGTCTCGGCAGATGGTGTCTCTATGGCACATTCACAGAGAGACTATTCTGTATTTAGGCCTCCAGAATTACATTTAGCTAATTAACTTGAATAAGGCAGCTTGACACTTGACACTGTGTGCGTGTGTGTGTGTGTGTGTGTGTGTGTGTGTGTGTATGCACGTGTGTGATGGAGAGATGGAGAGATGAAACAGAAAGTGGTAATGAGTAACTAATCATATACTTTCAGTTTGAATTAGTGGAATAATAACATCTTCTGTTAAGCAAATGTGACCCATTCTGTCATTGAGATATCTATGAAACATTTGCATGGACAGTATGTGTGTCCATTGGTGTGTGCATCTTTTCCACAGACTGCAGTTGCCCGTCTCAATAATGGTTGTTATGGAAACGATGTTTGGTGTGACAGATGCGTTTGTGGCAGATCAGGATGCGGCAAACCACGAGGGACACTCATGGATTTGGAGGAAGCGCCGGCAAATAGATAGCTGAACAATACAGAATAAGAACACAATACAAAATCATCACAACAGACACAGTGGATGAACACATTCATAAAATAAAAAGGGATTATTAAATGCCAACAAACGGCTATGAATATTTCAATCTGCATTATTATTCCACCTCATTAAAGTCAGAGGCTTAAATAAGGGTAAATATTGTGAATCATATCATTCCCAAGTGCAATCAAAAAAATGTCTCCTGTGTTATTCTGATTACTTTGGGATGAAGCTAAAATGTGTAAATATAATCAAGATGAGTTCAACTTCTCTACACTATGCCTCTATCAGTAAATGAGGAAATAAATAAGTCTAAAGGCATTTTTACTGATTGATATCAATCTTTGTGTTAAACCATTAACACCAAACAGAAAGAATAAAAAAGAAAAATATATTCTGGTAGCAAATAAATTAATGTCAATATAAAGAGTTAAGAGGCTTAAAGGTTTAACATTAACATTAACATCTTTAACATTGACAACGTTTACATGCAAACTAATATTCCACTATTATTCCGACTATGAACATTTTACAAATACGGTTAATAAAAACAGCACATTCCACTTGGATATCCCGAAAGTAGCATTTTCCGATTAAGATGCAGGATATTCAGAGATTATTCGGGTTTCAGGTGCAATCTTTGGACATGTATACAGTGCATTCTGCTAAACTTTCAGAACAGCGACAACAAGGGTAAACCAGGGGAGCAACATGACTGTTTATGACTATTAGTGGAATATACATTTTGATTGGCCACGTAAACTGCTTAGTAAGAGTATTTTCTTTTTTTGGAATAAGGTATTGAATATTTGTTGCATGTAAATGTAAGAAATGTGAGGAACACAACCAATAAATCACTTCAAGTTCTTTAGTTTCCTACAGAGCTGAGCGACCAGGAGACAGTGGATGATGTGTGGATGCTCAACAAACATTTTGGCCTCAACTTTATTGGGAAAATTGGCTTTAGCTGCATTTTTGGGGTTGTTGTCTATTTCTGTGCTTCCTTGTATCCTTTGATTCTCAGCCCAAATGTGATTGGGCCAGACAGGTTGGGGCCAGATTTGCCTGGCCTGAGTTCTCCTAATTGCTTTGATCTGGTCAGGTTTCATTTTGTTCTGCAGTTTTTTTTCTTCCTTTTGTTAACAGTATGATTGTTACCCCCAGAAACCTGCCAGCACATTCAGTGACATTCTAAGAGCTTGTTAGTCCGCTCTGGGTTACACAGATGACACACGATCAAAATGTTTTGGCTTATTAATTATGGCAGTGGCTCAGGCTTTGATCAGGTTTAAACAGAATCCACGTCCATATGAAGGCAGATTTTTTGGGCTCAACTAATGCTACCCATGTGATTCCCTTCATTAGAAATGATTCTGTTTGTCAATGTCGACGGGACAATAAAGTTAATTATTCATTCTTTACAAATGTTTCTGGGAGGTTTTTGCTGTTGTCTGACATTTTTCATTAAGTAATTCATATATTAATAAAATCACACAATAATTTACAATAGACTCATTTGTTAAAGCCCTTAAAATATGATTAGTTGTTGTAATAGTGGATTACATACATTGATTACCTGTCTGTGGCGGTCCGTGACAGAGTTCCCTGTAAAAACTTTTGTTCTTACTGCCACCCTGTTAGTGCACACCAATGAATTGAAAATATCAATGTGGTTCTGAAATTATTCAAGTTGTGTACACAACTTTAAGGAGACGGTCCAACGAGGGGGAACATGGGGTAATCTGACCGTCCTCACTTGAAACAGTTTAAGATCAGCACGATACTTTCACCAGGTGTGACACAACTAATGAGAACTGAGCGAGCGGCATAGAGTGAAAGCTTATTGGTTGAGCTAGAGCTGGTGAGTTTTACAAAGGGGGAGACACAGGTATTCTGCTGTGTGTTCAAGTGAAGGGCACCTGCTACCAGTGTGTGTGATGGGAACGAGCATGTAACATCACCAACCCTATTTGTGTGTATTCCAGTGTGCGCTCATAGACACTCCTGTAGACTTGGTGTGTTTGTGCATGCATGTGTGTGTGCATGTGTGTACAGATGGAGGGGGTCTTTCCATGTGAGGTGTTTGTTTAGTGCCAGGTGTTTGTGTATGCATGCGTGTGTGTGGTATAGGTGTGATGTGTGTGGGGTATGGCTTGGTGGGTGGATGTACGGTCCTGTCGGCATACGGGATGATTGGCAGGGCCAGTTTGGGAGTCATTGATAACACACAAGAGCGCGACTGTCATAGATGAGTTCTCTCAAAATGTCTGACAGTCTTTCACCCACACACTCCTCTTCTCAAACACACACACCCACACACACTGTCGCAATAACCTACAACTCAATTTACTTTCCAGTGACTCTTGCTCTAACTCTTGGTAGTGTTTAACATAGACAGAATATCACTGCTTTCAAACACACACACACACACACACACACAGACACACTCACACACACCTGTCAGCCCTGCCCGAGGCCTGCCATTGAACCCGGTATACTGATAACAGTAACAACAGCCCTCTCCTCTGCAGGCAGAGACCGTCTCATTCATATGTATCTTTTGATGTGTCAAGAATTCTCTGTCACTTGTTTGTCACAGTGGATGGCTTGAAAAGACAAGGCTGACATTTGGAGGGGTATATTTAAATACAGCAATTGAGAATAGAAAAGTGCTGTTTCAATACTTTTGCTGCCATTTCCATATTGTCTGTGGTATGCAGCTGAGTTTTGGCCCTGTTGGTGACATCTTTTGTCATCAAACTTTCATGACATAGAATAATGAGAGGCAAAGGGAGAAGTAGCATAACTGTGTTATAACACTGCACAACTTCTTAGGTAGGAAATTGGAAGGGTTTTTGTTTGACTGCCATTTGTATAGCGACTCCGACCAACAATGTTTTGTATGAACATGACCATGATCTTTTCTTAACCCAAGTTATTAGTTTAGGTTTCTTTAACTTAACTAATCATTATCCTTTTAGCTCTGTTTTGGGCTCCAGTCATTCCTGAGGGAAAATGTCTCTTTAGAAACTAAATGTTCCAGATAGTTGCTAACTTTCTCTGGTTTTTATTTGCTTGGAGGGTGCCATACTTTGGGTTTATCAGAGCTTTTTCACTGAAAGATTTAAATCATAGAGCTGGGAGATCAGAAATGTCTTGTATATTTGTGATGGTCATATCAAATCAAATATATTTATATAGCCGAATATAAAAAATTACACATTTGTCTCAGGGGGCTTTACAGACTGTACACCCTCTGTCCTTAGACCCTCGCACCACACAAGAAAAAACTCCCTAAAAGAAACCCCACAATTAAAGGGGGGAAAATGAAAGAAACCTCAGGGAGAGCAACTGAGGAGGGATCCCTCTCCCAGGATGGACAGACGTGTCAAAAAAGCTTCCCTGTCAAAAAACCTTCATGGTATTTTAGGCGTCAGGCAGGACCAGGGCAACAGGCGCAGCAACAATTCATGATATGGGGGAAGGAGGAGAGGAGAGGAGAGAGTTGTCCCCTGGCAGTCTATAGCAGCATAACTAGGGGCTGGTCCAAGGCAAGCCTGAGCCAGCCCTAACTATAAGCTTTATCAAAGAGGAAAGTCTTTAGTCTGATCTTAAATGTGGAGAGTGTGTCTGCCTCCCGAACACAAACTGGAAGCTGGTTCCACTGGAGAGGAGCTTGATAGCTGAAGGCTCTGGCTCCCATTGTACTCTTAGAGACTCTAGGAACTACAAGTAACCCTGCAGTCTGGGAGCGCAATGCTCTAGTTGAGATCTTTAAGATAAACAGGAGCCTGATCATTAATTGCTTTGTAAGTCAGGAGAAGGATTTTGAATTGTTTTCTGTATTTTACCGGGAGCCAGTGCAGAGCAGCTAATACAGGAGTAATATGATCCCGTTTCCTTGTTCTTGTCAATACACTGTGCCGCTGCATTTTGGATCAACTGAAGAGTCTTAAGCGACTTTTTGGGACAACCTGATAACAATGAGTTGCAGTAATCCAGCCTTGAAGTAACAAATGCAGATTTTTTGCATCATTTTGAGACAGGATGTTAAATTAGTTAGAAATGATATTTCATCAGTGTTATTGGCCTTGGACAAGACAAGTGCGTCGAATGAGAGCAGACTTTGCTGGAACAAGAAAAAGGGTCGATGAAACCGATGATTTGTGGGCAGCACTTTGAGAGATCGTGTTTCGAACAAACTATGCTCGCCAAGGAAATGAGATTCAAAAATAATTTAAAACTGAACGCAGATGCTGTGCCTACAATACTGCCGAGACCCCAGCCAGCACAAGCCAGCACGCCGACTCAAACACGTCCGCTGGTGCAGAGTCCTCCACCAGAGAGACGACGAAATGCTTTCGCCAAAAGGGAGAGAGCAAAGGTAAGCCGTGCTACTTGTTGTTTACTTTATTCATTGTTACAAGCATAAAGCCATAATCGGTCTAGGCCTACTGTATGTAACGAGTTTACACCAGGCCCTAGCCAATATCTGTGTTATTGTTTGTAGTATTAATAACTTTAGCTAATTACACTTCATTAGCTTAATTAAGTATAGATTCAATGTTTATAACAGGCTTCCCCATTTTATTCTGTAGTTTGAGTAAAAGCGTGAGTCTATTTAACTTTTAACTATCACCCTATTATTACATAGGTATTAAACATTGGTGAATGAAGCCACTGACAGAACTGAGGATACCTGTATGATCAGCGACCATCTATTGGACGTCCACACTGAGGAGGAAGCTGTGTGTACACCAGTAAGTATACAGACTGTACGTCATCTGTACATTATAGTTGTAGTACCAGTAGACCTGCACATGACGTGTTAAACATAAAATCACCACATGCATGTACATAATTCATATATTTAATTGTTTAATTTGATATCATTGCTCTCTCAATCAATTCAACCACATCTTTTGTTATGAATGTTATTAGATATTTTCTTTACGCAGACATGTATAAACACGCAATACAATTTCAAGCTGGTTTCAAAGATTTATTAGTAAAGTTGTGTTTTGTACATTTCAGACATGTCAGAAAGAAATTACTGTGCAGACGGATCCCCCTCCACGGACACACCACAAGTCCATGCAGGCGCGATCACGTGTCAGGTCAGCTGGACTGCAAGTTCCAATCCAAGTTGGTTGTTCCAAAGGTCAGCATCATAATATGTAAATATTGATATGTAAGATACAAATACAGATACACATATATACACACACACACACGTATATATATTATGTCTTGATTATAAAACATCTTTTTTGCAGAGTATGTTACTGAACTCTTGACCGAGACTCAATGCTTTGTGCCAAGACAATGTTGATGAGGAACCTTTGGAAGTCCCAGCTCCACTCAGCAGTCGGTGGAAGAACCAAACAAGAGGGATGCTGTTGTGCTGTATAGAAGCAGATTCAATCACTGAACTTGACATTGTGTTTGGTTATTGACTCTAATAAAGTGCTGATACTTGAACGACGTGTAGTTGTCAGATGGAAACGTAGCACAGATCTCTTGAATGGCACATGATGGCATTCTTACCAAGTATTCCCAGGCAGAATCTCACCAGCTGGTGGTATACCACATAGTGATACATTCTGTAACATACAAGATAATACATGTCAATGGTAATCACTTCAACCTTATTTGCTTATTTATCTATTTATTCTGTGACTTTGCCAGAGTGACCATTCGACTCCCCAAAAATACATCAACGTTTCTGAGCTCTACACATTTGTGAACAAAAGTAACTTACTCATTACGTGGCTGATCACCTGCTTGTTGTCTGTCTCTCTTCGACATACCTTTGGTAGGCTGTCTGCAACACCCAAACATCCAGACACTTTGATTTGAATCCTGGGTGATCTGTTATGCAGGTTATGTTTGCACCACTGTCCCTCATATTCATTGAATTCCTCCATGACATCCTTTTCTTGGCAGCAGCTCTTCAATTGCTTCTATAATTGTACAGTTTTCACATGTACACCTAAATGTACAAAGGAAGAGTGGTAAGGACATGTACACAATATGCAACATCCAGAAAAAAGGCCAATATTAACGTCATCTTAATTTCATACTATGTATATGCCTGTGTTTCACGACAGGCTCGTAAACAACTCATAAGCCTGTTATGGTCGTACGGAGGTTGGATCTATCTAGTAGCAACTTGTTACCCTTTTCACGTAATTCTCAATAATAGCCATCAGATTTCCGACATCGTAACTTTCATGAACATCTGGTAAGTGTTCCGGCTACTATAGGCAGCCGTAAGACGGTCGGTAGGCAGATTATACTTTATAAAACAGCGCTGTCCTCCGGTCTGTTTGTTAGCTAATAGCTAATGCTTTATATACAGCCTCGTAATATATGACGTTTGACATCAGACATAACGATAGAACCTCAACCGCAGAAACTTTGAGAAAGAATCAAGTTAACAAGCTTTACAGACGTCGATGTGTCCAATTAGAGAAATAATTGAATTTAGCTATCGACCAATTTGTGGACAACTAGTCGGGTTCATAACAATTCAAGGAAACCAAGCTATCGATATAGGATAGCTTGCGATCTATTTACGATCGAGGATAATGTTACGATTTATTATTATGTATTTATTGAGACGCTCTATGAACTATAGTCAAATGTATATACCAGTCTGTGTTCTGTTGCCGCACAGGATCTCTGCCAAATCCAGGATCACCGTCACCATCATCTGCATGTTCGCTCCCGTCTGTGTCTCCATCTTGAACACTGTGTCTCGCAGCTGCTCTGTTTCCACCACGTTAAACTTCGCCCGCATGATCTAAATCCACGACACCGGCATCCTCTTCAATAAACTCCTCTTCTTGAAGGTGCAACGAGTCTATTGACGACTCACTGTCACTCGATTCTGTCGAAATATCCGAGCCAGAGTCCGACACGTCTGCCGTGCTATCTGTGTATTCAACTGGTGGACTGTATTCTACTTGTGACGTCAGAAAATGGCGTCGGGTGTTTCTGGTAGCGGCGATGTCAACATCGGTGGTCGACACTAAATTCGTGATTTATTAATACTGCGGGCATAGTGTCATTAAGAACACATTATTTGTGCACCACAAATAGCATTTACTATGATCAGTAGAATTTCATGTGTATCATTTCGTAGGCCCTTTAATGGAACACCTGCCTAGCAGTAGGGAGTATGTATGGTTGTTAAAAAAAATTATCCTCACATAAACAAAAATTCACCTGCCAAAACAGTTTTTTCACCTGTTCTGAAGTCATAAACACCAACAAGAAAACGTTTTAGATCAGACTTAGATAATGGATCATCAGATGTTATTTTCTTCTCACTTGCCTTTAAAACATGTGCAGCTCTAAATGAAGCTCCTGTTGCTTTTTGAGACTTGTTCACCGGCCTGGTGAAAAGAGATGCTGCTTCCCAAAGCTGCCTTTAACTCTCGGCTTGTTCTGCCCGCAGTGCTGCAGCTGGGTAGTTAGTTAGTTAGTTAGTTAGTTAGCTTGGTAGCTTCTGTGACACGTACCGAAGTGTCTCCACAATGTGCCGCTTTGCCGTCGCCCCGCAAATGAGACATAGGCCTACACACATTTCTCTTACTGTTGTAAAAAAATAATTCTTCCTCCCAATCATTGTGAAAATAGTTTGTTTTCTTTCGCTTTTCTGCCATGTTTAGCGTAAAAAACGCACCTCATGCCCCATCGTAGCTGCTCTCGCTAGCTACAGGGTCAGAGTTCATATATACATAAAACATTTTTGTTTTTTAAATGCTATATTCAATATTGTCATTTTAAAATAAAGAATAATTCAAGTGTTATTGATTAAAAAATAAATAAAAAACAATCAATACAAATTTTAGACGGAGCTCCATGGTGACTAGTGCTACTTTTAGAAAATGCCCTGCGTTGGCTATTACACACTAATCAATGTAAAGTGAAATAATGTAACAAATGTAATTAAATAGTATTAATCATGATGAATGAATAGGATTCCCTGACCTACGCCTCACAGATGTTTGCCATCAAACCTTTTAAATATGCTGGAAAGGAGGGTACATCAGGTGAACTGGCAGAAATCAAGTGTCTACTTACTCTAAACTTTAGCATGATCCAAATACACATACAAAATAAACAGAAGATTTAACCTAGTTTTATACAGAGAATGGAACAACAATATACACTACTGTTGTAATGTTAATATACGTATACTGGCATGCACACACACACACACATACAAATGCATATAGTACAAAATTACTGACACAATGCAGCCCTTTAGGGATCAAATACTGCTCACTCACATCTTTATAATCTCAAAGCTTTGACTATGAATACTTCCCTACACCGACCAGACACCACACACTCTCACACACACACACAGGTACACCAAGGCTATTAACCAATTGTGATAGTTGAGATGTATAAGCTCTTTTTCAAATTGCTCTGCCAGAGAACGTTATCTCCTCCAACAGCTCGCCAAACAGCACAATAGCCTTTATTGTAATGACTGACAGAGAGAATCTCATCTGTGTGTAAGAGAGAGGGGGGGGGGATTGTCTTTCTCATACCAGAGTTTACCTGTTGAATTTTCAGGACCTCCTAATACACCTGAGACCAGCTCTTTTGAGGAATCATTAAACCTCAAACACACATCACTCTCACACACACACACAGCAGTATCTTCAGGTGTCACTTCTCTTCCCGTCCAGATGCTCCACCATTTGTTCATCTTTTGCTGGATGAAACTATCCCATCAAGGTCAGTTATTCTGCAGAAACAGGAAACTTCATCTGGATCTGACAGTCAGAACAGAGACAGCAATGGATAGGACAGATGCAAAGGGCAGATGTAGAGCATCTGGGTTTTACACCAAATGTGAAAACGTGTTTTAATTGGAACATAAAGCTGTTTTATTCAGGTTTCAGATCTAATCTCAGATCTGAGATGTAATGAAACAGTTTTCCTAAGCAATACTGACTGATTCTGACTGACTGTTCCTGCTTAAGGTGTGTCCAGACAGAAAAGGAAGCAAATATGACCACTTGTTACGGTCCATGATTATTCACCCAAAACCTTGACTCAATGAATTCCTCTCAAAATGTTGGACAGCTGGTCATCAAGCTATAAACAAGGCTGACAGTTTTTTAAAAAGCACCGATATCCATCCTTAAAGAATATAAAAATGTACAAGAGGACGTAATGTTTGCTTTAGTGGGATCTGAACTGGGGACATCAGAGCACGGGCCCCGAGCCAAATCTCCATGAATCCACCCAGAGCTTTGAGCATGCTTAAGCAATCATGACCTGGCTTAAGGTCCATGTACGTAATCAATTATTAATTTGGAAGGTGGGGGAAAGTCGGCCCATCTGCTGAGGGGCACATTCCTCGTTGAGTTATTGAGCTGTATGCTGTTTAATAATGCTCCAACTTTGTATTGCTCTGTACCATTCACAGTCAATCAATTTCAAATCACTGCATTTTGAAATGTAAACCAATATGGCAATTGACAAATAACAGCAGTGTCTTGGCTTTTATTCTGGTACTGATTGAAGATTGTCTAACATGATAGAATCCAGTTTTCTGTCTTTTAGTTTTTTAGGCAACAGCCCAATGGTCCATAATGAGCTGGATTCATTTATGTTGTCTTTATTATGATCCCCATCAGTACTGGCCATTTATCTCGCCTCAAAGGCAGTTGATGCGTTTTGTTGTGGTTAATGAAGCAGCTGAAGAGATGACAAACAGTTCATTTGTAAAAAAAAAAAAAGTGGCTTAAACTATTCAGAAGAAGAGAAGCGTGTGTGAGCATTGCTCGTTATTTGTTCACCCCGGTAATACCAATCCACTCTCTCAAATAAGTGCTGTGAATTGCTGCAGACATCCCTCATATCCAATCTGATTAACAAGGTCCTCTGAGCAAATGAGACACTACTGTACTCTTGAACCAGGAGATATTACACTGTGACTTATGGACATGGAAAAGTATATCCAGGGGGAAATATTCACTGAAATCCTGTTTAAGTCTGCAGTTGGGTTTGTATAATTATATTTTAAAATATTTCAGATAATTCCATATGTTGATTAAAAAATAGATCCACTTCTGCTGAGCCGGCACATTCACTCTGGAGCTACACTTAACTCTAGAAGTTAGCGTAATGCAGTCACCAGGTCCTGCTGCTGGTACTGTATATACTTAATCTCAGCAGAAGTTTAACCACAAACTGCTGCAACTCCTGAGTTTTAAAGAGATCTGACATGTTGCACCATAGTCTGCAGCTAAATAAATTAACAAACAGTTCCTTTCAAACATGTTGAGTGTGTTCAGGAAGTGACTGCTTACAATCTGTTGCAGTCTGGTAATATATTGGCTAATGCTGCACCTTGATTATTAATGTAAAATACAATTGAAATCAACAGTGCCATCTTTAAAGAGTAATGGTTCAGATTGTTCAAATTCAAAAGCATAAATAGCATATTTCACATTCCAACATTTTCAAGGCCTTACAGCTTAGATATTATCAATATTGTATGAGGCGCGTATATTTCTAGACATAAGGTGGATATCTGAGTGTTAATGACGCAAGAGGAAAAGATCAGATGCTCAACTCTACTTTGCAGACAGTAAAACATGGTATTGTGCTGCCATCCAGTGGTGAATTGGGTAACACACATTAACTGTTAGCAGCTGGATGAAATGTGAATGTGACATGAATTTGTTTACAGCTCAGAGACGGACAGCTAACTGTGCTGAAAGGTTAATAAAACAGCTCATCTGTTCACCAGAATAAGAGTGAAAATGTTCTTTAGTTCACCCTATAGGCAAAAGTGTCTGTCCGAGCAAATGTATTAAAATGAATGATGGTTGAATTCCATGTAGCTGCTTCAGTATAATTGTTAATGTTATTAGTAACACCTGTGCTGTTCCTACTATGACAAGTTAAAATACCTGCAGTGAATAAGGCCTATACACAAGTCTCTAAAACGGCTGACAGCACCTACTGTAGACTCTCACCACCTCGGTCTTTACTACAGAGATTGGAGAGTTGAGCTCCCGGACTAAAGATATTCCACATTCTTTACAGTATGTAAGGAAAAGTCTGCAGTTAATGTCGTAATACATTCAATAATCAATCATTGATAACTGACAGAGCTGAAAATGTCATCTAATGAAATAAACCGGTGTTTAACACCTCACTAAATTATGTTCTTGTGCCCTGTCAGCACATCATTCATCGTCAATAGTGCATAATACCAATGAGTTTGATTCATTTGTAAAGTACCTGTAACCTCCCTGATGATACGAGACGAGGTCTTGTGATGTGATGGCTAAAAAAAAAGCACTTTGTTACTAAAGTAAACACATTTCAATAGATTACACAAGTAAATACAGTCCGGTCCAGTCTATCACTTAAAAACACATTTTGAATACACAGACTTCTGCTGAGTCAGTTGTTATTGCTACATTTCTGATACAGATACAAGAGCTTTACAGGAGAATTTAAACACGACAGCAAAATCTGATTTTTTTTTACCCCAACGATCCAGGTCAGTGTTTCACAGCTGGTTTAACAAGACACAAATCACATCTGGTCCACCAGACAGTCAATCAGATTGTCTGGTCTTACATAAATCCAACTTTAATCACTGACAACCGTCTTTGCAAGAAACTCATTTCAACAGTAGCCAAACGGTAAAAATGAATGAAAAACAATTGACTCCTACTGTAGCAAAGCTTTACTGAATCATGATCAGGTATTCCAGGAAAAGAAGAAGAAATAGTTTATATAAATTTGCATTTGAGACATCACAATCTGGGTTTTTGATCACATATGTTTCCTACTTCTTTTGTAATTAGAAAACACCACAATGCAGATATCTGCTCAGTGTGTAGTAACAATACTGCCAACATCATTTTCAAAAATATATATAAATCTACTTCATATCTACAGCCAGCTGATGTCATTATACTGACAATACATTATAACTGTTCGCTACAACACTTTTGGACAACATGTAATATTTGAACAATTACACCGAGTAGCATAAATAACTGTCACTGCTAAGAAGACATTGTAAAACAGTCAGCTTCCCTTGTTCAAGACCGAGCATGAAATCACCAACATAATGACAAAACTCCAGACGGAATTTAAACGAGGGTCCAGACTTAGTGATTACGACGAATAAAATAAAAAAAAGTCTACATTTTAAGAGTCAATGTGATTTACTTCATTAATAACTCAAAATTTAGAATTGGGCCTCAATTTGACGTGTACAAGTTTTCCTATTAGTTATAGACAATAACAGCAATTTTGAATTGAACAAGTCGTAAAACGTTTCATACTGTGTTCTCTCCAGCGTTCTCAGATGAGATTATTTGAATACATTCATTTCCATAAGGCAGGGTAGTAACTACGACATGTTAATACAGGAGAGATGTTCTATAACAGAGTCTACGGCGGCGTATTAGGGGAGGGAAACAATTACAGAACCATAGTAGAGGGTAATATTCAGAGATTAAAATGGTACATTTACGTGAAAAAACAAGATTATAAGTCATATTTGTCATATTAAATCTCAGAATACTGATATTAAAACCACATTTTTGAGAAACAAACTTGTAAAATTGTGTTTTGTCACTTTTTCTGTCAAATTCATGACAATATAATCTCAGAATATTACACCCCTCCCTAGGCTCTGTAGTCATTCATTTCTTTAGCTACAAAAGGCCCTTACCATCATAGGGTCAGATTTATATACCTTCACAAATGTATTCAGATATCCAGTTAGGTAATCCATTAACTGGCATCACAGTTAACTTAAAGGTTTCACTGTTGCATTTACACGCCAATATAGAAGTTAAAATGATTGTGAATGACAAATTGTCAAAAGTAGAGGCGGTGATTTCAAGAGAAAACAAAGTACAGGATCACATTTTAGACAAAAAGTTAAAACTTCATGTTCAACTTTCACTCAACATAGAGGGTCCAAAAAGACACACAGAACTACCTTTCATTAGTGAAAATCAATCCTTCGTTATGCTGCTACCAAAATGTGTGAAAAGTACTGCGACGAGCAAATTAGAACATCAAAAAAGACAAAAGTAAGAGCAGGATAATAAAAACGGTTGAAAAAGTGGTCATCTCTATCGTCATCCATTGCAAAAAAAAAAAAACTTAATACAAGGTCCAGTGTTGCAAAAATAATCCAGTGACGTTTTCATATCCAGTGGCTTCCAACTGACACATTTCACATGTAGTACTGACTGGGTTTAAAAAAGGTTTGAAGTGTGCTACAAGGACAGTATAGTGTCCACATGTCATCATGTTAAGAGTCCAGGCGTTTCCATCTCTTGGAATCATCATTTTAAGTCTTTTCAGTCCTTCATCCAGTGAACTTCAGCAGCTCTACGTGCTGTGTAATCTGTGCGTGTACAGGAACGCTCAGAGGAGCAGGGACACAGTGGTGTGAATAACCAGTAATAAAACAGCATTGGTCAAGAAGGGGGAAGGAAAGCAACTAAAAGAGACAACCTACCCTTTGAGTCAAGAGCCTTATGCTTTTACAACGTACCTTAGTGTCATGAGAGTTTAGTGTCAGCCCCAACTTGACCTCTGTTGTAAAGAAGTTGAATAACAAGACTTTTCATCACTCGTCCTCTACAAGTAGAGAGCTCTAGTTGTGAGAGGTTTGGTTGACAGGATGGATTAAGCAGGTCACTGACAGTTAACTCATACAGTAGATTTACAAGTTAGGTTCTCTGAAGATGTTAATACGGGTGTTAAATGTTTGTTTAAACTGTTTTACAAAAACTAGGCTTGGCGTCATGTTAACGTGAAAAACTGTAATCATATTCCTATTTTCCTGTGTACTTGTAGTTCAGTTTGTTCAATCTGTTTGTCATTGTGTTTTTAAGCTGCCTCTTCCCCGTTTCCCTGTATTCCTCAGTGTTCGGCACATCTGGCCCAGCTCTCTTTGTGTGTGGATGGGTGAGGTGGGAAAGCAGTCAGTGAGACAAATGTTGAGATGGCTGCTCCTCTTTTCTCCATCAGAGCTCAGTGGTCAGGAGACTTCTGGGTTTGGCTCCATCCTCTGAGGCTGGCTGCTGACCCACAGTGCTGGGGGACACAGGAGTGGAAGGATGGCAGAATGCATCAGAGATGGAGACTACTTTGCTGGTAAAGCATTTAACATACACTTCCATGTTGACTGAGAGGTCATGAGCATGTGGGTCCTGAAAGAACTGCTCTAAAAAGAATGAATTTCATTGCTGCATTCATAAAAAACACACAAAAATAAAACTATTATAAAAAACAAACAGTGAATAGCTGGCATAATTCTGAACACTACTTACACATGTTCTTTTAGGATGAGCAACAAGATGTGTTTTACAGACAAAAGGGCCTCAAAGTGAGCTCATGATTTCTCAAAGTAGCAAGACGATGAGCAGGGGTCAGCAGACTACCAGGCTTGCTTTAAAAACAAGCTTGACGTGCTTTGGGTTCAAATCTCAAGAATTTTACCTGCCGGAGATGGTGTTACGTGTGTGAGCAAGGTGGGAGAGGACTGGGGTGAGAGCTGCTCCCCCATCTGCAGGGAGAAGAGGGTTGACCTTAGCGTGGGGGTCAAGATCGAGCAGGCCGTTAGTAAAGACGCCAGGAGGCTGCATTAGAAGGGGATGAGGGAGAAGGAAGGAGGTCATTCTCTACATAGCCTCTACATCAGCCAAAGTGAACAGCAACTAAGCAAGTGCAGATGGAAAAATAAAAACTGACGCTTGTATCATCAGTGTCAGGATTCTGGAAACAATTTGAAATGATTGATTAAAAAGACATTTCATACGAACCTGTGGGGGTAAGAGAGACAAATACGGCAGACAGACAGTTGAACAGGAAAGAAGTTAAACGGGTTAATTATTGATCACTCACAGCCGTTGTAGGAATGATCCAGCGAGGTGTGATGACAGGTTTGGGCTGCGGCACTGCTGGCAGCTGGAAGACGATCAGAATAATGTCAAGTCGTGGTGCATTCTGCCACCTTTGATCACCGATACAGCTTTACTTCAACAGATTATTGCTAAACCACAGAATTACGTTACATAGAAGTACCAAATTAAGTTTCATTTTGTCTTGAGTCAGTCTTTCTTTCCTAGTGAAGTCAATACATCCTGTACTTCTACAAAAGTTGCTTATACACATCTATTTCAGAAAATGATTCAAGTATAAAAAGAATGTGCAGGAGTTCTCTACGTACAATAGAACTGTGACTTACCACAGGAGTTGGATCTGTGAAATCAATCAGGTTGTCAGACAGTGATGCGTTGTTTTGCACGGCAACTTCCTCCTGTTTTAACCTGTGCAATGACAAAAAGCACCAAACAACGTGTAAAAACAAGCATACAGTGTGCATACAGAACATCTGTGTTAAACAGATGTTCCCTTCCGTTAAAGAGCTGTACAGAGAGAGAGCTGTTGGCGCTCTCTCTGGACTTGGTGACGCTTCACAAAGCAATACATACACATACGAACATTTGTCAGAGTCCAAATACGTCCAACTTTTCATCGGATTGGAAAAGTGAACATATACAGATGGGCATTCGTCTGATACATTTTGTATTGGTAAGTGATAAGCTATCAATATGTTGGACATACGTATAATAATTCATTATGTATACGTCAGCTACAACACCGCTGTGGAAAAGTTGGACGTATTTGGACACATGTTGAGCTACTTTTCATATACGCCGGCATGTTTCTGCCATACGGAGCTGTGTGACAGGGTCTTTACGAAGCGTTTCAACTTGTATTTCGTTTAGATTTACTGCAATTTCCTCTATGAAGTTAACAAGTCTGCCTGTCTGTACTCACATCCCCAGGACTGAGAGACAGACTCGGCAGAACAAAGTCAGTATGTTGCTCTTGAAAATTATTATTATTATTATAAAAAATGTTTTACTTTTGCAAGCAGTGACACAATCGGGCAGCTGGCTGATTGTATTTACTGCCTGACCTGTCTGTGTCACTTTGGCAGGTTTCAGTGTTACAGTAGGGGAGACCGGGGGAAAGTGTAACGTCTAAACTTGCACTAATCAGAGCTAACTTGTGAATACAAAAAAGTAATGAACAGTTTATTATTTAATCATTTTTATTTAATAACAGCAACCAAATTAAACTGTATGCATTTACATGTACAGGTTCTATTAACCTTATGAAGGGAATTGTGACTGTACATTTGTGTAAAAGTTTTTCATAGATATGTTTTTCTTTTCAGTGAAATAAGCATGTGACCTATTTTGACCCCCTCAAAGAATCCAAATCAAGAACTGATAAGAATCAAAATCGATAAGCAGAACCAAAGCCGTTAAAATCAAAACTGATACCCAACCCTACCTTTCGTCTTTAACACCTTTTATGCGAGTCGCATCAGATGAATAACAGGATTCAATGATATGAATTACTTTACTTGGTGTTGAAAAATCCAATAGAACAGCATTTATTCTCATGCCTTCAACAGTAAGCACTGTGTACATGTGTAAAAGGATTCATGGCCATTATTTCCATGCTATAAAGAAATCTACACCACGATAAGTAATTCAACTATTAATATTTAACTGATAATCACGTTACCTTTGGGACCATGCCTTCGCTGGCAGACTCCGAGGGCATCTTGGGAACGACATCTTCAGCGAGCCTCTCGACACTGATGAACAGAGCAAGAGAGAGAATGAGGACAGAATTACAGATTTCTGTTCCGCTCAATATAAAAATCCTTCCAGAAGCACGAACATAAATGTATTTAAAGTCCCTCATCCTTGAGATACAGTGGTATAAAAAACTCATTTCATTAGTACATATGATTCAAGAAATCCCTTCATAATGGGAGCCAAGGTATTTTTACACTTGTATCAAACATAGATTTTTGCTGGATGAATGGGTTCAATTGATTATGGTTCTTGATTAAAAGGTTCTATGATTGACTAATTGATCAATCATTCATTGTTTTAGCACAGCATGAGTCTACATTCTCCAGACTGTAGTAGAAGATAAACAGCGTTTACTGCATTAATGAGCCTGGGGCCGCGCAGCCTTTGTGAATTGTCTGGTCAAGCATCTGCATTTTTGTGTCATCCTACTGACAACACTTTGGAGCAGTATCCAGGCAGAACTCAAGTCATGTGACTCAACACACCAGGCACAAATAAACACAAACACGCACGCACTGCTCAAACTTGCCAACAGATGTCAGCAAAGACCAAGCAACACCTTTCTCTCCAAGTGATCACTGTGCATTATATTGGATTTGTTTTTCCTGTTAGAGGGAACGCAGGCCGATACAAACATATTTAATGAGGGTATAGTAACTGTGCAGTAAAGCTGATGCCATTGAAGTAAAAGCAGGTATGTGCTGTAAACTGAGTGCAGCCTGGTTTTTACTCTGTAAACCCAATCTTTATACCCTTACTTTAACTTTCTCCTACCCTTCTTTATTCAATCTTTATACCCTTACTTTAACTTTCTCCTACCCTTCTTTATTCAATCTTTATACCCTTACTTTAACTTTCTCCTACCCTTCTTTATTCATTCCTTCTTAATAAGGTCTGAATGGTCCCAACAGCTAAAGTACATTAAGTGAACATGATCATTACAGAAGGTGTGTTTAAAGTTATAGGCACAGTGAACTATATCGATTTACTCCATCCTAATCTGTACAGTAATGAGTCAAAGACATCATTTATATACTTAGATAATATGTGAAGGATTTCATGAAGATGCACATTGTTGTTTTGAATAATGATTTTTAACTAAATGTATTGTTTGACTTAAAGTTTGATAACTTAAAATAAAAGAGCAGAAACTCATGTATAGTGTCCTCATGTATGTATAGTGTCCTCTCAAAAGGCTTAGGAATGTGCAGCCTGCTACTGTCAAAGACTATTCTATTAACTATTCTCCCTGTTTCTCTCTTGTTTTCTTCAACCAAAGTTACTTTGCACATACAAAGTAAAAAAATAAGCATTTAGTCCATAGATGCACACAGACTGACCTGGCCCCTGCGGATGAGACCAGTGAGGCTGGTTTGAGCAGGTCCCAGGAGTCTTGGATGTCAGGGCGACTGCTAACGGACAGAGACGAGTTACTGCCCATTCGCCCGGTGCGCACCTTCAACCTGGAAACAGACAGTACATGTTCTTCTTTTGTGTGTCCTCCTAATGCACAATTTCATCACAAAATATTGTAAGAAAAGAAAAACATGACCATATGGTGGGATCAAATCAATCTTTTTACATTAAGTAAAATATCTTCACAATAATCAAGATTTTAAAAAAGGGGCACAGAGAATAAAGATGGTAAAAATAAAATATATATTAAAAGAAATACAGTTCATTTAGCTAACGTCCAAAGTGACTTACCATAGTAAATATATTATATATTGTTAGGATCAGCATTTACCAGATCTAAAGTAGCTTAATCTCCCCCTATCATCCTGAGCCAATGACCTCGAGCCTTTAATACAAGACAGCGCAGGGATTTGTTTGACAATCTGTGAAAGCCTTGCTTGTAAAAATGACCTGCAGGTGATGTAATGTTGTGAGCTACGCTAATAATCCTCATGAATATTCAAGTAGTTAATCAGCTCTAGCAGAAGGGTGTGCTGAGATTGGTTTAGACAATGTGTTGACAGTTGGCATGACTCAGTAAGATGGAGGAGGAGGAGGAGGAGGAGGGAGAAGGCCCAATTCTAAGACAATGGAGCACGAGTGACAATGGCTCTTCCCCTCTCCATGTGTGTTCTGTACTGACTGACTGTACTGTCAGTTTAAAAAAGAGAATAGATATATGATGCTGAAAAATCTAAATACAGAAAATAAACAATTAAACATTTTAGGAGCCTTAGCTCGATGTTTTCTTTATAATTACCATTTGTTTATATCAATTCATACTTTTGTATCTATAAACTGTACTTTTAATGATTTGTTCCAGTATGTGGTCATACCTGACAGAGGCCTCCTGCAAGTTACAGTTTTTATCTCCAACAATTACGACATGTTCCTCCAAAGATCCCTACACAGAGGAACAGGGAGAGACAGATTAATGGATGGACTGACAGACGGGTGGGGGACTAATACAGCCTTTCATCTCCATCTCACTTGCAAGCAGAATAACAGCACAACTATGACATTACCATGATTGTTTTCCACACTACTGATATACTGTAGCTGTGATGATCTAATTCTGTTGCAGCACTAACACTGAATATGTTTACATGCATAAAAAAATGTATATTTCACTAATATTCCAATTTCAGTTTTCCACCGGTGGCAGACTTTTCTCGGCCGTACGAACAGTCTCCTTTTTTCATTCCTTCAGCCACCTTCTTGAAAAGCTTGGCCTTATGATATATGCGCATATGTTGTTGCTGTGTTTAAATGTTGAAAACTAGGTTGTTTCTCTGTCCGACCAGAAATGTGTGCTTTTCTTTTGGGCATGTATCTCTACCAATGCTGACAGTCTTGACACGTTCTTGACACGTTCTAGGCATGTTTGTGGTCTTTTACACCTTTCAAAGTATAATGCAGTATAATGCAACAGTACCATGCATCCAGTTATGTTGTGCTCTGGTCCTCACCTTGAGGGCAGCAGCCTCGGCTTGTGCTTTCAGGATGTTACTCTTCAGATCCTCTGGAACGAACAGTGGAGTGACCACAGGACTACTGCCTGTACTGCTCAGACCACACTTCTCCGTCAGCTTCACCACATCCTCCTGTTGCAGCACAGTCAGGGGGGGGGGGGGGGGCACACACACATACCATAAAAAAAGGAAAATAAATAGGATTAACATGCTATGCTGTCCCGACTGTAGTTTCACTGCTGGAGCTCGTGTGACTTTGTCTAAGTCAACAAAGGTTTTTATTATTTCTTTGGGTAAAAGTAGAATATTATCAGAAATGCTAAATACCCCACCTGATTGTTCATGGCCATATTGACATTGACGTTATTTTTAGGAGTACCAAGAAGCGGACTGCTCTCCAACTCCAGCTGCTTCAGACGAGCTGCTGCTTCTGGAGAGACACAACCTTAAACTTAGATTGCACCCACACAACTGCATTGTAATCTTTCAGTGCATGCACAATAACAAATACACATAACAATTCTAATGAAATTACAAGTGAAATGTATTATGTCCCCACTTTGAGCATACTCTGTCTGTTCTCTTTTGTTTATTCGCTGTGGGGTTCACTTGACTTAATGTAAGTGAGCTGATTGTGAGGCAGTAAAGGTGTAAAATGATGAGATGTGAATAAGATGGGAGTGAGTCTAAGTAGCGGTGGCAATCTCTTGTAGTCTGACACATTGCCACTATACTGTATTAATTTGCTAAATACATTTTCATACATACTAGGGTTTATTTGGGAGAATAGGCTTCTAAAACCAGATTTTAAATATCTTCTCATTTCTGAGTACAAACATTTCTCATGTCATTTTCATTTTCAGTCTGAATTCACTTTGTGGTATGCTAAGTGTTCTGTAGTCTCACCAGCAAGGCCGAGAGGATCTTCCCCCGTCGCACTGGAGGCAGCATAGGAGTGACTTGGTCCGGCCTCGTCTGTAGCAGTCACCGTGGGAACGACAGGAGCCCTGAGGACATCATCAATGCACGTCTCCATCAGGTCAGCAACCGTGGGCATACTAGAGACAGAGATGAGGAGACAATGAGGACATAAAAGAAGCAGCAGATCAAGATGGTGGTTTAAATAGTCATGTTTAAATATAAACACAACAGAACAATGGAGGAGATAAACAAAATAAATGAGGATTATACATCTGCACATCTTACCTGCGGCGTCCATAAGACATGAACGATCTCTGCAAAGATGTCAAAACTGGCCCATGATGATATTTCAGATGACATTTTGGAATAACTTTAAATAACACAGCCGTTTCCGTGAATTTTCCCAGCGGGGTAGTAATAATACAATTGTGTAGGATCATAGGTGCTCCGGTGGGTTTGGCAAGTATTGTCATGCATCCCCCGTATTTAGAATGATAAAAAAAAAAAATTGTTTTTCAGTAAAGAGAAAAGTAGTTCTTTGTATCAGAAAGATATAGGACGTCTGTGTTCAAAGAGGGAAGCTCTTCAAATAAATAACATTGCTAAAAAAAAAGGCTTCTTAACTGGTAAAGACGCATGATTCAGTGCGTGGAAATAAGTCTTCAAAGCGAGCAATAACCTTTCTGGGGGAAAAAAAAGTGGTGTAATACTCTCAGAATTTGAAGCGACCTGAAGCAAAACATTTGATACATGGATTTTGGTAGCTCTTCCAGCAGCCTAGTAATTATTACCTCATAATTCTGTAGCCTGAAGACAGTGAAACATGAGAAGCATATTACTGCCTGGAAAGAACACGAGCTAAAGCTCAACACACACAAAGATGTGAAGAAAAGTACAATCCGTTGTCTGAGAACTCACAAATAAAATGTGTGTCTGTCTATCTATCTATCTATATCTATATATACACATATATACATATACACACACACACGTTAAGTTATCATGAAGGAAACCGTGTGGATGCATTGAACCCTTATGTGGGCAATAAAGACAATGCATTGTACTGGTATGTATGGACACATACAGTATGCATAGTTGAGAGATTTCAATGGGGGAAGATAAATCTTTTCTAAATACTCCAGAGATTCAAAGCAATATATTGTCTTGTTCAATCCTTAAAGTAGCTTGGCGTTTATATTTATTTTGTTACTGCGCTTCATAATCAAAAGCATCAATTTACCAACAAACTAGCTTGTTGCTAGCATTTTAAAATTATATTTATTGTGTTCGATAGCCACGGTACAACTTGAGTGACAGCAAAATAAACAACAATATATGAGTAAAGTTTCCGTGCTGACCAAGAGCCCAGCAGCCTGGGAACCTTCCTCTAACAGTGTGCAGACTGTTGTGTGATAATAGTAGATACAACACATAAAGCTACATACATACTCTTCTGTATCAAGAGTAATGCTGTCTTTATTCTCTGGAATTATTTTTAAAACATACAGTTCAGAAAGATATACATCCTTTGGTCAAAGTTATGTTGTAAACATTACGCTAAGCAATAATATTACGAAATCATCTTCATTGGTTGAACTGTGCAAAAACTTGTTTTGTACAGTTGTGTATTTGAGGTGGAGGTAAGCGTTCAGTGATCAACTCCTACACACTGCTCTAAATCAGCCAAACCAACATTGCTTTGGTGGTTGAGTCATTTCATAATAACCCTCCCAACTGTGCCTACACCCCTGCAGGTGTGTTTAACAAAACAAAACAGATTAACAATTTATATTGATTTTGTTTTACATTGAACATTTTAAAAGGAAGTATGCTTGTTGGATTTCTCACCAGAAGTTGGATGAGAAGGTCAGTATCAATTACATTTTTGAGTATAGAGTCCAGAATATGGTTATGCTACTTTAATGCATCTTCAACCATTTCTACAATGAGTTCAACACAAGAAACAATGTGCAAATGTAACGGATTGTTTTGGGACTGCATCTTTCACAGAGTGAATGTAACTCTTTCCTGCTTTCTTTTGTTTTGCGCTAAGCTAGGCTAACAACCTCCAAGACTTTACAGAAAAACTACCTTCTTATCCAACTACCTTTTAAAACAGAGCAGCAGATCCTTGAAATGTTTAGAACAGATTAAATACAAAATAGAGAAAATCATATTTTCTTATATAAAAAAATCATTTGATGAGCTAATTAATACAGCGACAGTGTTTGAAATATTATAAAAACACAACACTAATTTTGATACAATGGCAAAGGGAGCAGAAGAGGACTTAGCTAAACCCTCCAGGAACTATGTGACTTATTGTTTCTTTGCAGAGTCGAGAGTGGAGTTGAATTCCTAAGCCTCACGTCGATACCATCTCACCCCAGCCAGCCAGTTTCACCAGGAGGTTAAGAGTGAAGGGCAGAGGAAGGAAAAGGGAGAAGATAGCCACAATATGGAGTAGGTAAAAAAAATGGATAAAGAAAAAAGGAGGAGGAAAGGAGCAAAAGAAGGATTCAGTTGTCACTGGAGCAAGGGTCAAGGACAAGTAGAGGGAAATGCAGGGATTGACTAACGAATTGAGAAGAAAAGGGCAGTATGAAGTGTGATGGCAGGGTTGGAGAGGTGACAGTCTGTGAGGAGAATCTGTGACACTTTGAGCGGTTTGTGTTAAGGAATGTTTCAGTTAGCAAGGTACGTCTTCATTCACACCAAAAGTGTCCTTCCATGTGGTTCGGTCACGACCACAAAATACCAGAAGCTTTTTCATGGGTGAGTCACTGATGAGTCTTTCCCATTAATTAGTGTGCCGTCCAATTCATGTCAGTACAAAGGATGAGACCGTTGTCAGTTCCTCAGATCGGCCCAACTCCTCGTGGGGAGCTTTGATGAGACATGAGCAGGAAGGGTGGAGGGAAGAGGAGACCTGAGGAGAACAGGGTGGAGGAAAACAACATGGGGAAGGGGACAAACAGGAGGGGGATGGGGAGTGAGTGACTGAGAGTGGAGGTAGACCAAAGGTGAGACTGGCGGGGGAGAGGAAGGGAAGCATTGAATGAAAACAGCAAAGACGAGAAGGAGATGCAAATGAATGAGGGCAAGAGATAACAGAGAAACAGATGGTTTAACACAGGTATAAAGAACACTTGGAAGAGGGGAGGAGCAGAAGAGAATTTGAGGCAGCTGATAAGATGAGTGAGAGAGAAAAAGCTTCATTCATCAAGTGTCATTTATTGCATATGGCTTGACTTTGTCTTCTGTCCTTGCATGCATGTGGTTTACTTACGCAACAAAACTACTTGGTTAGGCTTAGGAATAGATTGGGGTTTGGCCAAAAAAACCAAAAACAATAGTTACGTAAAATATGCGTTTGTTCGGTAAATGCCGTTAGTTAAATACGTAAATTACGTACAGTGCGGGTAAAATAAGTCAATGTTGACTTTTGGTTTTATTTGGGAGACGAACGTGGTGGAAGTCCTGTGTTTGTTTGACCCATCTATCCTCCCCTCCCGTCCGACCTACAAGGACATAAACGTCCGTTGCTCTGAACGTCTAATAATGATGCGGATGGGTTTACATTGGAGTCAGTTGAAAGCCTGGTGCGTCTCATACAAATGGTAAAGGTTGCCACCATATCAGACGCTTAAGGGGCACTGACCAAGAGGCGGTATTTGACGAGTTGGGAATGAAACCGGGTTGGGATTTTCTTCAGTTGTGCTAAGAGCCCCATTTTATTTTGACATAGGAAATCATTTCAATTTAGTGGACATAAAACAACATTAATAAATAAATGAGGCGTTCATGGTCGTGATCAGCCCGGCAGTGTCAGGATACTGACTAAGCCATGCAACTTATGGCACATTTCTTTCTGCTACACTGTACACTAGCGTACATTTAAGTGTGCTGTGACAAGTGTGACATGCATACTTCACTTAAGTGAAGTGGACTGGATGTCTCTGGAGCACCAGTGACCTGGCTTTGCACCTCTAGCAGCTGATGGCTTATGTCAAATCTGTGTTTATATATTCAGTCGTGGAAGCCCCGAGCCGGAAGCTGTTATTCAGGATGACAGCTCCACGGGGACCAGAAGAGGCAAGGGAGCATACAGTTTTCCATTGCCACTGTAACACAGTGACTAACTCAATGATCTTTGACTATATTTACAGTGGATGAACCTTTACTGACCTTTTATATTTTCCCCATATACTCTGGTTAATGATGGAGAATAAAATGTGATGAATTTATTCCAAAGGCATTAATCTAAGAGTTATCTACTCCCACTTATAATAATGAAGCAGAGAGGAAAGTAGATAAGTGGAGCAGTTTTTAAGAGTGAGAGGAAAGGGTCAGAGAGAAGGCAAAAGTTACAGAAACAGCACTACATGATATCTTAAAACAGGGAGAGACAATACGGCTGTTTGCTACGACGGCATATTAGGGCCTTTGTAGGTTAAAGTGGCCCCTGTCGGGGTAATATTCAGAGAAAAAGATAAGAATATCCAACATTAAAAGGCATACATTTAAGAGAAAAACACTTGGATATTCTCTGAGATTAAAGTGGTAAATCTACGAGACAAAGAAAGATATATATATATATATATATATATATATATATATATATATATATATATATATATATATATATATATATATATATATATATATATATATATATATATATACACATCCTGATTTGGATGCGGTGATAGTTTTTGTGCATCAGGAACTACAACGTGATGGACAGATTAAGGATCAGGAGTGTTTTTAACTCATACAATTGTGAATGCTAAATTAACCACTTTAATCTTGGAAATTCTGAGGTTTTGTTTTACAACCGACAATGTATGCTGTCGTATTGCCGATTTAAACAAAGTGAAAATGTTAAATGTTTTGGTGAAAGATCTGTCATTACCATCAGTGATATATATTACATACAGTGTATACTATATAAATCATTTGGATTATATTATCACAACTTTACATGTATGAGCAATAGGCTTAAGCATATTAGTATTTATTTTCTTTAGTGATTAGTAAAGTTGTAGAAATGCAGAAAGAGAGAGGAAATTGAACAGCTAAGGGTTATAGTGCTTCATGCAAGATCAGTGATACTCTGTATGAATATAAAGAGAGAAACGAGTGGGAGGAGAAAGGGAAGAGCTCCAGTGTTAGTGATATGGTCTCTTTCAAAGCATCCTCCTCATGTCCACTGATTTAGTTGTAAACTGTTGCCACAGCATAAACAATAACTCAGAGCTCATCTCAGTGTAATATCTTGTGCTGATAAAATACACAAGAACTTGTAGGGCTTGTTGATAGAGCATATATTTTTTTTTAATCATAGGGTAATTCTTTGCCTTGAGAACTGGACGAAGAAAATAAAAGTTGTCGTCATGTTTAAGCCTGGTCCTATTTATCTTTTAATAAAAATCCCAAATGTTATGCCGTTAAGGTCGAGTAGATTTTGCCTCTTGGTTTGGAAAGTGGAATTGAATATCGATATTTTTCAAGGTATTGTATCGAAGTAAGAAATTCCAGTGTCGTGACAACAAAGCTAATACATATTTACAGCCTTTAGGATTTACTGATTACCCTTCAAGCAACAAAGTCTGAAAGAGGAGGATACAGCATACGTAGGGTGATAGGTCAGCACTGTCTATGCGCTGTCCCTATCCAAGGTCATGTCTGTGGGTCCTATTTTTCATGTTAATAAATGAAGAAAAAGGACCCCTCCTCTAACGACAGGCAATCCTCTTAGTACAACTGACCAGAAATGTACTTTATTAGAAAAAGGATCAGCCTGAGCTGTAAATCTGAATTAGCTTTGTCCCCAGAAGCCTGAGTGGTCTTATCAGGAAGTAAGAGTACCTGCTTTACACATGGAAAAAACATGTAGGCAAGTAATGTTTTCTTACTACAAAAAATCTGAAATCTGTTTTGGTAAATCCTTAGCATTACTAATTATGTTGGCGATAAACTGCCTGGCAACTTCCACTAATTCTCAAATTTTACAGATTAGAAAATACATAAGGGTTTAAATAGGAGTACGTGTTTGGTTCACAGGATGCACAGCATGATTACAACAATAGATGACTGAAAGTAAAGACACCCACTGGAACAGAACAGATCCAAAGCTGAAATCACATCACATCACTGATTCATGATGCTAAAAACAAGATCCCAGCACAGCACCACAAATCATCACATCCTCCACCGATTAGGTTGGCACTTCATGCTGATCAAAAGTGGACAGACAGCAAATCACAGGACATGATTCCATTGCAAGAAAGCCCTTCTCCAAAGCCAACAATCAGAAAACCCGCCACTGCACAGCAATTAATTGGTAAAAGCCAGAGCGATGGCAAGGTTCAGTGTTCGATTGTACCTACCTGGCCTGCCTCCAGACAAGACCAATTTGTCCTCAGTACATGTTAATACTGGAACACACAGGGAAACACTGCAGGTTTATAACAGGAGGGTGCATACATGTGATTGTACACACACACACACACGCTTCAAACAACACATGACAATGCATCCAAAAATACCAGATCTATCCTGGACAAAAGCAGACCTATAGTGTATGTATACACACACTGATCAGAGGCAGCAACTCTGGCTGAAGAATTAGAGCCAAAAATACAGCATAACAGAGGAAACAATGAGCTATGGGTTAGAAAACTACAGAAACAAAAACAAGGTATTATAGGTGGTATTGTGAACACGTCAGTCGAGCACTATGACAGTTTATGTAAAGGCAGAAGAAACCCTTACAGAGTAAGTCTACCTCTTCTTCTATTCACTGCCTACTGGCTCTTTACTTTAAGTTGCTACTTCTCTAACTGCAGTCTATCTGTCTTCAGCTTAAATCACTCACATGCCTGAAAATTGTACTGCTGCATTACAGTCTTCTGGTATGTGCTGCACTCCACTTAGACACACACGCACACGCTACTCCCTCCTGCAGGCCTTCGTGTTTCTGTGAACATCTCCATAATACAACTACATAACATGTATATGTACACTCACAAAACAGAGCAGGAGCTTGACAATAGTCAAATAGAGCAGCCAAGCACAAGAGGGACATGCAGGCACAAATAGAAAAATACACATAAAAATGCTCTCTTCCTTCTTCACTTTTCTTTCCTGCCTTCTGAGGTCACAGCAAGATGGGGTTAGTGGCTAAGCCATGGTAAGCCACTCTCGTGGCATTAGACCATGAAAGACACACCTAGCTATTCACCCACTTTCAGCACCCAACAGGGATCAGTCAGCCCTGCCCCAACCCTTCCTAACCTGGTCTTGTTTCCCAGTGAGCACTGCTGGAAGCTGCCACTGCCATATGAAACTTTAATTGGTATGCAACTTAAAAATATGCACCCATCTGAAAACTAGAGCTTATAAATTCTCTAACATACTTACCCTCTTTAGGGTTGTAGGGGGCTGCAGCATATTTCAACAAATATTAGGTGAAAAATGAGCAAACAAAACCAAACAAATAGACAGACGTTGAAAGGAGCCGAGTGTGAACTTCGATACCAACCTCCTCTTTTCTCCTCCAGGACTCCTGGGTAGAGCCTCAATTTCCATCGGTGCACAGGCAGAAGCAGCTACCGGGCTGACCGCAGGCAAAGAGGACCATGCACCTCTAATGGTAGAAGCCTGAAGGCGGAAAGAGAAAGAGAAAGAATATGTCAGAAAGTTGGGATGGTAGAGGTTCAGGAAGGTATTGAGAATGTTTGTCATTAAACTTTTCATTGTAAGTTACTTTCTGAAGTCTGACGCTCTTCTGTTTTGTTTTCCTGTATAATGGATGAAGGATTAAAATACACGCAGCAGTTTTACTCCTCACCTTGTTGACTCTGCAGGAGCTGACTCCGTTGCCGGAGGAGAGAAGACTGAGCAAAGACAGAAATTAAGATTTTATTCAAACAACAAACAGCTTTAAATAGTTCTTATTATTGTATAAAGCTTTATACTATTTCTGAACACTTAAGAAATAAACCGGGGACTCTTAAGTCTCCCATGACACATGAACCACATTTTGGGGGAATGTAGATACAAATTTCTGCCAATCCTTTTTTCCATTACGCTGCCCACACCTTTTTGGCTTGTGAGCTACTTTTAAAAATGACCAGGTCCAAGTGATCTACCCGTATTAAAAAATGCTGCGACGGAGGGATGGGGGGTGCTGGTGCGTAGTTCTCTCCTTGACTGTAGGCGTGTGCGCTCGTGTGTGTGTGCGGGAGCGAAACAGAGGGGAGGAGGGAATGAATTTCACGGGACGCGGGGTTCCGTTGGGGGAATATATGAATGAATCTGTTTTGATAGCACACCGTTAAAAAAAATTAGAAATATATATATATATATATATATATATATATATATATATCATTTTTTTTTAACGGTGTGCTATCAAAACAGAGCACATTCATCATCACAATGCTTTGAGTCAGCTGGTCCCATGACAGCTTAAACTACCACTGACTTCATGTCTTTACCCAACACACACATCCCTCTAACAAAAGGCTACTGGAACAAGATTACAAGTCAAGGCTTATTGTGGAATTGAATGAATTAAGAGAGAGTGTGTGTTGAGTCAGAGCACTGTTCAGCAACAGTACTTGGTAACCGTAGATCCAGTTACATGATCTTTAACTAAGCAATATAAAGTGCAAGCCTTTACATTGTTGCTATTTATAAATGGCATTAGACAGCAGCAGCGCTGTGACAATTGATAAATAATATTAGATATTATTTCTAGACAATTCAACTGATGTGGACGTGATCACCCTAAAATTAAAGCTCTGCAACAAGGAGAGGATAGATACAGTAATTTAATCAGGCAATGGAACAATCACATTGTTTAAATATTCGTGTACTCACTCATGGGGATGGAAGGCTCCTGTAAAAGCACAAAGAACAGACAGTAAGTGTTAAGTTCAGATAAATTCGAAAATTTATACAAAAACACATGCTTCCAAGAATGCAAGGATGTGTGTATGCTAATATCATGCAATATATTTATAATTCTCATAGTATATGTGTATATACTAGGCAAACATGTGCTTGCATTTGTATATTTCTTAATGTAATGTATTGTAAGTTTTGATATTGATTGTTATGTATACAGCTGTGCAGGTGTGTGTGACTGTTGTCCTCACCTCTGTTCTGCATTGTTCTTCTGGAGTAACGTCGACTGGGCCTTCTCTCAAAGGAGGCTGACCGCCTTGCTTTATTGGCCTTGGTTGTCTGATACTCCGTCTTTCCACTAGTCACACAAACACAAACATTTATTTTACTTGTAAACACTTCTGTTTGTAACCCTGATTAAAGCAAGTCAAACCATTAAATACAAAAGAGAACTTTTCTTAATGATCCTTGGATGAATATTTGTCCAAAGTGACCCCTGCTGAACTCTGGACCCATCCAAGCGATAACCTTCTATAAACAACAAACCCTGTAACCTCTGTGTAAAACCAACTTTACTGCCAATGCTTATCCAACTGGTTAACGTTTAAACACACACAGAAGGGAACTAGCTGGCTACTGCAGCATGTTGACATTGAGTGCCTGTCTTGTACCCCTGCAAGTATCTGTGTGTACACACATGTTTTGTTTGTATGTACAGAGAATGATACTGTGCATCACACAAGGATTATCTCTGTTGGTAGGTTGACACATGGCACAGAAACAAACATATCACTCTCTAAAATTGTGGCAATTAACTTATCAGCATTTCCCACCCCCCAAGTGTTCTTTTCAAGCAAGCCCAGCTGCATTTGTTCCTCACACTTATCTCAACTGCATGTCTCTTTCAGCTCCAAGTCACTAGTGCTCAGGGTGTGCAGCCCACACCACACTGTGTGCTCATGCTGACCACACCAGATCTTTTGATAACAGAAAGAGATTTTTTACTGTCAAAGAGAGCCAACCTTTCAGATACATGTCTGGTGTTCTTGATTCAATTTGTTATGGAGACAAGTGACCATTTTTTTCAATTGAAGGATGAGGGAAAAACATAATTATATTAATAATTCAATACATTGTGATTTAATTATAAATATATGCAGGGGTGAATACTTTGGCATAGCAAACAGCCTCTGCTAAACATTATACGGTAATGTGGTATAAGGTAAATCTGTGTTGTTACTGTTGCCATTGGCTTTGCATGCATGCAGAGTTTATTCAGTGGATTAAATATTGCCAGAGAACTTTCTAAGCCCTGTGTATTTGCTACAAAAATGATATCACAACCCCTTGTGTACAACCTACTCAGCCAAGCAAAAAAAAAAAAGCATCTTTATCCCATTGATCTGCCAGTACATCGGTCTGTTACCTGTATCTGAAGCGTGATCCCATGCGGATGAATCCAGACTGTGCAGAGTTCTTTTGCACCGGCCCCCTCAGCCTAAAGAAAGCATGGTGCTCCACAGCACACTTCCAGAGGTGCTTACAGGCTTTGGGGTGGTCCATCCTGAAGACAAAGGTGTGCTCCTGTTCTTTGCCCTGGGGAAGATTGGTGTAAGGTTAGATTTGGGTGACATGGAGGAGATCTAAGTTCTCAGTACGGTCACATACACAGAATGTGACCTGCTTCCACAGCACAGTGTTTGTTACCCGCCAGTTATACGAGATCAGTGATTTGAAACTCCTTCAGTCCTAGCCAACATATTTCCAGTAAAACAAAGCTCATGTGCTAGCTCTCGCTTGTGGAAAGAGACCAATTTGTGTGCAGGTGCAGCCTGATTAAATGGGATTTCTCGCTGAGGTATTAAATCTACATCGAACCCAAAAAGGACCCCTGACTATCTCACTCTCTCACCCAAAGCCAGAAAAAACAAACCCAGAAACCTTTACACAAATAAGAAAGAAAAAATATGTATATAAAGCCCTTCAAAAACAAGCATGGCTGCCTCCAGGTCAGAATGCTGTTCAAGTAACTTCAAGTCTGCGGTGTTTGGAGGAGAATTGAGAATTCAAGTATATACATTAGATTTCTGTGGTGAAAAAACTACCATACAACACAACTTTTTAGGACAGAGATGGGAGGCAAGAACTGTGTGTGACTGTGTGTGTGTGTGACTGTGTGTGTGTGTGACTGTGTGTGTGTAGGAGAATGGTGCATACCAGAAATACCAGAGGGGGCAGGCTTCTTTATTAACCTCAGTCACAGACCTCCAGGATGGACATAAACAGACTCTCCTTCTCTCTCATATACACGAGCCTCTGGGCAGTATAATACTAAGCCTGGTTTCATTTTGATTTGGAACCAGCCTCTTTTAGGGCTCAACAGAAGATCTAAGAAGAATATTCTTTGTTTGTACATTTCTTTTAAGAAATTTTAGAAAAAGGTCTTGCATGGCTTGTAAATAATGTTGTCTTGGCCTGTCAGCAAATAGTTTAAATCAGTCCAATATTTATATCATATATCAGTTTATGACATGTGGTAAAAGGTTGAGATTCACCTTAAAAAGGGAAAAGTGGAACATGACAGATGCTATGTTATGTATAATTTTTAGATTTTAAGTATCAAATATGTTTTACTTCCTGGAGGACATCAGCTGAAGTCAGCTTGTATTCTCTGAGGTACTGTGAATAGTTGTTTATGGTTTTTATACGCTTATGTTGGTTGTGAATGACAGATGCAAACAGCTTACTTCACAATCAAAAATCAAAAGCTGTATATTAAGTAAAGCTGTCCTCGACTAGATAAATTCCTAGTTCAGTTTTACGATTTTGTCGACTAATCGACTAATAGATTAGTTGATTTAATCAACAGCTCTGTAAAACTGAATTTATCCAAAAATGATCCTGTTTACCAGAGATGTGCTCATAAGGTTCTTGGAAATAAGTAATTTAGCATAAAAAAAAATAAAAATTTAGTGACTAATCAACCAAATAAATCTTAGTCAACTACGACAAAAACAACTAATTAGTCGACCAAGAGGGGCAGTCCTAATAGTTTCACATAATTTATCATATTTATTTTACAAAAAGGTCAGCGTAATTGGAACATACGAAGCATATAGTTGGACACCAGAGAAGGTGACAATACAGTAGGAGTGATTTAAGAAGTTTCCATGCACATTTTAATACTTTTTGTGCCATGAAACTGTGTCACTACTGGAATCTATTGTTGACTAACTGCACATGCCAACATCTGCAAAACTACAAACTAAGTAGAGCCTGGTCAGTGTTCCCTACCCACACAAGACAGTTAGGTGCTCTTTCAGTCACTCACACCTGCATAAAGGGCTTAGGATACATCCATATTTAACTGCAAATATTTGGTAAAACACCTGCAACAGGACCAAAGTGTGGCAAGTACAGTACATTCATTACAATCATTAGGTACCGTATGTAGGGAGCATTGGGATTGGGTCATTGATGTTATCAAGAGGGATTACTACGGGAGACTGAATGCATGTTCTGCATTTTTAACATTCCACTGTTTGGCTAGTATTTGAGAGTGTGTGTGTGTGTGTGTGTGTGTGTGTGTGTGTGTGTGTGTGTGTGTGTGTGCGTGCGCTCAGGTTCACCTGGTCATCATCCTCCACTACCACAAGCGTCAGTTTGCTTTTCTTGAAATCCAGACAAGTGATCTTTGGCCTACAAAAGTTTGTTTCACATGCACACATCCGCAACCACAACCACACCCACAACCACACACACACACACGAAGGAATAATGAGAACTCAAAAGGTGTTTCTATAAAGCATTGAAGTAAATATTTCAGTTAATTAGGATACAAGCAAACATACCAGAAGAAGAGCCCGATCTTAGTTTCTCCTTCAAACACCAAGACTCCAGTGGGTGTCAAACCCAGACTGTACTCATTACCATCTCTTGCCTGCCGTGCAGATGTGAAAAGAACAGAAGAGACACACAGAACATAAATATGTGAAATGGTCATAATGTTGTCTATGTACATTCCTTCCACTTCCCCTCTTTCATGATTCAGGGTATGTGCTAGTGAGAAGGAGTTTGTTGGTTACCTTGACCATATGCATGTCAACCCCATACATTTCTAGCCACTTGGCTTTATTCAAGTAGTTAATTTCAGCTTGGGCTGGCATCTGACCTCTGAAGGAAAGGAGGTAAAGAAGGGAGGAGGAGAAACAAAAGGAAAATAAGTGTTAGCATGATCAGAAGGATAACAAATAAGAAGTAGTTATGCAGTGTTGACAGGCCATATTTGCAGTAGTTTAGTTATAGTGAAATGCGTACCTGCACTCCTTCCATGCGTTGTATATCGCTAGCTCCACATCCTCGGTCTGGTTGGGGATAAAGCGAAATTCTGACACCAGGTCCAGATTATGTTCTAATGGGTCACAATCACCGAGCTCAGCTGAAAACACACAGACATGCACATTTATCAGTTCAGTCTGAGCAACATAGGTAGATTAGAAAGATATATTTGTTGAGGGGCTGCAGTTGTGGACTGTACAGGTGTATCTTATACGAAGTGGTAATTCAGTGTACAATTCAACTAAATACTAACAACATCCCTAAGAAAATTGCTTTTGTGTTCACTAAGTCCCTGACCTTCATCCCAACCCTGTAATGACCACAGGAAGAGTGCCTCATACTGTGGAAGTATAAAACACAATGTTGTGGAGCATCAAGACAGGTACAGATGGGTATCTGAGCTCTCTCTCTGGACAACAGTCCATATATTTTATCAGGTGACAAAAGGAGACAAAAAAGGTTGAAGCAGAAAGAAACATAAATCTCCACTAGATGAGAATGAGAATAGTGTGTTGAAAAGGAAAATAATCGTATCTCTGGTATGTGGTGTAGAGAAATAGGACAGAGACTGAAAAGCCTTGGTTCTGATTACATTTTGTAATGCCTGGGTAGATAAGAGAAATTAGGACCTCACTGTTTAGCTAGTCCAGCTGTGAGCAGGATGTAGAGAAGAGAAAAGATTATTTTATCCTATCCTGTCCCAGCAATTGTCAGTGGACCAAAACATAATTCTGAATAAAAGGAAAATGAAGGGAGGAAGCTCAACCGAAGGAAAGACAGACGACAGAAAGGGTGCTGGATTAGGGGGCCTCCAAAGAGGATGGAGCACTAATGAGCTGGCATTTACTCCAGTGTGTGTGTGTGTGTGTGTGTGTGTGTGTGTGTGTGTGTGTGTGTGTATACGCAATCTCATTCCATGAAACATCTCTAATGATTCAAACTTTGTTCCTCTGAAGCAGCACTCTGTATTGCTTTTGCAATTAAAAGCTCAATTTCTAACTATTAGAAACAGTAAACGTATCTATTCTGTATTTGTAAATGTATATACATTTCTCTGAAATGGACAGCAGGCTGTCCTACTCTAAACAGAAAGTTTGATAAGCAAATAATGCCAGGAAACCAGAGCTAATATTCCTGCTGTTACAGACACTATTTGACTGACACTACTACTGAATTTATAGAAGTGAGAGTTATAGAAGTAGGTACTAATAAGTAGCACTTATTAGTAAAATAGATGGGGAGATTCACCAACAAATTAACTGTGACCAAATCTGTATCTGTAGTCACTGCAGATTGAAAATCACCAGGCTGACACACGCTTGTCTGACTCACAGCACACTTTCTGGTATAAGCAGATGCTATATGTTTTGCTACACAGGCCTTTTGGGGCTCTGTGCAGTAACAACAGTACATATCTCAACTCTGCAAAGGAGTGTGCACCGCAGCACACAAAATAATGGCAACAGGTGATCCCAATTACCAAACACAGAGTTGGAGAGAACCCTGCTGTGCTTACCCTGTATCGAGAAGGCAGCCAACTCCACCGCTGTGTCAAACGGACATTCTAGCCTGAAAACACAGACATGGTGAGAGTCAGCCACGGCAACATCAATGAAGCTCAAACACTGCCCTATGATCTTCACTGAGGCCTACTGGTCTCTACCTCTTTCAATCATTATTCAGCCAAACAATGCAAAATATTTTCCATTAAATACGTACTTACTTACAGTTCACTTACTGACTATTGTTTATAATTCTATTCTGTTCCCCAACATGTAATCCTGTAAGCCTCTTATGGCCGTACAACTCATGTTTAGGAGGGCTGATTACTGATGAAGAAAGGCATACAGTATATTGTCTTGGTCAAGTGATCAAAACAGTTAGTAGTGTGAAATAACAGGTTCAATGACAGAACAGCTGGGCTACTTAACCCTGTGATAAGCTCTTAACAATGAGACTGGATAACCACTCCGAATGTGTTGAACAAACATGGAAACAGGTACACTCAACTGCAGAGTCACACATTCATGGTTGTTAGGTTGTTTCAGTCGGTGGATAAGTGTTCCTTATGTTTTATCATAAAGAAACCATTTTTCTCTATGGCAGTGAGATCAAGTGTGTTTGTTTTGAAAAGGCTTCTTTAATTATGTACTGGCAGCAACTAAAATATTAACCGCCAAAATATGCAACTGACATGCCAGGTCTGTTCAATGTTACGGCAAGTTAACCAATCTCTCCGTCTGTCTGGCTTTCTCAATCAACATTTAATAAATATATCATGTGCATAGCACTTCATAAAAGGTGGATGGCAGTTTAAAGTCAAAATGCAGGAAATGACTTACTTGCCACTGAGGACGTCTTGCTTTAACTGTAAAACAAATAGGTATCTGAGAAGGAAACAAAACGCAAAGAGGTGAACACGGTGATATGGTGAAATTCAGCAGTTTTATGGAATATGATATCCAATCATCTATTTCAAAGTGGCAGCATGGAACACCAAAGCAAATGACATGTTGTGTTTGAATCAATGTACAGTATAATAATCCCAAAAAGTACTTTGAACAGCGCTGTAGGTAGAGGCTGATTTTATCTGCGGGCAATAAAGTAACCCTCCATGAACCCTACGTAACACTGACTTTCTTTCAGATATATAAGATTAACAGATTTACAAAACAAACAACCTCAAAAGACCCATTTCACTGGGCTTTTAAATTGTGAGTTCATGAAAAAGCAAGCCCAAAAGTTCAAATACCTGTGGCTTAACTCACCTGGTGAGCTCCTCATGAAGGTTGTTCGGTTCTGAGGAGTAAAACTTAACTCTCAGGTGAAGGCAGTACGGTGGTCCAACTAAAAGACAGATCAAAATGACAGCTGAATAAGATCAATCAAGCTAAACAATGATATATTATGTAATAACAAAATGATCTGCGTTTTGTTATTTACAAAACATGACTTACACTTCTGCCTAATAATACAGAAACAGTATTTAGTATTCAAAGAATGTTTTGATATAGCAAGTCATCATGCATGTTTGGGGAGGGGAGAAGAAAGGGCCCCTGTATACCTACTTTTCACTTGCTTTTTGATACTTTTGGTAACATCAAGCCAGTGCTGAAACAGAAAGGGGATAACAATTTTAAAAAACACTTCAACAATGTAGAGATGAGGTTAAGTTTGGTTTTTAAAAAATCATTACCAATATCAATTTCATCTTCCAAGTATAGTCTTTTCCTCCACAACTATTGTACCAGTCTTTATTCAATTTACAAACATTTTATATTTATATGTGCAACTGAATGAACACAAACTAAGTGGACAGTTATGTAAATGAAGAGTTGCGGGAGGTCCACCTACAAACACACTCACACTAAAGTTAGTGTTCTGTCCAGTGCTGTAATTCTTCTTGGAAGTTTCGGCTCTATGAGGCATGAAAAATGTCAAGGAGAGGCGGTAGTGTTGGTGTTGGTGTGTGCATATGTAAGTTAGAGAGATAACAGAGGAACTTGCAGCACTAGTCTCCTCTCCCCCACATTCCTTACCACAGCCCCCCCCCCTCCTCTCCCCCACCCTTTTGACTCTCTACCTCCAGCCTTCTCCTCGGTGTCCCTCCCACCAGCTTTCCTTCCTTCCATGGCCTTCACAGAGTATCAGGCTGAGGGAACAGGGTCAGTGGCAGACCAATGACTTAAAACGGTTTGTCTCAGAGCACAGCCCGACTCCCAGAGCTGACAAGAGTGCCATAACCAATCCCTTTAGCCCAGGGAAAGTCCCTGCCTAAAGCGGTCCTTCAAATGGGTGAATAGTGATTTGGACTGAAATGTAAAGTCTGGCTGTGAGCAGCAGCTGAGAAGATGGTGAAACTACATTAGTACTGTACTAGTACTGAACTAGGGGATACAATTCTGATGAGTTCAGTAGAATAGATGTGATTAATTACAGTTACTGATATCAACAATTGCAAAAAACAATATTACTTTTTTTCCATTTTTGATAATATGTCAAAACGGTTTAACATTGTTGATACGATTATTTGTTTATTAATTGTAGAATCAAAAAAATCATGAAACATGATTATGCAAAACAAACCCAACACATTAGGCAACGTGTATGGCAATGAAACAAAACATCGCACTTTCTTTTGAGCAAATAGTTGAAAAGTATATATATGGGATTATTGTGTGTATTAAGTGCATCTCCATTCTTACCGCCACTTGTGCCGAGTCCATGAAGCGCAGTCCAAAGTAGTCTTTCTCTACGATGTCCAGATGGTACATGATCTGGTCAAACAGCTCCTCCCCTTTGGCTTTTTTCTGATCAGGGGAACACACAAACAAACAGAGGACTTAAGGCATATCTGAGAGAGAAATGGCCGCGACAAGTTGGAAACTAGTGATATCAAAGATACATTTACAGTGTGAATATTGATACTAATAATATTGATATTGTCATGCACTATCAGCACAACACAAATACTAGGTAAAGAAGCAATGGCACGTCTCAGGACATTACAACGCAGGAACCTTTAATGTTCTCATGTTGACAATTATGAAGTTTAATGTGCCGAGGGGTCTCCCATCATAAATGAGGCTTTCTGATAAAGGCATTTTTGACCATAAATCATTTTTTGATCATAAAATCAAATTTATTTGATTATCAAATAGTTGCTGTTTAATTTTCTACCGATTGACTAATTGATTAATCAACTATTCATTGCAACTCTGAAGTCAAGGGTTTTGAGAGACATGAATGGAAACACTTTTTAAGTATACATCTGATTTGTCTGAAGAAATTAAAAAGACCTAAAGATCATTTTCCCATCTGATCTAAAAAATGGTTCACATTGAGCCTCTTTTTTTGCACCTCGACAAAATATAATTTATGGCTTAAGTGGACATGCTCTGATTTGTGTTTCATGGATTTGAGAGACATGAAAACATATTACCGTAATATGAAGTACTACAAGTTTGATATAGGTGTGGCTCTTTCTGACAAGGCCGTACCAGTTACTGCCTGGGACTGGGAGATTTCTGCCTCACATGTGCACTCTCACTCTCACACACAACTTCCAAACCCCAGCGTGAGGCACAGTGACAGGGTTGCCCTGGTTACGGGGGCTGAAGTGCGCCAGACGCAGGAGGCACTGAGGGAAGTGGGGTGGCTGGACAAATCATGTGATCATCTGGCTCTGTGGGCCCTTCACTACGTTAGGAAAATACGCCATCTAAGATCAGGCAGCAGAAGCAGTGTTTTGCTCCTTTCCCCCCCCCCCATCTGGATTTTTACTTTAAAATCAATAATTTCTTCACCGTTTGTTTTCACACTGAAATAATAGGAATTTTAACCAAGAGTACTTTTTTACTCTTTCCCATCTTTTTTCCTCACACCAACTAGTGTTTTGTAGATTCACAAAAACATTACATTTTCATTACTCTCGAAAGCATGTTAGAGCCACTAGAACATCCATTTATTGCCTCTTTGATCCCTCATGTGAACATCAACATTAAGTCCCCACACAGGATGCAGAGTAACTAGTCATGGCATTCATGTGACTGACTCTTAGTAGTCGAGTCCGAAAGGTATTCCTTCAGTAAGTCACTGGGGTGTAAGGAGGTTTTTCCCCCACTTGACACACTTAGAACTTTAGCGTTTATTTTCTACTTGCAGCACTAGTTCCACCATCTGTGTGCAAACTTTACCTACAGAAAAAGGAACAAATCACATTGGATAGAAAACTCTCTCGCTCTGTCTCTCGTGCTCTGTCTCTCGCGCTCTGTCTCGCTCTGTCTCGCGCTGTCTCTCGCGCTCTGTCTCTCGCGCTCTGTCTCTCGCGCTCTGTCTCTCGCGCTGTCTCTCTCGCTCTCTCGCTCTCTCGCTCTCTCACACACACCCCAAGAGTGCTCCTGGGCAGCTCAGGGGGGCTGGCCCCATGCTAGCTGGCATAGTTGACAAGGCATACTGCACCCCTACAGTACCCAGGGAGAGAGAGTACAAAGGACTCATTGTGTGTGTGTGTGTGTGTGTGTGTTTCACTCAAGGCCTTGTTATAATGCCTGCAGTATTGTTCGGCTGTTTGCAGTCTTCCTGCCTGCCTGTGCACATACAGCTCCGTCTCTCAGACACTGACAGCATTTGAAGTTACAATTGAGGTATTTAGCTGATGTTCTCATCTACGGCAATTTACAAGTCTATTGAAACCAACCAGCGTAGTAATGCATCCATTTTAAATGAAAAAACATACGGTCTAGGATAGGTTTAAGACCAGGGGATTTTAAGAAGGAAATTAAGAAGTGTGAAAATCACGCACTTGACTGTCCTTATTGCTGTCCATAATGGAAATAATGCTCCTTGACCTATAATTTTTGGGCAATGTTCACGCATTGCACAGCAAGAGATATGTTATAAAAGCTTCTGTCTGCCCTTAGCGATGTATCAATTTGCATGCCCCTTTAAAATAATAAAGTCACATTGTGTGTGATATACCACTCACAAGCACAAGACAAAAGGTGACCAGACGTCTCTTTTCATCGGCTCCATAGCTTGCTTTGAATTATTGCAAACTGGCCACAAGTTCTAAATGTTTGTTTCTTGTGTATTCTTCATTGAGTCCTCACGCCATCACAGCTGCAACCAGTACAAAGACTTATACATTTTGGGTATATTTTCAATCTATAGTACCCTAACCTTCAAAAAGCCACACACGCTCAAACCCAGTTTTGGTAGATTTTTAGATATTTTGATAATGTAAGAATACAAAAAATCTAAATACTATAGTATACTCAAATGTTTTTTAGTTAGGGATGATTACAATAAAAACAATCAGTTCACTTAACTGCTGTGCCGTTCAGACTATTATTTTATTGCATATCGTTTTCAACTTTCCACTGATGAGCTGTACAGTACTAACATCAACAGCTTTCTGTTGATGTTAGTACTGTACTTAGCCTATTTTATGCAAGAAACAAATAAAGCTTGCATTTGCTTAACATTTTCTCTTGGCTACAAATCTACAATGAGAGAAAAGGTGGCTGGAGGAGGTGACAGTGTGGGTGGCTGATAAAAAGAAAAGACAAGGATGTAAATAAACGTAACGGGAGGAATGTGAATTATAAGGCGGTGTGGAATTTTGTTTGGACATGGTTGCGGCCAAACAAAGGTATCCCTAGGAGTCAGCTTGGGGTTGCCTTACATACTAGTGACACACAAACACAAAACTGGAAAGCCAAGAAAGCATGTGAAGGAGCTCTATTCAGTTTTAGGTTGTGACCGTCTATTTACAACCACCTGATCAAAAACTGCACCATTTAGCATGGGATCCCGCAAATGTATGCTAGCTTGAGTTGAATTGACAATTTAGCTGTAAACTGGCAGTCTGCAAGCGCTTCGATGGAGCCAAACTGTGTAACGCAAGTCTTGTTAACGCAAAAACAAACAATAACATTGAGGAAAATGTTATGCATTTTGCAGACCAATACAGGAAACTAAACTACAACAGGGGAAGCTATAGTCTTTTTAATTGACAACCAAACTGTGTTTTATAGATACCACTGCGCCTTATACACCATATGCTATACTGCAAGCAAAGAAAGAATTCAAGCAAAAGGCTGTGATGTGCTAAGTTTAACTTTTTCTCAGAGTCTGGTTAACTAAATGATAAGCGTGGCTGAAACATAGATAGTGGAAAGCTGCAATGTTTCCCTGCAAACCTGCTCAGCTTCCCCCTCTACTGCAAGAGGATTTGACTGTGTTCACACTATTTCTCCAATAAAAGTGTAGTTCTCCACGTTACCCAGAGCAATAAGGAACAGTTCAGACAAAATAGAACCAATACAACAAAAAACAGCCACTCAAAATGATCAAGACCCCCCCCCCCCCCCCCCCCCAACGGTGGACATACACAAGTTATCTTGAATCAGTTCTCTTAACTAATTAGACACAATGCCATTGGTCTAGCTGACAACTTGGGTTCTGCTGCAAGAAGGAATATGCATTTTCATCTGGATCTTCTAAATTAGAGCCAAAACTAAAACTTCTGAATTAGTAACTCCACGTTACATACACAGACAAATAAATAAGTTCTTGAATCTTACATCAAAGACCAAAACGATTCATTAGTCCTCCAATAGACTAAGATGGGGAAGCCCTATAGATGACAAAAACTTATTCCCACATTTTGAGCACATGCGTCTTTCATATTTATTTCCTGTACTTCTTTCAGCAGCTATTGCAGACAGACCCCTACAACCTGTGACCAACCAAAACACTGAGCATTACAATGTTTCAATGGTGATGAAAATGTCCTGCCTTAACAAAGTGGTGCCTCCAGTTTCACAAGTCACTCGGTAGAAACGGTTGATTATATAGGATTAACTTTGGAGGCATAAACTAAATTCAACCAGACAAGCAGGAGTATCTACTTTTAAGTTGATAGGGAAATAGAGACTCCACCATAATAACTGAACTGAATGAGGAATGTTGCATGACATTTTGTTTTGTTAAAAAAAGTTATACGTTTGTGGTGTCTTTCCTTCAACAGTTCTTCCCCAGGTTGTGTTAAAATGCAGTCGGTGATACAGTGCAACAGATATGTAAAAACCAAACCGAGAAATGCGCTTAACTGTGTTTTTCTTAATGTCTCATCACTTAGACATAGATGGATGATAAGGCATAAGGGTTTGCAGAGGCTACCTATATCTGGGGGATGGGAGGCAAAAAAAAGAAGCTACTTTTGAAACCTAACACAAGGCCAGGGCTCTGTTGGAATGCATTCAGAAATCCAATCGGATTTTCCTTCAGGCGCACACAGCAATACAACGAGCCATGAGTTTTTAGGGCATGAAAGCACACTTAGGCTGGTGCAATGTCAATTAACTCCATCAATAAAATAGGATATACACAAATCCCAACTAACACTGGTGGAACAGCCTTGTGAAAATTCCAGTTAGCCTTTTTGTCAACGAACAAGAGAGCTTAAAAAAGAAAGAGACAGAGAAACAGTCGAAGCAGACAACATTCCTCTGGAAGAAAGACTGAATAAGGCCAACCTCTCTATGCACACAATACTGAGCTGATGGGAAGGATTACATGTTAATGATTTGGCAGCTCTTACAGGTAGACCGACTCAAAAATGTGTGACATCACTTGTGAGACTTGCTGAATAAAATACATTCTTGCTCAGTAAGCTGGTAAAGAATTCTTGAATGCTGGATGATTGGTTTCATTTACCACGTCTAATCATTGCTTAGTCTTAGGCATAAGTAACAATCTACATGTAGAGAACAATCTTTTTATTTAATAAAAATAGAGGTAGAGGGTGTTGGAGTTAAATAAGACATATACGGTAATAATGAGAAAGTATATTCTCTTCAACACATCTTCCTTGTAATTCATGCCAGGCGGCTAGATTTCAAGATAAGGTTGCGTCATACGGGACAGTTAGATACCAGACTGGCCTCACTTGAATGCTGCATATTTGACACATGAAAGGCCAAGGGAAACACAAAGTAGCAAAACCTGTGAGCCAAAAATAAATAAAGATCACATTTTTTATGATTAAAATGTCTTTGTTTTCCTGACACAGAAAGGGGGATAAATAACAACAAAAAAACATTGGTATCTGCAATCGGCCAAATGTTATTTTAAACATCTGTATCGGCCCAGAATTTCACAATCAGTGCATCACTAAGAAAAACAATTAACAAAACATGAGAAAGAAAAACAGGAAAGCGAGGAAGAGGTGGAGAGAGTGAAGTTCTGCTCTGTGTCCACTCGGTGAAAATGATCCCTAAATGTCATGTGATGCTGTCATGTGAAATGTCCAGAAAGGATCATGGCATTACTCACACTCACACACACACACACACACACACACACACACACACACACACACACACACACACACACACACACACACACACACACACACACACACACACACACACACAGACACAGAGTGGGTAGCCATTGAAACTTACACTAACCAAGAAAAGAATAAAGAAATGGAACTTGTCATTTTAATGCCTGAAGATTTTCCCTTTAACAACCCTCCTTACCGGCAGGTCAACACTGACATCCGTCCCGTCCAGTAAGGATACACGGCAGGTGATTATGGACGTTGCATCTCCAGCAGCAGGGATGTGCGTCGTGGCACGCTGGGCCTCCCGTAACCGACTTTTCTCTGCATGTTTCCGGATGGAGCGTCGCCCCAGCGTCCTGCGCAGGAAACTCAGCATGATGGGGAAGAGGAAGGGTTACACTAACACACCTGTCAGAGAACAGAGTAGAAAGAAGTTAGCTTGTGTATTAGGGAACTGGACAGGCCTTCAAAACTACATATTTAAAAATATTGTCTATCTATGAAACATATGTATGTCAGGTGTTCAACAGGTGTATGCTAGGACCACAGAAACATGAGATGTAGTTGTTTTACATTGTTTTTGTATAGACTGTTATGTCAACTGGCAGGTAGTCACCATGACTACCTGACAAACTAGCAGGTGCGCCCTTTTCTCTCATTACCATATAGGCTATATAGTTAGTTAACATTATCTAATATTCTGGGTCCAAACGTGTCAACTAGCTACTATTGTTAATTTTTTACATCTGGGTATATTAACTAAATAGTTTGCCTCGCTGCGCCTAAGGCAAAGTTAAATGTTGGCTAACAAAGATAGCTTTAATAGGCTAACAAGTCAAAAATCGGATATATAACTTAAGCTTAGTAGCATTGACGGATATAACTTTGTATAACGTAATTCAGCTGGGGAAACGAATAATTGACAGCGTAACGTTATATCCTGTTCACGTTAATTTAATTATCAGACTAATTCTCAGTTTGTTATCAATAATAACGGTTGGATAATAACGTCAGCCAGAAACAGAAGCCGCTGAGATGGACTGGGCTTCCCGGCCGCCAACACCCCTTATAAAGTCTGAACTAATAGGACAGACGAGAAAACTTCTACATACTTCTGCTGAAAGAATATTAATATGGCAAACAAATACAAAATGTTTACCCTTAGCGTTACAATTGTACCCAGTTTAGGGCCTGAGGTACCTGATGTAAGCAAAAGCAACAGGTGTGCGCTTGTTTTATAGCATGAGCTAACCGTTAGCAACGAACTCACGCAAGCAAAACACAAGACTCCGACCTTACAAGCGTGTCCCGTACAGCAAAACAAACGCCGCCTTTTGCTCAGAAAGCTCCATCCGACACACACACACACACTTGCTCCGCGGCCACTTGTGGATCCGTGTAGGTCTAGATAAAAGGCGTACTTACAAAAACCTCCTCGTATGAATTCACGGTGAAAGCACGTCCGCTTGCATTGTAGACGACTAAACAGCAACATAGTATATTTCCATGGTGTGTAACGTGTTTCTCTTTCTTACTTTTTCCCACCTCGTTACCTCTGCTGGATAATTTTCTCTCCCAGATCCCAACAAAAAGTAGCAGGCAAAGCTTTCCTCAGGATGTGACGTCACAATAAATCCCTAACAAAAACGTAATTAGCATTTTTAAAGCGACACACCTTTTAGTTTGAACTGGTGTAGTTAAATTATATTTTTTTTTTTATAATTTCCTTACCTAATAAAAAACACCACACTTAATTGTTGTAACCCTGGCTGTTTATATTTAAAATATTAATATTTTCAATTATGGTGTAATTTCTCAAACACGGCTGCTTAAATACATTAAAGTTATATATAATCAAATATAAAAATAACAATACATCCATACCATCATGAAACAGTTTTAATGACATTTAAAACTTCCAGTATTAAGAAGATTGGCCTCTTCACTAAATGGAGCCGCCACACAGCGTTGTCACCGCTACTGTGTATGAAGACGGTTGTCACCAGTGGACAGCAGCACCCCCTTCTGGTTAGCTTGGGAATAATGTTCTGAAAACGTGTCCAGACTGTATAACAGACCTGTTTGACCTGTGGTTCATGTAGAGTTTAGAGGTCATTGAGCATTTAGAACAGCAGAGTAGCATAGTGTGTACTCAAGGCAGTGCTTAAATTAGTTTCCTTCCCCTGTCGACAAGTATTTTTTAAGTTTTAAGTGTCTTTTTGACAACATTCAATCCCTCCCAAGACCAGGGATTGCTATCAAATTTATCCCGACTCTCACCTTATTAATTATTTTTAATTTACAATATGAAATATCAATAAATATGAAATATAAAAATGTATTTTTTTCTGAAGCACAGCACTGTTCCTAATGGTGCACATTGAAAGCTTCCTTGTTACCATCAGGCAGACGAGACAAGGAGCCTGGCTGCACGCACCTCCAGACTCAAGGACAGTTTTTACCACCAAGCAGCCAGGCTTCTCAACCTCCAGACCCACAGACACACCCTCTCACTGTCTGCACTACATAAATATAAATAAATATTATTATTTACAGTACTGCACAACCCCCCCTTCTTTTCATGTACATAAGCTATATTGTTTTTGTTATTAGTTTTAACTTAAATTGTATATAGTACTTTTCTTCAAAATATTTTATATATTTTATTTTTGACAGCTGAGCTGACATGCTGTCTCTCTCAGACATATTTCATTGTACCGTTGACCCTGTGTTAATTTACATATGACAAATAAAACTTGAAACTGAAGCTTTGCCAACATCTAATGAAATGTCCAGTTACAGTATACTGCCTCAAAACTGTGCCTATTCGCTGCACAACACTCATAATCTCCTACTAATACAGTAATATGCTGGTATATAACCCAGCTGTGGTGTTTTTGTTTTTGCTTTAGGGCTTTAATGTGAGCAATAGTGCCCGAGGAGATAGTTAGCTCCAAAGTACCATATGTTATTCACTTAGTGAGAATGTATGCTTAGACAACCTACTTTCACAGTATTTTCCTCACAACTGAAACCTATTTTCTTTCTTACTTCTTTCAGTAAGTTAGTTTTTTTTTTCTTTGGAGCCTGCCATTACAGAGACTTAGCATTTTGGCTACCTCATGTGACTAATGGCTTCACTCGCGGACAAAATTGAAACTGTCAAAAATATAAAATAATTGATTCTGCTCGTGGTCTTTAGCTCTGGTGCCATCTTTTTCATATGCTCGCCGCTCACTCTATAACTTTGCCCAACCTCACTTTTACAGTGTGGTAAAAGCAAAGGCATCTGAAGGCACGTCTCCATGCTTTGACAGACAAGCTTTAATTGTTCATAATCAAGCTTATAGACAAAGCACAGTAAAAACCATGATACCAAAAAGAAACAAGCAACTGAGGACAAAGGTTTTTATGACACAGGTAGGAGTTAACCAAGGGTATAATACGGTAAAACATTTCTCATTCTTTTGTGATTCATTATATATACACACTCGCTGTTATAGATTATTATCTCAAAACAAAACAATAATTTTTTGAAATAGCAGTCTTGAAAGACACACCATTTGTGTCACATTTGAATTATCCAAAAAGGGAAAAAGAAAAATCAAAAAATCAAATAAAAACAAAATCTTTCTGCTCACAAATGATTTTCCCTTTTATTTTAAAGATTTTTTTTTCATATACAACATTGTATTTACACGGTCTAGTATTATTTACACAAATTAACAAGTGGCACTGTGTAGTTAGAAGTTCTTTTCTTTTTTTTCTTGTTCCCTACTGGTCTTATTAAAAAATAAAAATAAAAAGACAAAATAAAATAAAAAAGAACTGATTTTAACAATGCTGTATGTCGCCAACCTTTTTTTTCATTTTTTTTTTTTCCAGTAGCACTACCTGCCACTCAGCTTTCTACAAAGTGCTGTCCTTTCCCTACCCAACTAGAGCTGTTTTCATCTTTACAAAAATACAACTAACCCGATGTCTGATCAGTAACCTAAACGCACAGACAGTACCAATTATGTTATAACAACAAAACACTTTCAACACAGACATTTTGTGCAGATGGAAACTCTGGCAGCCTTGATTTATCAATTATTAACTTTTCACTGCGGGGCCCAGGTTTTATTTTCCTTTTAGAAATTGTCAAGGTTTTTTTATTTGACTTGTTATTGATGCCACTTTATCACGAGGCTCTGTAACTGAATGGTTGTTTTAATATAAGCTCATACATGTAGGTTCTGCCAATAAGAAATAAAAACATTTAAATCAGTCAGTCATTGCCTCAGTTTGGAAAACAAGCTACTGTACCGATGGTATTCTGCTTAGATGTGTCATTTGCCTTTTGGCTATGCAGAGAGTGGGATCCATGTATAATGATCCAAAATAGAGGCATCTGGGGAAGAACAATGAGAAGAATGTACTGTGGATGTTGCGTGGGCTCTGCTCAAATGACTGTGTTGCCTGAGAGAAGGCAGATTTTGGGAGAGGACAGCAATATAGGAGAGATTAAAAAAAATAAAAAATAGAGCGAGAAGAGGAAAGCTAGGCTCTTCTTGATCCCACCTCTCTGTGTGGCAAAGTATGATTCAGCAGTTTTGAAAGGGGTGGTTTGAAATGTTTCACAGGAAAAGATTCAGCCTTGTTTTTATGACAGACTTAAAAAAAAATAAAACACTCTGCAAGAAAGCTCTATCTGAGTTTCTTCAGAAGAACTTGAGATCGGGTTAGATTAGGTTTGTGGCTTTATGGCACAACCCTTCATTCCAGTTAACGGACAAGCAGGCCTAGACCAGACAACTAACAAACTAGATGTTAGAAATGGAGGAGGGAGAGGTACAGAGAAATAGAAAGACAGAAATCTGAGAACACGCACTCACACTCACAGCAGTAGGTTTTTCCAGCAGAATCCAATGACAGCAGGTAACGAAGCAGCCAGTAAGAACAATATCTCAAATTATGAAGAGGCTACACTTCATTCCATACCACTATGTAAAGTACAATGGCAACTTGATGCTGGGTTTTGTGAATTAAAAATTCAAATCATCACTTCTTGTCACACATCATCTTGGCTTTAAAAACAACATGTGCCTTAAAATGAAGTACCATTGGGAAGGATTACCAAAAAAAGAGAAGATTATTGGTTGAATGTTTGTGCTGCTACTTTGAACTGTCACCTGTTCTCTGGCAGACAGACAGCAAAGGTCGGTTTAAAGCTGCGCTCCAGTGACCTCTGAACCTCACTTCGAATCAAATAAAAAGTATTTAATGAAATGAAATTTTCCTTGGAAAAACAAACTTACTGAGTTCAATGCCGGTTCATACGCCAGCTCACAAATGTATAAGGAGAGAAACAATGATTCAAATGTCTTGACCCTCTGTATGTATAACACATGTAGGGAGGTCAATGGAGGGAGCCTTTAAAGTCATGTTTTTACAATTCAAACTAAGGTTGAGATCAGTTCACGGTCAATTCGGCACGCAATTCTAAAAATTAAAATAAATACTGATTGCATAAAAATTCTAGCAGTTTTCATCCATTTGAGAACTAATGAACGATTCTGGTGTCTGATATGTTGTGGGGTTCTCTGACCACTATTCGCTTCTCAGGTTTGAACATATTGACCTGGACAAACCAGTGAGAGGGAAGCCACAGAGCTTCAGTGGGGATGTGTTGTCAGTGTCTGGCTCAAGGACACATCAGCAGGGACCCAGGGTTTGATTTAAATATCAAATTGACTGCATGTGAATTTGAAGAGAGAAATGAACTGACCTCAGCCTCGTTTCTTAAGCTTCATCAGCCACGACGGCTGGGAAATAACTTAGTAACTCAGTGAGGCCGTGTGTCTACCGGGGCCTCTCTTTATAACACCGTCTTCGTCTTCCTTATTAATGTGCTGCTGAGCATTATGCGATGTGAATTTGTTTTCAATTCTGAAAGTTTACATTTTCTGTCATTGTGTCTTTCAGTGGGAGGTCTAGAGTAGAGTGACCAAAGTGAAAGAGAGGTGCCGAGTAAACACCGGCCCTGAGGATTGTAAACCACTTATGTTCTTCACCACCCCAAACGACGAGCGCTTCAGAGCGCGTGCGTCTGTGGAGCTCAAAAACACAGCACAAAGCAGAATCAAGAATACAACTTGCCACAGCATTGAACAAGAGGTGAGACACAAAGTGCTTTCAGCTGTCCATCTGTCAGTCTGTGCTGTCAGGAACTTAGACGGGGAAAGCTGAGAAAGATAAAAACCAAGTACAATAAATTAAATCAGTTTGTTTTCCCCCCCCATGGAAAGCAAAAGAAATAAAGAAGTAGTTAGAAGAAGAGGAATCGCACTACTTTACTACCTAAAATTTAATCAGGAAAGCATGAAGCTCTAGATTCATACAAACAAACATACACGTTTTTTTTTGTTCAGTGGACAGGGTTCGACACAAACTAAAACACAATAAATACTCTTTCTGAGGAACAAAAGATAAGGTATATCTCTTTATCAGCTAAAAGGACACTAAAAAAAGGCAGGTCCGTCTGGCAGACTCGCTCAGAAGGGGACTGGGCAACCCTTTGCGGAAAAAAAACTTTCCGTCCATGGGGGGCGGCCCTTCCCCTTCGTACTTATGGCACTACAGCAATTCCCCATCCACATTTTATTCTCTCGTACTTTTATCTTTTCGTTCTTTGAAGACTTTTTTCTTTACCCGGAACATACAATATCCCCTAATGGTACCTATTCAACACAGCTGGGTTTCTTTTTTATTCTAGCTTGTCCATGACTTTCACGTTTGTTTGTTTGTTTGTTCGTTTGCGTGTCTTTTTCCATTTGTGTCAGCATAAAGTGCAACAGTGCTTTTGTTCTCTCCTCCGGCCACCTGGCGTCCTCCTGGTAACCCCAGATGACTGCCAAACGTCAAAAGTCAGGGGTTAGCAGGATCAGGGTCAGGGTTCTCGCTGGTCACACTGACGGCGCTCGCAGCGCTCGCGGCGCTTGCAACGCTTGCAACGCTTTGTTCCTCCCCTTCTTCCTCCTCGTCATACTCCTCCTCCCCATCTTCTGTCACTTCCCCCACATCCAGCACCTCCACCTCTTCGTCGTCATCATCCTCTTCATCCAGACCTCCTTCCAGCAACTCCACCGCAGCCGCCTCCCCGTCTTCCGTTGCTTCCATCTCTGCTCCTTCTCCCGCCTTCTGCTGCCCTCTCTCCTCCTCCTCCCCGTCCTCGTCCACCTTTTCTCTCAGCTGGTAGACGACGGTCCTGAATGGTTTGACCAGGCCCTCCTCGTAGACTCTCAGGATGGCCTCACATACAAAGCGGTACTGGCTCTGACAGAGACAGAGAGACAGATTTTTAGCGGATGTTTTTTAAGTGGCTGAGAGCAGCGAGACAGACAGACAGACAGACAGACGGATGTGTCAACATACAGGTGTTTGTATCATCATGGCCCTCTGGTCTCTCATGGTCCTGACGATATCGAGAGGATACACTGGCTGGCCGCACTCCATAAGACACAACGCCGTCTCCATGGTGATCAGAACCCCTGTCCTACCAATCCCCGCACTGGGAAAAAAAGACGAACAGAGTATTAGAGTCGAGATGAGTTAAATATGGCTACCTTCAGAAAAGTGGCCGAGGTTTGAACAGTGTGAACAGCACATCACATGGAATATGATCATTTTTATTCAATTTCGATTTGGGGCACTTTCATATGTGCTCCTAAATCAGATACAGGTGTTATTTATGCAATGTGACATCAGTCTGAACGGTCACATTGGAATTCATGCGATTTAATGTCACTGTAGATTAACATTAGTCATAATTCTGCGCTGGCGGGAGTTACTTGGAGAATACAAACATGGAAGACGGCTGCGATGGAGGCAGTCAGTGGAGGGAATGTGATCGTTATAATCTGCCGGCTAACACAGCATATCGACTAAAACGCTGACTTCAGTGGGATCCACGTTTAGTACGGTACGACACCGTGCTGCATGTGATGTCTGTTATTGTGCTTTTGCTCATGCGGGTCTGGTCACAGCCAAACAAAAATAATCTGATCTGAGCAATAAATCAACACGAAGGCTTGCAGTGCGAACTATTCACAGAAAGTGTACCTGCAGTGCACCACCATCGGATGGTCCTGTCCCGCACGTTTGGTCCGCACCAGACCCACAAAGTCCAGGAAATCAGTGGAGTCATCAGGAACGCCGTGGTCTGGCCAAGCCAGGTACTGAATCTGGGTAAGCTCTCTCTGCTCTTCACTCTGAACAAACACACACACACATACACACACGTTGTTATTGTATTTAATGTGGGCGAACTCCTAGCATGTTTCATTGAGCTCTGTGTCCTAGGAGGAGACTGCTCAGCCCCCTTTAAACGTGTTATGAAACGGGCAGCGTGAATAGCAAACTTGGCTGGGCCACTTGGTGATGTACGTTGTTCTTTCCCATTCTATCAAACACCAGACACTGAAGATTTCTGCAACTCTCCAACAAAATGTACATTTTATGTTGCTGCAATTAACCTATAAATAAATGTCAAGCTTTCTCTTTTGTTCATTCAAAAGAAAAACCGACAAACAGTGAACTATAGCAAGGTAATGTGTACTCAACATAATGCTGCCGTTTCATGTGTGACTCAGAGCCCCCGTGTTCCTCTTTAATATTGCCTCGCTTCATCGCCATGGTAACACATCCATCTCCATGGCAACAATCACAGGCAGAGGAGAATGCTAATTGCCTCCTCCTACAGCCGTATATTTCAAAGGTCACGATACATAGGCGACACACGGGGAAGTAATCAGGAGGACACAGCCCGCAGGAAATGACGAGAAGCACTTGATCCGCCATTAAAAGTTAATTTACATGTTGCCTCGCCCACCTACGCTCAGGGGAAGAGGGACATTATGTCCCCTCTAAAACCTTGAAAAGATCACTTCCTCAGTTACTAACCTAAACAAAAGAAATCCAAAAAGGTGTGAGAAGCTTTCATGAAATACTTTCAGAACCTTCAATAAAACTGAAGACTTTCCCTCCCTCTTTTATTGTCTTTCTGATGATTTCTGTCAGTATTTCAATCTGTACGAGTTTATACATTTCTTAACCCCACTTCTTTTATTTATTTACTCATATTTCCTTAATAAATATAACACCTGACTTCCAGCAACTTCCTGTACTACTCCAAGGACCACTTTAAATATTCTTGAGAGAGAATAAAATGTCCTTTTCGATTAGATTTTGTCCTCAATATTGGCATGGTAGATGACATGTCACATACATTATATGACACAATGATATTGCACCATTTTGCAACTGAACACAAATAAAAGCTTTCACTTTAGAAGACGCCACATAAAAGTCTAACATATCATGTTGAAGAAAGCCTGTAAACTTCTCTCCATTTTCTGTTTTTCAAACTAACATGGTCCCACTCTCTGCTCCTCTCTCCCTGTTTGTTTTTTTTCTTCCTCGCTCCCCATTTCAGCAATGTGACTGACTGGGGGTAGTTGGGTTGTCATGGTAACCAGATCCCAATACGTGGCTTGCATGGTGCAGCGGGAGCCAGAAAAAGAACAGCCCACACTGGTCACTATGGCAACACACCTCCTCAGGGTCCTCGGCAGCTCATCCTTCCTGAGACGCTGGTCCCTCGCTTTGATTGGACAGCAGCGTCCCTCTCTGTGACGCCTTCGCCCTCTTCTTTACCCTGCTCTGCTTCTTTCTCTTGTTGCTCTCATTTGGAGCTAATTTTCCTGTTTGGTCAATTTTGTTTTTCTTTTGAGTGTGAGTGTGAGTGTGAGTGTGAGTGTGAGTGTGAGTGTGAGCGTGAGCGTGAGCGTGAGTGTGAGTGTGAGTGTGAGCGTGAGTGTGAGCGTGAGCGTGAGCGTGAGCGTGAGCGTGAGCGTGAGCGTGAGTGTGAGTGTGAGCGTGAGCGTGAGTGTGAGTGTGAGTGTGAGTGTGAGTGTGAGTGTGAGTGTGAGCGTGAGTGTGAGTGTGAGTGTGAGTGTGAGTGTGAGTGTGAGCGTGAGTGTGAGTGTGAGCGTGAGCGTGAGTGTGTGTGTGAGTGTGAGTGTGTGTGTGGTTACCGGTGTGTGCTCGAGGGTCATCTCCCGGACCAGAAAGGCAGAGTTGCCCTCTTCATTGTGGCACGTTACTGTAAAGTCTCCGTAGGTGGCGCTGCTGTCTGGATTGGGCCAGTACTGATGACACTTCACCTATAAAACACAGACAAAGTATTTCTGTTTACAACTGAACTTTTACATTTACTTAACAGGGCACCACTGTCATTCTCAGCTCAGGGGTCAGAGGTCAGGCTTCAATCATTTAAAACCTCCAGTGGCATGTTTAGATGATAATTCTCAAAATTTCCTGTAACAGGTCTTTCCTTTGGAAGTAAACGCCTCTTTCTAACATCAAGAGACATGAGCAAACTGCATGTTTGAACATTCACACCTACTTTGAAAACAATAGCACAAGATCTCTTAATCATCAAAGTAACATAACTTTTACTCACTTTGTGTATTTAAAGAATATTGCTCAAATGAAAACAACACACGAACAATGTGTTGTAAATGATGAAATATTTTTGAAATAAGAAGCAATTACTTACTAAATGTGCAATTCATGACATACAGCCATTATTTTGGCACTAAACAGACTCACTCAACATCAGAGATTTCTAAAAATGTCAAACCTGGGTTTTATCAAGGCTAGTCAAAAACGATGCAGCACTCTCTTTATGTTCGAGTGTCAGGCTTTATTGTGTAGTTGCGTCCAGCAATGCCTCATGTACAGTCAAGGTTTTTTGAATTTTTTTCAAGGGATTCACAACCCTCAAAAACGTATTAAATTATTTTCAACATGCCGCAGTCCATATGTGCTTTCCAGTCCTCATCTTTTGAATAATTACTCTACGTACCCGTCCTCTCTCGACCTGTGTAGTCAGCATGACCACCATAGATGAGCCCTGCTCCCACGTCATTTGCCAGAAGTCGGGGCAGGTGCTGGGCAGGGGGCCCTGGCATGCTATGTAGCGGTTAATAAGACTCGAGGCTGGAATCTCCATCTACAGAGAGAAACACACAGACATTGAGATACAGAGATATTAGGTTGCAAAGATCTCACTTTACAGCTTCTCTTTCTAAATTGTGTTCTATTGAAAGGGCGTGCTTTGTGTGTTTTCAGCTGTGCAGAAAGCAAAATGTTCTCAAGTTACTCTAAAAAGGTACAACCCCTTCCAGACAAGCTCTTCAATACTTTAACGTGCTGGCAAGGTAGCAGCGTTTGGACTCCTGTCTGAAAAAGTCTCTGAGTCACTCACAGTAACATTATTGTGACACTAACATTTTAATTGGATGCCATCCCTTAAAGCCAACACAAGCAGCACAAGGTTGAATAAACAGAGAGATATGTTGATTGGGAGTCTTGTTGCAACATCTTCAGAGCGCTGCCGTACATTTTCCAATTATTTTTTTATTTCTTAATGACATAAGGAAGAAGAGGTTGTCGAGGACATTCTTCTCATGTCAGATCAGTGTAAGCAATGTTTACCACACAATAGGGTGCAAAAGTATAACACCACCTGTAGTCATCAGACAATTATTCTCTCAAAATTCTCATTGCATCAAAGCCAACTGCTTACAGGACGAATATCCAAACACTTTACGTAGAGAGGAAATAGAAATGAACTGAACGTCTTGTCATTTTTAACTATGCCTGGCTACTGTCAGTAGGACGCAGGATTTATTCTATCTAATAAATGATGACATTGATAAGAAAATGTAAAGTGTTGATTAGACGAGTGAGAAGGCCCCGGACTTCACGCTCACAAAGAGCCTTAATTAAGCCATAGAGAGAAACAATCATTAGACTCAAAAATCTGTGATAAAAATCCATCTGTGATGCAGAAAACTGACTCATTATTGTCCTACTCACTGCTGTTTTTGGTGGGGTACTTTATTATTATAAAAAAGGTCCTACCTTGTTCTATACAGCCATTACAGGGGATTCATTTAACAAAGACCCAACTCTGACTTACACAAAAAGCATTACTTAAACAGATGTCTGAGAGGGGTTTAAAATAATAGCATCCTTAAGCTGCTGATGGCTAAATTGGCTAGCTCAAAAACTTTAAGTCACAATGTTTTTAGCTTGTGGTTAATTCATTCACCAGTATGGCGACCATAGTGTTTCAACATGTGTTTTGAAAGTTAACAAAACAGACCACCCAACGAGCCTCAAATGAGCAAAACGCAGAGATATTGTTGAAAAAGAAAGATGAGGAGGAACAAACTCACATTGATGTAATTTGCATTGATGTAGTCATCTGTGCTTTTCAGAATGACCCGCGTTGCATCATCTGCAGAGGAAGAGAAAAAGATAAGAAAGGGGGTGAGATTATAGATAGAAAAAAGACAAAACAGTTGACAAAGGAAGAAAGAAAAGATTTCAAGAAGGAAAACATGCATGGATAAGAGAGAGAATATCAGGGAAGGAACATCGGTACATATTTAAATGCACAGGCCCACAGAAATAGACAACCGTGTGCAGTCACGTACAAGGAGAGATGTCTCTGTAGCGATTTTTGGAAACGTTCTGAGGTAATTTGGCACACAGCATGGTCATCCCCGGCCTCTTCCTGTACAGTTGCTGTAAGAAAAGGAACACAAATCTACATCACAGGAAGAAGATAAGTAAACACCAAATATTACTTTGCCCCGTTTGTCATGTAAATATGCACAAACGTCTATGAGGGTTCAAATGTATGAAAATACATGTGCATGAGCGTTTTCGTGCAATGACTTTGGGTTCATTTATGTGTCCATGTGTGTTTTTAGCTAGTGATTAGAAGTGATAAAGGACAGGAAGTTACGGGAATGTGAAGGAGAAAAAACGTGTGACGAATGCTCGACAAAATAAAAGAAATCAATCAATCGAAAACAATTCCACAATTTTTGTGTGTATCTCTATGTGAGCATATACAGTGAAGGAAATACCGGTAAGTATTTGATCTCTTGCTGACTTTGTAAGTTTGCCCACTTACAAAGAAATGAACAATCTATCATTTTAATGGTAGGTGTATTTTAACAGTGAGAGACAGAATATCAAAAAGAAAATCCAGAAATTTACATCATATAAAAGATATAAATTGACTTGCATTTAATGGTGTGAAATAAGTATTTGATCCCCTTGCAACCAACAAGAATTATGGCTCCGACAGACCTGTTAGATGAGTCCTCTCGCTTTAAGAAAGTACTCCTAATGTCAACCTGTATAAAGACACCTGTCCACAGAATCAATCAATCAGATTCCAACCTCTCCACTATGGGCAAGACCAAAGAGCTGTCTAAGGACATCAGGGACAAAACTGTGGACCTGCACAAGGCTGGAATGGGCTACAAGACCATCAGCAAACAGCTGGTGCGATTATTCAAAAATGGCCCGCAAGGTCCCCCTGCTCCAGAAGGCAAATGTACAGGCCCGTCTGAAGCTTCCAATGAACATCTGAATGATGAAAAGAAGGCTTGGGAGAAGGTGATGTGGTCAGATGAGACCAACATTGAGCTATTTGGCATCAACTCGACACGTCGTGTTTGGAAGAAGAGAAATACTGACTATAACCCCAAGAACACCATCCCCACCGTCAAGCATGGAGGTGGAAACATTATGCTTTGGGGATGTTTCACTGCTAAGGGGACAGGACGACTCCACCGCATCGAGGGGAGGATGGACGGGGCCATGTACTGTAAAATCTTGGCCGATAACCTCCTTCCCACAGCCAGGACACTGAAAATGGGTGGTGGATGGGTCTTCCAGCACGACAATGACCCAAAACATACGGCCAAGGAACAAAGGAGTGGCTAAAGAAGAAGCACATTAAGGTGATGGAGTGGCCAAGCCAGTCTCCGGACCTTAATCCCATAGAAAATCTGTGGAGGGAGCAGAAGCTTTGAGTTGCCAAACATCAGCCTCGAAACCTGAAGGATTTGGAGAGGATCTGCACAGAGGAGTGGACCAAAATCTCTCCTGAGATGTGCACAAACCTGGTGACCAACTACACGAAATGTCTGACCTCTGTGCTGGCCAACAAGGGTTTCTCCACCAAGTACTAAGTCATGTTTTGCAAGGGGATCAAATACTTATTTCACACCATTAAATGCAAATAAATGTATATATTTTATATGATGTACATTTCTGGATTTTCTTTTTGATATTCTGTTAAAATACACCTACCATTAAAATGACAGACTGTTAATTTCTTTGTAAGTGGGCAAATTTACAAAATCAACAAGAGATCAAATACTTATTTCCTTAGTTACGGCCATTGTAGGTAAAACATTATTTGAAAGAATTACGGAGCCGGGGAGGGAGGTAGTATTCCAAGAAGAAAATCGGAATTTCTGATTATTAAAGTTGTACATTTCAGAAAAAAAAATTGTAATCATGTATATGACAATCTAATGAAATAATACTTTGCAATTGGATTCAACAATAGGGAAATAATAGTGATTTTAGCCCAGAATCACCATATCATAAGCAGCCAGACTTTTGCCGTAGAAATTGCTGTAAAATGGGCCCATTCGCAAGAAAATAACATACTGATTTGGATAATGAGACTGCTATTTTTAATTAAATTAATGTAAATTTGTCATTTTAATCTCAGAGAATGTGTGTGTTTATTTCTATGTCTTTGTGCTTACATCGAACTGTGCCAGTATGGCTCCACTGATCAGGCCTTCCTTCAGTGTGACCATGGAGTCCCTCAAAGCATGCTGGTCTAGCTGGGCGGGGTCCTGAGGGGACTTCTCAGGGATATACTGAAAATCTGGCTCCGAGTCCGCCTTCTCCTCCACCACGTCATAGATGGCTGAGAGGGACAGAGAAGAAAATACGTCACGGTTTATGTACACACAGCTGGTTGTGGCCCGGGAAAGGTGATTTACCTGGACACTTGTAAACAGTGTTCAAGATAAAGAAACGCTACAAGTCACAAACAAAGCACTGCACCATAGGAAGATACAGTGCATCTATCCGCAAATATCTATATGCCGAAATTTCAGAAAAACAGCTAAATCAAATAATGTGAATTGACAGGCATTGATGCAATTTCATATCTACTCTGACATAAGAGAGGAAATAATCCATAAAGCCCTCTTTGACCCAGTTATAATACCAAGAATTTCCATGTTTCATCATTTTTAAAAGCTCCCCTCCCACTTCACTGGTGCTGATTTAAGAAAACGATTCCCATCTTTCTTCACAGTGACTACATATAGCTGAGCTGTGCAGAAAGCAAAATGTACAACTTCATACATCTCCTTTAAATTACCAGAGTGAGATCGAGCGGTCCAGAAAAGAACAGAAGGGTGGTGACCAGATGTGTAGCTGTTATTCTTCAGGAGCGGGCTGCACCAGGTGTCCGTGTGTTACACTTTGCATAGTTATCACTTCATCACAAGGTTTCACAAAGTGGAGATTTATGAAGTAGTTCTTACGTAGAGATTAGCTCTTACTGGGGTTTATAAAAGTGCTTGCGTGGATGGGATTTTTTTTTGAGAAAAAGTTTGGACGAGGCCCTGACTGAAGGGTTTAGGAATAGCTGGGTAACTTGTAAATGAGGTGACGCATGTGCTTAGTTCTGCAATTTCGTCCCTCATTTGAAATTATTTTTATTTTTCAACAACAACTAGTAAAAACAAACAAACAAAAAAAGTTTAAATTAAATATAAAAAAAAAAAAACATACAAAATGACGCAACTGACAACAGGAAAAATAAACACAAATATATAAAATAACTATCTAACTAATTTAGGAAAAGAAAGTAAATGGGGGGCTAGTTTCGAACGATCATAAGCTTAATACCTTAAGGTAGCAAGGGGATAGATGTGACGATTGACAGCATCATAACATACAGTTGTAGTAGTCCATTTCAAAGATGAAATATACAGGTGGCCAAAATAACTGCAATATTTTACAATCTAATACCAACAACAAAAGCAGTAAACATCTATTTTAGATTGTGTCAACATACTGGGATTGAATTACATTGAACATTTTTCCTATTTTTTCTTTAACCATCCCTTAAACGTGGAGATCCAACCAATGGGAACAACTCACCGTTCGGTCTGACCAATAGTATGAGCTCTCCAGAATGGCTCTCACAGCTGGCTTTGATGAACATGACCACCTGGTCGTGGGTGTGGTCCGAGATGTCCCGTCCGTTAATTAAGACCACCTGGTCACCCTCGTTAAGGCGAGGCACACACAGGTCGGCCTGAGGGAGAGGGAAACAAAGGAGGGCAAAGGTCAAAGGGAGAGTAGAACAAAGAGAAAAGCAAAATGGAGACACAATGAGAACGGTGAGATAAAACCATTCGTAGATTAGTAACGCATGTTTAGTTTGATAACATTTTTCTAAATTAGTGGCTATTTGTGAAGCTGCATTTGTTTTATTACATGCTTGAACTCGGCACAAGTGAAAGAAAATACAATACTAGTTATGTCCTGATGATACTTTATGTGGTATTTGTGGACTTACTGATGTTCCCGGAGCCACTCGAGACACAATGATGGGCATCTTCTGGTCAGCTCCACCCTGCAGACACAGACACACAGGTAGATCAGCACAAAGCCTTGCACGCATTTCCTTTATTTCCATGGAAGAGTAAACAGTTTAGGCAAGGAGTAATGAATTGGTCATGATGCATACAGACAGTTTTGGACTATTTGGCATAAAAAAAGAGGGAAAACAAAGACAGTTGAAGAGATGAGCCAAAGAACAAAAAGGAGGAAAGGACCATTGTGTCCCAGCTAGTATCAGCTCTCACCTTGACATTGAAGCCAAAACGTCCGTGTTCGTCAGGTTTCATCTTGATCAGGACCAGATTATCATGAGGGACAACTCCATTTAGCTGCAAGGGCAAAGTTGGACACAGATGCATCAAATTCAAATACCGCTTTCCTCCATACCATCCTCCTCCGGGGCACAGCACTATTGGCTCCAGCTCTAACAATTGAAATCTTCGATATAAGATCAAGATTTAAAGCAGCAAAACCTTATTTTTGGTCACGAGGGGGCAGAAAAAACACCAAAATAAACTGGCAAAAATAAGGGAGAGAAAACTGTTTTGCAGAATAAAAGAACGTCTTTAATTGTGAGAAGTAGTTATTTATTATCATTGCTAATGAGGTTTGTGAATGAAAAACATACTTCATAAACAATTTATTAATGAAGTCTCCTGAAGACATACGTTTAACTTTGTGCAACACATTTTGTCAAAGATATTGAATATAAGTGTTACTGTCTTGTTTAGACATACTGACCACGGTCTTATCGGCATTGACAGGAACGTCGTACATCTCGTTGAGGTGGTTGTCCAAGAGGCTCTGCTGGGAGTGGGCCTGGATGATCTGGCTCAAGGTCTTCCTGCTCAGCTGTTTAGGGGGCAGAGCTGGAGGTAGGCCATCTAGCCCCTCTGGAGACCTGAGGGGGGTAGAGAGAGAGAGAAACTCAGATTCAGATGAATGTTGACCGTTTATAGTTTTTGATGGAAAAAGTATTTTCTCCTACCAATCTGATTGTGCAAACCCAATATCCAGCTGATAATTCCCTTATGAGTCACTATTCTACACGATTGTTTCCAGTAAAGAACCTTCGAACTTACTTGATTACAATAATTAAATAAAAAAATGAATCTCACAATTTGCTATTTAGTAGTATAACTGTTGTTTAAATAAAAATAACAGCCTGACATTTTAAAGATGGTGGAAAACTAAAAAGGCACAAACATACAATGTACAGAAAAACACAGAAGTAAGGGTTAAGCTAAAGATTGTTTGTTAAAGAGGTGGGCGCTTCAGTGGAAAAAGAGACAAATGGAGTAAAACAGATAAAGAGTGAGAGGGAAAGAGATTGCAAGAGACAGAGAGTCTTAATAGCACTGTGTTAGTCACAATGCATTAACCTCAATAAAAGGGCTGCAAGAGCAAGGAAACCCCCCCCCCCCCCCCCCTTCATCCAGACAATAAAAGGCAGTCAGTGTGTACGATGAAACGACAGGTAAGGCTTTCAGCAACATCATGGCTCACTCTCTGGGGGGTAAAAGCCAGTCGTTTCACAGTGTCTGTGTCTGTGTATGTGTGCGTGTGTGTGTAGGCTCTCCTTAGGGGCGAGAGCACCAGTCAAAGTGCATTGCTTTTGTTTTGGCGGCTGCTATTGGTGCCACATTGTGTTTAAAACACACACACACAGACACAAACATTTATTATGGGTCAAAACCAGGTCAGGCTTTCAGAAGGAGGGCAGTGCACAGCAGGCCTGAGCCAAGACTGAACATTGTGCTGCATTACTGTGATTCCTCAACGCGACACAGGCGAGTGAAATGGGTATGAAAGTGTCTTCATGCCAAACTACAACGTAGTGAAGGCCCTGGGATAAGGAGATTTAACCCTCGTCTACAGTGGACATGACTAAGCCCTGCTTTTTAGTTGCCACTTGCTGTCAGATGCTTTGATTTGAACCATATCCTAAATATCTTATTTTCCAAGAACATCTTGAAGGCCTGACGGAGATAGAACTGAATGAGTGTGCACAGTGACAGAAGCATCACATGCGTGTACATGAGAAGGTCTACAACAAGTTACTATAATGAACCATGTTGCATTTAAAACCACCAAAAGATCAATTCAAAAAACACTTTCAGTAAACACCCAAGTGTTTTTTAAAAGAAAATGATTTGCCGATGCCAGCCTTTGCTTTGCAACCGTGAAGAAACAGTTCTAATTATAGCGTACAAAGTAATTTATCATGACATATACCAAACTGGTGTGTTACAGTACATTATATCATTTTATAATCTTTTTGCTCCCAGACACAGTCAAGAAAATATAGACAATGCGTTTTGAAAACCCATCACTGTGCCGCGGTTAGCTAAACTGATCATTTTCACTCTACACAACTAAAAACAGAACATTATAGAGAAGAGAGGGTTATGGCTTTGTTGTATTATGGCTTGTGTGGAACTGACTGTGTCTAACTGTGGCCTGTGGGAGAGAAAACAGATTCTAATTTAGATTTTATTGGAGGAAAATCTTGGGAGGAACTTTAGGGAAATTTGGATTATGGGGCCTGAGCAAAGTGGCAGACGTGAAATTATTGGAAAGTTTTAAATCATGTCAACTAAAATTGCAAGTACACAGTCATTGTATATGAATATTTAAGATTAGGGATGCAAAGAAATCTATTGGGGCAAAAAGGTGGTTATTAGATTTAGAACTGATAGCTCCCCAAAACTAAAGTGCAATCTGGATTGGAAGCAAATATTTTAAGAAGACATCACAATGGCAGAGATGGTAAAAAGAAAAACATGAATTTGTTTCTTTTGACAATAATCTACTTTGGAAAATGGATCCAGCAAACTATTTTCAGAATCATCTTTGAGTTTTTCATGGCCAAAAAAAGAGATAAACCAATCTTCTCAATAGAGTGGAAAAATGATTTAGGCAAGAAATTAAACTTGGGATCCTGAAACTGCTCACCAAGTTCCCTCTTCCTGCCATACAGTGCTTGTCCAAATGTGTGAAAATTATGAAAAAAGGTGATATTTCAAACACATAGTTGATTATATAACATACATTTTAGAAAAGATTGAAGCAGTAAATATAATGTTTTAAAAAAGTAAGCCTGATGTGGGTATTAAAAACAATAATGACAATCCTTATGGACAAATCCCATAAAGCAGGGGTCTTCAACGTTTTTCAGGCCAATTAACCCCAAACTGGTGTAGCGTGGAGCAGGGACGAGGTACGTACGACTGTAGGTGTGTGTGTAGGGGGCGAAGTCCTGCCCTTTGCGAAACACAGTGGTGGAGGGAATGTGAATGCGCAAAGCAAAAAAAAAAAAAAAAAGTTTTATCTACAAACAATTTTGCGACCCCCCCCTGTTGAAGACCTATGCCATAAAGTCAACAGAATAATATGCATGGGTAATGTTTGTGTTGTCTGAGGAAGAGAGCGCAGGTGATTATGTCATCTTTTGGCTCTGTAACACAGTGATGAGCCAACAACTTGGCGTGTGTGTTTAGCCATGTAGGCAACGGAACTACCACTGTAATGCTACTTCCAACTGAGAAATGTTCTTTCCACACACACACACACACACACACACACACACACACACACACAGTACACACTGAAACGTGCACATACATTAGATCAATAACATAAGCGTTTAGTTTATTTAATAGAAGAGCACCTGTTCAATGTGAAAAGTGAGTTGAGAATATATTTATTTTTTAAATAACACCTTGAATTTCAGGGGGGCGCGGGGTTCCTTTGGGGGGCCCAGCGACAATGGTAGGGAAAACACTGTGTACAGTTTTAAAAGTCACTCGTAACTCACTTTACTTTTACTCATCAGCTTTCAGGCTTTGAAACAGACATGTGGAACTTTATTAGTTCAAGGAATTTGCCAGATATTTTCATAGTGTGTGAGCACAATAAGGACATGCCGAAAACACACTCTCATTCACACACTCTCTCTCTCTCTCTCTCTCTCCCTCTCTCTCTCTCTCAGTCTTAGATCAGCCCTGTTGTATAACCTCTCCTCCCTGCTACCCTCTATAAACACATTTTACAGGCTGTTTTTCAAAGGGTTCATCTTTCAATGGGGCCAGCTAAGTGACACTGGGAGAGGGTGTGAACTGTTGGGAGAAGCCACAGGCACAGACAGACATTTAAAAACCAGCCAACTCAGCAGTACAGTCAGACAGAGCGGCACTCACACTGATGAGTAAAATTAAACTTCAAAATTAAATGGTGGCTGTTTAAGGTGGAGGGGGGGGTGCTTTATTTATGTGGCAGTTAATTTAGAGTGAAATCTATTTCATTGCCACTAAGACGAACAGGTTTAAAGAAAGTGGGCGTGCATCAAAAAGAAGAAAACAGAGGAAGAAAGAAAAGAACAAGAAACATGTGGAAAATGATCTACTTGTCCCCTGACAGACGAGACTTACGGTGTGGAGTCCAAGCTGATGCTGTTGGCCTGCGTGGACGACGGCGACTTGTGATTGGAGGAGGAGAAGACAGGCAGGCTGGGTGAAGCGTGGATCACATGATCGACCAGGTGGCCAACGGATGACGGGCGTAGTCGCGTGCCCTCTTGTACAAATAGCGAGTTCCTGATGAACAAACAGGTACAAAGACATTGAATGTTAAAAGGCTGACAATACAACCTCAAAACCTTTTTGATGCGTCCGTTGCTTCAGGTATCAAACACAGAAAATTACCCAAAGGCTGGCATCAAATGCATGCTCAGAACCATACTCTTATTTAGTTATTCTTAAGATAGTTTCTGATTTAAATCACAATTTCAGATATTATTTTGTTTAGGCAAAGTTCTTGTGAGGCTAAATGTTTTTTTGATATTAATACCAAAACTCTGATATCATATTGGCACTAAAATCAAAACAATTCAAACGATACTTGGTTAATGCAAAATGCAGGAATGGACCAGGAATACCATGAAATGATGCAATGTTTTCTTTATTTTTGGGGGAGAAATAACCAAGTCGTAGGTCAGATGTCAAGGTTGGGCTTCAGAGACTTGCTCAAGATAACAACATAAAGGTTTCTCAATACAGTATAGAGCTGGTTTAGTATCAATAAAACCAAATTTATGTTTGAGCCAAGAGCCAGAGGCAGTAGACCGGCTTGTATTCCTTGCCGAAAACTTGTAAACAAATAAAATAAAATAAAAAAGCACCTCATGTACGATTGTGTTATTTATAATGGACCTTATTAATTCCAATAAGGGCAAAGCAACAATTATTTGAAATAAATTACTTTTTTTTTATGTTCACTTTTGCAGCTGGCCTGGCTGCCAACTAAACAAAAAGAGGCACCATTTTCAAAACCGGTTTCAGAATAACAGATACTACTGACTACATTGCCAATGACAATACTTTTATATTAGCTCAGTATTTTATCTTGAACTACAGTTGCTTTAAAACTATATTTGGCTTCCCTTTTAACTGAAATACACTAATCAACTAATTAATGTAATTTGTTTGCTTAATTTGAAATATTCCTCATCATGTTGAATAGTATTGTTTAAATTTCCACTGCCACAATTGTCTAACGTGGATCTGAAGTGAACCTCAATCTGTAACTTGACTCACTGATTGGGCGTTCCAGGCGGCGAGCGAGTGGGCAGGCTCTGGGTCTCCAGTCTCTCATCTGATAGGCTGTTCCTGCTGACCGACTCCCAGTCCGTTTCTCCGACCAACTTCCTGGCTAATGGCTTGCTGGGAGATCTGCGCAGACCAAATTGATTTGGTTGTTGCCAAAATAAAAAAAACAGTAGTAATAACACTCTTCTTCTACCCTTAGAGGCTTGTGATGGCTAGATTGAACAAATAATGACTTGTTGATCACCTGGCAAACACTCTGTCCTTGATGCCTTTCTCCTTTCCATACTGCACAGACTGCACCTCCGTCCGTCCGCTAGAGACACAAACCACAAAAAGAAATTTAACTGGAGTGTAACAGGCTAAAAATATTCAACTCTTGGGTTTAGCTAGTTTAAAAAATAACTGGAAAGTCAGTCAATATCTGAAGAGTGAAAACACACACACAAATACACACCATCAAGCCAAACATCAGAGCAGCAAGGCATGCTGGGTTTGCATCACTGCTGCTCAATAATGCATCACAAGACCTCCAACTCTCAGTTCATATCTCACTCACACTTCATAGAAAAGGGAAATTAAAAAAGCTACCAGTGAAGTGAAACTAAGTATATACTGTATACTAAGGCATAATACATTACCGAGTAAAATGTTTGTAGAAGTGATTTTATTTTGATTTTTACATCCCTTTTCCAACTTACAAAAATTACAGTACATTAGCTATGTAAAGAAGTTTATTAGAGAAGGGAGTGGCAGCAGTGGTGTTGGACTGTGAAGTGACTTTCACAGGATACTTGCATATGGACACAATGAATAATTAAGTTGTGGTTGACTGGGGAAAAATAGAATGAGATGCAAACGTTAACCTTCCAGTGTTTCAGCTTCTCAACCCAAAGTGAAACAACTGCATCAATTTCCAAACAAACATGTATCTGGTGATGTTTTCCAGGAGTAGTACTCTTGCTGAGTCAGACAGAAGGAAATACAGACAAAGCATCCACAATTCTGCTCCATGTATGCGTGTGTCTGATTGAGATTGTGTACATGTCAATCTGTCAAATTTGGACTATCAAGGGAAGATTTATTGGTCTGTAGATTATCTCCATGTGTGTGTGTGTGTGATCTTGTTCTTACCAGTATCTGAACTTTGAGCCCAGGGTGAAGTAGTGAGCGAAGAAGTTCTTCTGTGGTGGGATGGGCCGATCCAGCCTGAAGAAGGTGTGGTGCTCCACACAGGCCTTCCACAGGTTTTTACAGGCCCGATAGTTCACCATGTTGAAACCAAGCAGCGTTTCTCGGGTCTCAGTCTATGTGCAGGGAGGGAGAGACAACAGTTAGTTGGCCATTAAATAACACTTTGGCATTTAGGATGTGAGGTGACAGTTGGTGACCAGCATTCAGCCAGTTTATCTGAGTCTAACATTTTCAACTGTTTATCCGTTACTTTAGCTAACATTTTCAACTGTTTATCCGTTACTTTAGCTAACTATTTCAACAGTTTATCCATTACTTTAGCTAACTATTTCAACAGTTTATCCATTACTTTAGCTAACTATTTCAACTGTTTATCCATTACTTTAGCTAACTATTTCAACTGTGTATCCGTTACTTTAGCTAACTATTTCAACAGTTTATCCATTACTTTAGCTAACTATTTCAACTGTGTATCCGTTACTTTAGCTAACTATTTCAACTGTTTATCCATTACTTTAGCTAACTATTCCAACAGTTTATCCATTACTTTAGCTAACTATTTCAACTGTTTATCCATTACTTGTAGCTAACTATTTCAACAGTTTATCCATTACTTTAGCTAACTATTTCAACTGTTTATCCATTACTTTAGCTAACTATTTCAACTGTTTATCCATTACTTTAGCTAACTATTTCAACTGTTTATCCATTACTTTAGCTAACTATTTCAACTGTTTATCCATTACTTTAGCTAACTATTTCAACTGTTTATCCATTACTTATAGCTAACTATTTTCAACAGTTTATCCATTACTTTAGCTACTATTTCAACTGTTTTATCCATTACTTTAGCTAACTATTTTCAACTGTTATCCATTACTTTAGCTAACTATTTCAACTGTTTATCCATTACTTTAGCTAACTATTTCAACTGTTTATCCATTACTTTAGCTAACTATTTCAACTGTTTATTCCATTACTTTAGCTAACTATTTCAACTGTGTATCCGTTACTTTAGCTAACTATGTTCAACTGTTTATCCATACTTTAGCTAACTATTCCAACAGTTTATCCCTTACTTTAGCTAACTATTTCAACTGTTTATCCATTACTTTAGCTAACTATTTCAACAGTTTATCCATTACTTAGCTAACTATTTCAACTGCTAACTATTTCAACTGTTTATCCATTACTTTAGCTAACTATTTCAACAGTTTATCCATTACTTTAGCTAACTATTTTCAACTGTTTTATCCATTACTTTAGCTAACTATTTCAACTGTTTATCCATTACTTTAGCTAACTATTTCAACTGTTTATCCATTACTTTAGCTAACTATTTCAACTGTTTATCCATTACTTTAGCTAACTATTTCAACTGTTTATCCATTACTTTAGCTAACTATTTCAACTGTTTATCCATTACTTTAGCTAACTATTTCAACAGTTTATCCATTACTTTAGCTAACTATTTCAACTGTTTATCCATTACTTTAGCTAACTATTTCAAACTGTTTATCCATTACTTTAGCTAACTATTTCAACAGTTTATCCATTACTTTAGCTAACTATTTCAACTGTTTATCCATTACTTTAGCTAACTATTTCAACAGTTATCCATTACTTTAGCTAACTATTTCAACAGTTATCATTACTTTAGCTAACTATTCACAGTTTATCCATTACTTTAGCTAACTATTTCAACTGTTTATCCATTACTTTAGCTAACTATTTCAACTGTGTATCCGTTACTTTAGCTAACTATTTCAACTGTTTATCCATTACTTTAGCTAACTATTTCAACTGTTTATCCATTACTTTAGCTAACTATTTCAACTGTTTATCCATTACTTTAGCTAACTATTTCAACAGTTTATCCATTACTTTAGCTAACTATTTCAACTGTTTATCCATTACTTTAGCTAACTATTTCAACTGTTTATCCATTACTTTAGCTAACTATTTCAACTGTTTATCCATTACTTTAGCTAACTATTTCCAACTGTTTATCCATTACTTTAGCTAACTATTTCAACTGTTTATCCGTTACTTTAGCTAACTATTCCAACAGTTTATCCATTACTTTAGCTAACTATTTCAACTGTTTATCCATTACTTATAGCTAACTATTTCAACTGTTTATCCATTACTTTAGCTAACTATTTCAACAGTTTATCCATTACTTTAGCTAACTATTTCAACAGTTTATCCATTACTTTAGCTAACTATTTCAACTGTTTATCCATTACTTTAGCTAACTATTTCAACAGTTTATCCATTACTTTAGCTAACTATTCCAACTGTTTATCCATTACTTTAGCTAACTATTTCAACTGTTTATCCATTACTTTAGCTAACTATTTCAACAGTTTATCCCTTACTTTAGCTAACTATTTCAACTGTTTATCCATTACTTATAGCTAACTATTTCAACTGTTTATCCATTACTTTAGCTAACTATTTCAACTGTTTATTCTTTTATTTCAGCTGTTTTTATTGTTTAATTGTTGCTTCTAACTTCACTGTTTTAACTGTTTATCCATTACTTTTAGCTAACTGCTTCTTCTTCTCTCAATCACAACATATGGGGTTCAGGTGTTACAGCTGACCATCTGGATATATTTCTTTATCAAATTGTACCTTCTCGCTCTATAATCCGTTGAGCTCACGCTTCTTTACAACCTTTCCTTTAACCCTAGAAGCTGCAGAGGTACCCCGTGGGATACAAAAACCCCAGGTTGGGAATTACCGAATTTTAAACTACTGGGGATGACGTTTATGCCATTTATTAATGTAACAGGAAAAGGCAGGTTGTGTGCAGATACAAAATGAGAGGAAAAATGGAAATAAAAGAAATGCATCATTAAAATGTTAACAATAACTCAACAGGATGTATGAGGACTATACAAATATTTGTGTTGAAAATATTCATTAAATTGACTGAGTCAGAATAAAAAGAGAACCACATGTCAAACAAGGGACGCAGGACACAGTGGAGGATTAGAGCAGGGTCAACCAGGAGACAGACAGCAGGGGGTTAATCTCACACTGATTACACAAACATATATGCAGACACAGCTCGGCTAACATCTAGAGTATATCCACACATTCATACAGTCATTATGTACACGCACACACACTGGATAAACTCTTTCATCTCCTTCATCTGTTCAAAAGACACAATAGCATGAAGGTGGTGGTGGTGGTAAGAAGTACATGGGTGTGTGTATGTGTGTCTGCGTATATGTGCGTGTCTGAATGTGTGTGTGTGTGTGTGTGTGTGTATGTGTGTGTGTGTGTGTGTGTGTACACCTACCGCCTCTCTTCTTAGCTGAATGAAGAACTGTTTGCACTTAAAGGAGATTTTCACTATTTTCAACCTGGAAGCAGGAACAGACAAAACAATACAAAAGAGAATTTAGTGTATTTACAGTTAATGAGCTTATTACCTGTATTGAAACACTGATGTGACATTTTCACACCTTTGTTTGTTAAAGGTCAGTCATTGAACTTAAAAATATCAGTAGTAGGTATGCCCCAATAAAAAACAGTGTAGCAATGTTGCAAAATTACCATAGTACTGTATAAAATGTTATTTGGATCATTGAATAAAATCAAACAGCACTGTAATCATGTAATAAAAATTATAACACAAAACATGCGTTTTACAATTGTTGTACTGTAAAGCGGGATGAAAAATGTTTTTTGGGCAAGCAGCGTCATACCTGATGATTTACATTATGATCACGGATTTTTTATTATTACAGTGGGCTTTTATTTGCTGTGAGGTGTTCCTCTTGATAGCCATAGCCAGCTATTGTGATCATATGTAATGGTTATTGCACTAATATAATAATTACTGTTTTTTTTAGAAAATTAGTGCATACAATCAATTAACAATATTTAATAATTTAACTATGTAGCACTAAAGAAAGTATCTGTTTCTTGTAATATTATCTGAGTAAGAAAAGAAACCAAATACACTGAAATCAAAACAAAAACAGCTTTGTTTTCATCAGCTTTCAGGTGGATATTAACAGTCATTTGTCTCTACATTGTGATTCTTCCTTTCTGACTCCTCAAGTCTTCCACATCTAGTTAGCCCTTTTTCTCCCTTAAGACCCTGTCACACATATCCGTATGACAGAAACGTATGCCGGCGCATACGAAATATCGGCAATAGGTTGATATAAATTAAGGGTAAGTTGTGATCGTTTGAAGGACGCAGACGATACGCCGAACACGCCAGACATACGGCCCTGTCACACAGTTCCGTATGGCAGAAACATGCCGGCGTATATGAAAAGTAGCTAAAAATTTGTCAGAGTCCAAATACGTCCAACCTTTCCACAGCGGTGTTGTAGCTGCCGTATACATAACAAATACATAACAAATTATTATACGTATGTCAAACATTGATTGCATATCACTTATACAAAACGTATCAGAGCGTCTGGCCAACGGAGCTGGAAAAGTGCCATCTGGTTCACGTCATGCTGATGCTGGAGAACGGCTAGAAGGCTGAACGCTAGCTGTACTGTAGAAACACGTTTAATAAGCTACTCCATCGTCAGGGATCATCTTAACATAGGTTACGAATAGGTTATCCACTCGTTATCAATACATTGGCTGTAGGATTCACCGTCAGCCGACGTAGCCTATATCTAACGTACCTCTAACGTAGTCACGTAGGTATTCACGTACTATATTTACGTAGGCAAGTATTCACATACGTATTCCGTATTCACGTATGTCTAACGTAACGTCTGCATATCTTATGAAGCACACGTCGGGTACGTCCGGTAATTTTGAACATGCTCAAAACATCAGCGTTCAACAACGCACCCCAGCGTAACACCGCCTGCTCTTAACGAATACTACTTATACCTTACCTTATATCAACGTAAACCAGCGTATTGCTGATATTTTGTATACGCCGTATTTTTGTATACGTTATGCATTCGTCTGATACATTTTGTATAAGTAAGTGATACGCTATCAATAGGTTAGACATGTGTATCTGTATAAGTTCACTTTTCCAATCCAATGAAAAGTTGGACGTATTTGGACTCTGACAAATTTTCATATACGCCAGCATACGTTTCTGCCATACGGATATGTGTGACAGGGCCTTTAGAGAAATCATCTTATTCCACATTGCCTGACATTATATTATACATTCTGTATCAGTTGTTCCAGTTCATCAAAGAAGCTTTATGATGCAAGTGAAATATTCATACCCAAATCGCCATCATTTATATCGCTGAATATAGCAGATACTATTTCCGGAAGCTAACTTACAACACCCTGTACAGCTCCATTATTCTCATTGCTATTTTTGACGCCATTTTTCTGGTGCTATTTTTCATGGATGTAACTAGGTTGCTAGCTGGGTGTGCAAGAAGAGGATGTTTACATTCCTTATCCCGGCTACAAAGTGTCGACTGTTGGTGCAACATGCAGAAACAATATATTGATATTATATCGATATACCGAGACAGAATATCATGTTAGATTTTGGATATCGTAATACGGCTGTAAGTAAGTGTTGTCTTTTCCTGTTGTTAGTCATTATATCTAATTTTTTGTTTAATATTTTATGAAAGACGACCACATGCCCAAACTTAACTTTTAGGAATCAATTAATAGAACTGAAAAGCACACTTCCTCAATGAATCAACAGTTCTTCATTTAAGCTGACCCATGTGTCACATCCCAACTGTGGAGGGTGAGAATACGACCACACTGGAGTCTCCCAATGGCTCAACGATGCCCACCTATTTAACATCAATCCACGTGTCATCTAGTCATATGTCTAAAGAGTCAGAAACGAAAATATTCCAATCAGAAGACCACACACGCACATCCGCAGTAAGAGGTCTGCTGCTGAGCAGCAACAGAGTAATATAATCCCCTCCTAGAGCTCTGTTGATGCTGTGACTCATCGCTCTCTGCTAAATATATTTTACATACTTACTCACACACTCTTGCATGGACAAACACACGCACGCACACATGCTTAGGCAGAGTGTGAGTCATGCCCTATCTAAGTGTGGATCATTTGTCAGGCTGCTGTGAACAGAAAGATGAAAAAAGGCACAAATCTAATTATCTCTCTCTCTTGACCCTCTCTTACTGTATCTTACAGTTAAATTCATAAGAAGAAGAGAGGAGAAATACTGAGTCTTTGTTTAAGAGAGGATGAAGAAAGAAAACATGAAAAAGAGAGAGAAGAAAATCAGTGAGCAAAGGGTTGAAAGACACTGTTGACTATTGTGTAGTGGACAGCTGTTGGGGACACCACTGTTGATCTCTAAATTTAGCTCAACTGACTGGATATGCAGACGCACGCAAACTGGCTTAAACTGTTTTTTTTCTCAACCAAGGAGGACATTGATTTACATCCTTCCCCTTATCCTAACCAAAAACCAAGTCTTTAACCTAAAAGTGTCATGGTTTGGTTTACAAAACCCGTTATTCTACAAACCCTACATGAGCACACACTCAAAACATCTTACTGTTGTTGGACATCATTCGCTGATGTGCACATACATACACACCAGCTGCTATGTGCATTTGGACAGGGTGTGTGTGTGTGTGTGTGTGTGTGTGTGTTAAGCCTACACAGGAGTGATTTACAGGACGGGAGATTTCCAAGAATCAATGCTTTGGAGAGAGAACAAGAGCAAGAGACATAAAGAGTGATGAGCAAATTAGACAGAGAGAGGTGAAAAAAAAAGCAGAAGAGAGAAGGAGAGGGAGCAGATGTAATGCTCCTAATATTTCCAGGAAACCTAGTTTAATACGAGGCCCTCCCCCCAGAAAGATCTGGTGGAATCATCTGCATAATTCTAGAGAATATCAACTGAGGCTTAAACGTTAATATGATATGTTGATATTACGCAGCACATTTATCAGCAAAAAGGGTTCCTGGAGGCGGTTCAAGTGGAGCTGGCAGCAGGTTGATAGACAGAGAGGTGGGTTTGTGACAAGAACATCCCCTGGCTGGGGGGAATGATGGAGACATGTTCTCTAGTCCTGCTCGAATCACAGAAAGTAAGACAGCAAAGACTCAACTGTTCCAGTGGAGCTAGTAATAGTGACTGTGTTTTTAGCAGTACTGTCTTCCACATCCATCCACACTTCTACTCAATCACAGCTGAGAGCTGCCAGATTTTCTGCTGTTGGCCACGGAGTAGCTTCACAGCTACCCTGCCTGTGGGCTTCCCACAGGTGTAACTCTAACTGTTGAACTTCTGAACACAAGCTTCATTCAGGTCTTGCACTTACATGCCTGTTCAAAAACTATGTAAAAGTTGTATGTCTTTCGGTATATATTTTGTACAAGGACGGCATATTAGGACCATTGTAGGTAAAAGAAAAAAGAAAACAACAACTACGGAGCCGGGGAAGGGGGATAATATTCTATTACATTTCCACTCCAGAACTTCCTACATTAAATTTGTAAATTTACGACAAAAACGTATATATTCTCTGAGTTTAAAAAAACCTTCAATATTTTCTATGATTTTAAAGTCACAAACTTGATCTTCTCCTGTACATCCTCTGCCCGCTCCCCCTCTGTGATTTCATCTGCTTTTTTGGTGACCACGTCCACTGCTGCGCTGATGATTACCACTGAATCCTTTCCCACTGCAAGTCACTCCACCCTGACAAACTGCCTCACTGAAAATAAAATCATTAATGCAAGCCAACTTTCTAAAACTGGACTGTGACAAATCTGATATGATTATCCCGTGTCTCATTAAAACCACCCACAGCTTCTGCCTCACACCATCAACAACTTCACTCTGTCTCCCTCCGCACACATGTTCAACCTTGGAGCAATCTGTGAGAGTAACCTCTCAGTCGAACACCATGCAAATCACACCTGGACCTGCACACTTATGTTCTGTTTGTGTGTGTCTGTGTGTGTCTGTGTGTGTCTGTGCGCGTGTGTGCGTGTACGTGTGCGTGTGCGTGTGCGTGTGCGTGTGCGTGTGCCTCACCATTGGAAATAGTTGATCCGTACCCTGTTCTTGTAAATCACAATGCCGGCGGACATCACCCCGAGAAGAATCTCTGTGTTGCTCTGGTCCTAAAGAGAGGAGAACAGAGTGTGTGGTGAAGAAGCGAAACATTAAGTGTTTAAATTTGAAAAGCATCCCAATCCAGAAAAGGATTTAAACACAATCTTTACTCCACCGAGACAACAATTGAGGTTGCATGACTTGGCTACTCTGCTTACTATCTGTGAGAGCAGAGTGCCAACTGTGTGGCATTTCTGCAGGATGTGGGCATCAATGGGAACACAAACTGTATATACAGCAGTCACAAAATAAAACCTTACTTACCCTTGCATAGTGCAGCTCTACCCCGTAGAGCTCCAGCGTGCGTGCTGTGTTCAGATAATTAAACTCTGACTGGGCAGGAGATAGACCACTGAGAGAGAGAGAGAGAGAGAGAGAGAGAGAGAGAGAGAGAGAGAGAGAGAGAGAGAGAGAGAGAGAGAGAGAGAGAGAGAGAGAGAGAGAGAGAGAGAGAGAGAGAGAGAGAGAGAGAGAGAGAGAGAGAGAGAGAGAGAGAGAGAGAGAGGCAAGGGCACGACAAGAAATAAAAGAAATGGGCGATCAGAGATTTGAACAGCAGGGACAAGGTCAGATAAACTGTGACATATACGTCATTAGTGTGCATCAGTCAGTGTAATAGTGAAGTAGTGAGTCTTCTTACATATAAAAAAGATATCAATATGATGAACACTGATGCTAAAATGTATCACTTTTACAGCAACCAATGGCTGTGCAGTGAGCCAAGATGAGCAGCCACTTTATCTGGACATATAGTCATCTATTCAAGGCCTAAAGTGATGTTGCACGGTGGATTGCGTGTTTCTTTACATGCATTTGAACGTGTGTGGGATCACTACTGCGCTTGCTTGTGTATCTCGGCGAACCTGTGCTGCTGGTGATGTTTGGCGACCTCTTTGTGGAAGTCTTGCGGAGGGTTGAGCATGAAGCAGAATTCAGACAAATAGCCTGCTGTATGCTCCGTTTCACTGTAGTCGCCCAGTTCAGCTAGAGAGAGAGATAATGTCAACGCATCAACACTTGCAGATATGAAGAAAGACAAAGATAATTAAACTACAACGAGGACAGAGAGGTATACACTCAACGTTCACAGGTATGCTTCATATTTGCCCCTTTAATAATTGTGACAGGGTTGTAATGAATTACATTTCTGCATGATAATGCAGAATCCAAAAACTAAATGGCAAGTGAAGATCAATGTCCTCTAAAGAATAGATTTCATATAGCAGATGGACAGAGGCATTTAAAAGTGCCTCAAAATAACAAAAGACAGAAGGATCAAAAAATACAACTGTTTCTACTCAAAGATGAAGACAGGAGGGATTGTAGATGACAGGCAGAAAGATAAAGAGTGAAATGATTCCCAGATCTGTAATAGCTTTCAGAGCCCTCTGAGAGAAAAGTGAATCCCCAAGGCTATTAGCTCACTAGCTAGCGGTTGAAGCTCAAAAAGCATCAATTTGCTCAAGTAGTCCCTGGACTAACCTACTAACCGGTAGCCTAAGCATATTGACCAACGAATCAATTCAAGCTCACCTGCTTATTGATGTGCACATGGCCCCAGGGAGAAATATATGTACAGTCAATAAATTACAGTTAAGAACAGTAGGCTAATGTTGGTATGACTTTATACTGCAAGGCCAATGAAGCTCAAAGACTAGCTGACAGCTGATCTCTCTTTATATATTCATCTATCGATGTGAAATCCATACTGGCTCGAGTTCAGGCTCCTTATAATGATGCTATTGACCAACAGAGCACAAACAACACATTCAACTCTCCATTTGCGCCGATGGATTTACATACATAGTGGTTCATTTAAGTGTGTATGCGTACATGAGTGTGTCTTTCCATTTATCAACTATTAATATTCGACAGAAAATCTGACTGTATCCAACATCCACCACTGTCAACATAAATACATTAACAAAAGCAACACTATGCGACTCAAGGGAAAAAAGCTTTAATGATGCAAGCGTTTGGTGAGGTAACATTTTCTTTCAGCTTTAAAGTGGTTTCTGCAGGAAACTCAGTTTTACATCGATTAGTCAAGTGTTAGTCAACTAAGAATTTCTTTAGTCAAAAACAGCTTAACATTTGTGTGTATATGAAACGCTACTGTACATTACACAAGCTCACATCTACTGCTTAAAAAAAAAGCAAAATACCAGTATGTCTGAGGATGGGTCACTATTATTTTCAGGCAGTATTTTGTCAATTTAAAACATAAATGTAGGTCTACTGCGTGGGATTTGTGGTGTTTTGAGATGCAGAGCTTTAGTGTGGGATTTAGAGTGATCGGTGCTGGCACTTGGGCCGAGCCAACTGAATTAGCAGCATAGCAGCTTTTTTATCAAAGCAAACATTTATCTTCATAATCTGGGCTGGTACTGAGCAAAGTGACAACATGGAACTATCTACTGAGAGTGTGAGTGCGAGTGTGTGTGTGAAATCAGTAGTGTCATGATGTTGGTAGTTTGGGCCAAATCTCCTCTCTGACCCATATACTGTAGCAGTGCAAATTCCCTTCAAAATATGCCAGAGGTGGAGGACATAAAGAGGAAGAGAGCAGAGGGGATGAGGGTGTGTGAGTGTGTGTGTGTGTGTGTGTGTGTGTGTGTGTGTGTGGGTGGGTGTTAGTGTGAAAAAAAGGGATAAGCAGAGAGGGATGAGACAGACTCAACAGAGATAAAAGAAAGAAACAGACAGTGGGCAAAACAGGCTTCATGAAAACAATGAGCAGCATGAAAAGAGAAAGAGCGAGTGGCACAGACTGACAGAGCAGTGTGTCATTATTCTGATGACAGAGGCCCAGTCAGCCTTTAACTCCAGCGCTCAATCACAACAGCACATTTCCATGTGCCACTGTACCATTTTTGACCATTAAGGAGGATTTATTTTTGTTTTTACTAGTCACGACGGTAAAAAAAACAAACAAACAATCACATTAAATTTTTATATCACTGACTGCAAATAATATCAAAGATCACCGCACAGCTTAATTGAATCGTAATGGCTTCAGAGCACCAGCTATAAATGCACTTGAGCAACCACAGTCATTACATTTAACAGTGTGTGTAGCTAAGAGGGAGGCCTAATGAATTGCCTTTCCATCGTTGTATAAAGTGGATGTATCCAGGGAGCGATACTTACATTGAACAGAATAGGACGCCACCAGCGCGGATGTGTTGTGTGGACAGGGCAATCTGGAAAAAACACACACACACAAATATATTATAGTTATTTTTTAATAGTAGAGATTACTCATCTTTGATAATAACAGTAATATATAAAAACTTAAATGATTGCATGTATAGTACATCTGCCACATGAACTTGTGTGTATTTAGATAAGTCATTTTTCCTCCAGTTTTGGGATGTACCAAATGTTTTTTTTCTTTCTTTATTTGAAGCTTTGAATGTCTGACATCATATTTCATGACGTCATCACCCTAAAAATAGAATCCTCGAAACAAAAGTTTTAATATGAATTAAAACGCTGTTCGCTGTGTGCGGCAAGTATTTAGTTTGAAAAAAAATCATGTTGTGAATTTTGGAAATGATTGCATCTATCTTTTTATTCAATACACTTTGACTTTTGGACTTTACAACACTATGTAGAAAGACCTAATTTACACACACTACTCCGGTCACACACACCTCCTGGAAGAAGTTAGACCCACTAACGCGCTCCACTACAACCAATTCTAATGCAGCGATGATAAATCTATTACAGCAGCCTTTTTATCAACAGCAACATATAATACACAGCTGATGAAATACTCACCTTCCAGTTACTATATCCTGCTTGATCTGAAGATAATATTGGTACCTGGACACACACACACACACACACACACACACACACACACACACACACAGCATTAGGATAACAGACCAGTGCACCTTCACCTCTGTTTGAATTGAATGTAGGTCAGATTATAATGTTGATACTTTTAATGGAAGTGCATGTTATGTAGAAGACTGACAATATCACCCTACTACTTGCAATACTTTCAGTAGGCATTCCTCATCAAAGCTCTCGTTATCAGTACTGTAAGCCCAGTGCTGCTGTGTACTACAACACTGATATTATAAACAGTCCGACAAAGCTATCAGGATTGTGGTTTGGTCATGACTTGAGTGTACGATACACCAGATCAGCGAGTCAGATGCAAGGCTCACCATTGTTAAAACAAGCTGTATAAAAAGTGTTGATAAGGCTCAGGGAGCGAGGCCACGGCTGAGAGGCTGAAATAAACACCGGGCAGAAAATAAGGCAGCATGACGCTGTGACGCCTCCTCTGCATGTTGATTATGCAGAACGCCGTGCTGCAGACCTTATGTTTGCAGAACTGTGGGTTGGAGACCACATTATGGCCTTGATGCAAAACATACTGGTTTCTTTAATGAGACTATTAGACACCAACAGCATCATTACCTTGTTTATTTAAGATCAACAGAATGGAAGTCTCTTTACTTTTTATATATACACAGTATACAATGTGTGCAGACATAATAATAATAATAATAATAATAATAATAATAATAATAATAATAATAATAATAATAATAATAATAATAATAATAATAATAACACGGACACTTTATACAATATTTTCGTGTAAAAGAAAAAATATTAAATACAAAATATAAATAGTAGACCACCCTGTTTTTACATTTGGATCTCACGCCTGGGGTAACCAGTTTCATTAATTATAGTGGCAGTTTTTAAATAGGCTAAACCTGCCTTTCAAATGTTTTTAAGCTCAATAAACACGGATAATATTTGACCGGAATTTCACCCATTTGTCCTGAAATCTTCCAGGACACGTGGACCAACACCAAGTGTTTCTAACGGCAACACTAGATGCATCTGTGATTGGTCAGCTTGTGTTTTCTGCAACATGTTTCTGATGCTTTAACATGACTTTCTACATTTTGAGCATTTACGCGGGTGATTATCAGTATACAACAGTTGTTTTCTCTGTAAAATGACCATCTTACCGTGTGTATTCTTCCTGAAGTTTTCCGGGGTCTGTCACAAAGAATTTGACTCTGAAGCTCATGTTATAGGGAGACCCTCCTGGGAAAACATTACGATGAAGAGTTAGAGAGGACAATACAACATGGCAGATCTGTGAATGGATACAAACTAAGGGCAATGTAAGCGTTTATACTGTAACACTAGATTTCTTCAACACAATTCTTATTTTTTTCTCCAACTGGAATAAATGAAGTGTAAAATAAGCAAGTCTATATTTCTACAAACACATCAGTCCAAATCCATGCACTGTGTAAAATACAAAACCCTGGGGTTATTCCTCAATGAATCAATCACTCAGCATAAAGTTGAAACGCAGTTCAAACATTGCTCGAGGAAGACTGCATTTCTTACTAGTGCTACATCTTAATTAATGTTACAAATAAAATTACTCATTATCAACAAAGAAAAAGCATAGTTGAAATGAAATGTAATCATTGCTTATGGCAGTTTCAGAATTTTAAATCACAATGTGACTTGAGGTGGAGTGGGGATGTTTAACCTTCACTGGGGCTGGACTGCAGATTAACTGCCTCAAACAGCTGGACGATTGTCAAATTTAAGCAATTACGTTGGACTTGAGTGAACTGCCTTGGCTTTACAACTTTCTCTTGATTCCTGAAAAGGACCTGGACTTGTTAGTTGAGGTGGTATGATGTGGATTTCACCTACTTTTCAACTGTTTCCTGATGGGCTTGTTGGGATCGAGCCAGCGCTGTAAAATATTGATTAAGAGACACTTAGAGACACCTTCCAGAGCATGGGTACACAACCTAAATTATTCACACACACAAACACACACACACACACACAAATTCTAGATAGTTATTCACACACACACGCTGTATTTGATTTTATGAGAGATTCAAATACAGAGCAAAGAGCAAACACCTGAGCCCTTATACGCACACACAACACGTTTGAAGTCAATGCACCCACACAATGTGTAAAAGGGACAGTTCACCCTAAAATCTAAATACATATTTTCCGTCTTAAATGTAGTGCTATTTATCCATCTAGATTGTTTTGGTGCGAGTGGTCAGGTTTTAGAGATTTCTGCCTTCTCTCAAATATAATGGAATTAAAAGGCACTCAGCTTGTGGTGCTCAAAGCGGCAACAAAATACTTTGGAAAAACAATGACTCTTTCTAGAAATCATGACCCAGTTAATGAAGATAGTAGGAACTATTTTATTTCTACCAAACTACACTAGCCAACCGTATCACTGCGCAGAAGGAAGCGTGCATCTACTCATGGACGAGAGGCTGGTGCTCACTCATTGGCGGGTGTAGTTTGGTAAAAAGAAAATCGTTCCTACATAAAACTTTCTTACAACAAGGTCTGTGGATTATCTCAAGTAACTGGGTCATGATTTCTGGAAAGAGACATTGCTGTTGAGCTTTTCAAAAGTATATTTTGGGCGGAAGGCAGAAATCTCTACGGCCCATATCTTCAACACTCGGTAACTCACACCAAAACAGTCTAGATTGATACATAACACTACAGGTAAGAATTTGGAATCGATTTTGGGGTGAACTTGCCCTTTATGACAACTTTTCGCTGGCACACTCACACACACACACACACACACTCTCACACTCACACTCGGTAGATTGAAAAACATCATACTGACTGGCGCATCTAAGGAGTCATCCGCCAAGTGCAGGCCAAAGTAGTCTCTCTCAGTCAGCTCCAGGTGCTTAAAGACAGCATCCAGCAATACCTGGCCATGATCCGACTTCTGCAGAGAGAGACAGAAAACACACAATGAATTAGAACCCGTCCTTCAATAACCACTGTGAAAAAGCAGGAGGAGATAGACAGACACACTGAATCACGTCCTCGCCTCTATGCCTGCGCCTGAACTCCTCGGTGAAAGGCCACAGGAGGAAAAGTGAGGGCACGTGAGAGGAACTGACCATCTTGTGCTCTAATGTAGAGCTTGAAGCATAGACGCAGACATCTAAATAATTTAAATGCTCACATTGCTTTTCACCAAGTTAAGAGTCATGTGTGATTCATCCATGTTAAGTCTTATTTAATATCTTTCTAACCACATAGGGAGGAACATATAAGGAATTAAGTTGATGCGTGCCTGTGGGCTATTGTCGCATATTCATCTATTTTGCTACATGGTTTGTTCAGTGACCGTGTAATGCCATCTGACATCTTTCTAGCAATTTAGCAAAGCCCTACATACATAAGTGTGTTGAGCCGCAATGAATTTTTAGGTCATTAACATATAGATGTACATACGTATCAACTTGTTTAAATGTGATACCCAGCTGTCTAAAAGAAAACGGTTACTTGGCTTGTTGGATAAGCATCTGATCATACTATCATACTATATTACATTCACATATAGAAACACTAGCGATACAATGATTGATGTTTCAATTATGTTTTATGTTTTCCGATAATGAAAAACTAATTGTTACATTTTCATAACAACTCAACATTTTGCTGCCTTTTAGCTGATCACTAAAAACAGATACGATGTGTGGGCGACTGTTTGATGACAAACTGCCTTGAGATTAGAGCGCGACCGATAAAGAAGAGTCAGAAGTGTACTACTGAGGAACCCTTGGCTCTGAAAATCACCAAAGCGCGGCAGTAAAAGAGTAAAGAAAGAACAGTGAAACCACCGTCTGTCTGTGGCCAAGCCTGCATAACAGAGAGACGAGGAAAGAGGAACATTTCGAGCAAGAGACAGAGTTCAGGGAGGTAATTAAATCCAAGTAAATCAATGACCAAGTGCTTTAATGTGCCCAGTAGTGCTTCGTGCTGTATGTTATTCTCTCTGAACACCACAACCCGCCGCGTGGGTTTGAAAGGCATGTTTTGTTTTTTTTAATTGGCAAAATAACACCATTTATCATAGCCAGAAACTGATAAAACGGAAATTATCGTTGGATTTTCACATGTGCGATGGTCCTTGAGCAAAGTCATGCATGACGAACACTTCAGTCACGAAAAATAACCAGATTTAAGCTTAAAATGATGATACTTTTTTCTCGTTTAAAATGTCGCACTAACCAGATCCTGTAAAAATCATTCAATTCTGCGCTACTCAGCACAACTGGGAAACCATGAATGACTCGATTGAGTCACGTGACAAAAACTGGCTGAACTGCAAGCTGTTCACGCAGAGCCGAGAGGAAGAGAGGTTGTAAAACTGTAGACAGTTCAATATGTATAGCACGTGCAGCCGTCATTTTCCTCCAATATTGATAACACTTGTGGGCCCTTGGGAACATGTTTTATACATACATTACATTTTTTCCAATTTTTATAAATTGTTTAAATGCATTACAACTGTATAATTTAAACTGCACAAAATACATTTTGAGTTCTCCTCACTTGTTGCCATGATTGTGTCGTTTCTATAGAGAAGCAAGACGTATATATATATTGCAGAGAAAAACGAGACCACAGTAAGTAACATGTGACGGGATAAAAAAAATGCCCTGAAGCAGCTTGGTGTTCGGGGGTTATAAGGACTGTTTATGTAATTACAACTCTTAGCCATCATCAAACAGGAAGCAAAAGGAATGTCTGCTTGCTTTGAAAAGGAAAATGTGTTTCTCTTTTACAATATTTAAGAGTGCGAGCAGCCTAACTGTACTGAAAGGATAATTTATTGGTGTCATACCGTACATTTTCACTTTCAAAACAAATGAGTTGTATCATTGCAAAGGAACCGGTGGGTAAAATGTCATAATAATGTTAGGATCAGTGGCAAAAAATAAAAAAACCCAGGTTGCAAAAGTAAGGAATTTCCCATAGTCGGTGAGGAAAACAGGACAACGGGAAAAGAGGTGAGAGGGATGAAAGGCTGAGAAAGGGTGAGGAATCATTTATGATTAATATGATCATTAATATCACATCGTTTCATGAGAGAGTAGGAAGGGCGAGAGGATAAACTGAGGGACCACAAGTGGAGCAGAAATTCACACCTGGTCCTGAGAGGAGGGAGTGCGAGTGTGTAACTCCATCAGAGCTCTCGTCCACCTCTCCCCTTTAGCCTGGTGACACACTTTCACAGCCCAGCATGTGTGAGGAGTGTGTGTGTGTGTGTGTGTGTGTGTGTGTGTGTGTGTGTGTGTGTGTAACAAACGGAATGATATTTGACAGTTGACATGGCAGCCCTCGAGGATCCCTAGCGGTCTTTTAGCGCTCTTCGTTTGTGTGTGCATGTCTGCTAGCAATCTACTGCTGTTCGAAGCCTCGTTAAGAGTGAGTCAACTCTGACGGTCTCTGTGCTTCTAACCACCCATTGTTGCTCATATCCGTACAGCTTTACTATTACTATCATGTTTGAATGATAAAAAAAAGAGACTAAAACTAGTATATATATCTCATACTACTGTATTTTGGAAGACCAGGTTGGGGAAATCTGAAAAAGTTGTACGTGTTGTGCTGTACTGTGGTCGAGAAGAAACAGACCTCCCCAAAAAAGGTTGCGAGATCTATATCTATATCTATTATAATTGTCCGGAAATATCGCTTGAAACCAAACAACCAAGCATTTCAAAAGGGCTCTGCTTTTAGAAAATAAAAGCTGTTCAAAAGTCTTTAGAAAATACTTTTGTGGACAGAAATATCTGACTAGCGGTGTACAGACACTGAATGTGTGACTGACGTTCTGTTCCTCAATATAGTGGAATTGCACATTTAGGTGTAAACACGTAAAAAAAACAAAAACATAATTAAAATAAATATCTGTGTACGAGTTTACTAGGCATCAGAGGCAAACTGGCAACATCTTAAACAGGCTGTTGGATTAACAAAGTTAGTGAGAAGTGTAATGATTCAACCCGCTGACTGGTTCGCAGACTGGGGTCAAACAGACAAAATGAGGAAGTGAAAAAGCATGCAAGCCTCAAATATGATGTGTTCTCATGTAAGGCTATTCATAGAAATGTCTGAGAGACTGTGTGTGAGTCCACTGCTTCCCCTTTGTATGAAGCAGCTTTTCAAGCTGCATGTGGGAGCCCTCTGTGCACTTTTTATACTGTGCTCCCATCGCCACTGTGTGCGTGCGCTGCCAGTGCAGGAGCAAACAGCAATGCATTGTTAAAACTGAACTTGCACACAGGGAAGCATGTCCACACTCTCTTTCTCTGTACTTTTACACAACAAAAGAGTAACAGAAGACATACTAAAAGGAGAGCCCAACAAAGAGGAAGAGAGATAGAACAACAGACGACAGAGATGGTAAGAGGGAAACAGAGAGTCATAGAAGCATACATAGAGAGGGGAAGAGAGAAAAGGAGTGATTGACGATGCGGTTGAGCGAGACAAACGCTCTTTGTGTTGATCATCAGTCCGGCAGCACCACTGACTGAAATAGTGTCTGTGTGCGTGAGAGCGAGGAGAGAAGAGGGAGACGCGGTGATAGAGCGCAATTAGAGCACGAGAGACTGGCAGAGAGAGACAGAGACCAAGAGAGACAGAGAGAGACAGAGAGAGAGACAGACACAGAGAGAGAGAGAGAGAGAGAGAGAGAGAGAGAGAGAGAGAGAGAGAGAGAGAGAGAGAGAGAGAGAGAGAGAGAGAGAGAGAGAGAAACAGAGACCAAGAGAGAGAGAGAGAGAGAGAGAGAGAGAGAGACCAAGAGACAGAGACAGACACAGAGAGAGAGGGAGAGAGACAGAGACCAAGAGACAGAGACAGACACAGAGAGAGAGGGAGAGAAACAAGAACCAGAGAGAGAGAGAGAGAGAGAGAGAGAGAGAGAGAGAGAGAGAGAGAGAGAGATAGAGACCAAGAGAGAGAGACAGAGAGAGAGACAGAGACAGAGACAGAGACAGAGAGAGAGAGAGAGGAGAGAGAGAGAGAGAGAGAAAGAGAGAGAGAGTGAACAGAGACCAAGAGACAGAGAGAGAGACAGAGACAGCCAGAGACAGACAAGGCAGATAGAGAGAGAGAGACAAGAGAGAGAGACAGAGAGAGACAGAGAGAGACAGGCAGAGACAGACAGGCAGAGAGAGAGAGACAGAGAGACAGACAGAGAGACAGAGAGACAGAGAGAGAGACAGAGAGAGAGAGAGAGACAGACAGACAGACAGACAGACAGAGAGAGACAGAGAGACAGAAACCAAAAGAGACAGAGAGAGACAGAGACCAAGAGACAGCCAGAGACAGAGAGACAGCCAGAGACAGAGAGACAGACAGACAGACAGAGAGACAGAGAGAGAGACGGAGACAGAGACAGAGACAGAGAGAGAGAGAGAGACAGAGACCAAGAGACAGAGAGAGAGACAGAGACAGCCAGAGACAGACAGGCAGAGAGAGAGAGAGAGAGAGAGAGAGAGAGAGAGAGAGAGAGAGAGAGAGAGAGAGAGAGAGAGACAGAGAGACAGAGACAGACGGGCAGAGACAGACAGGCAGAGACAGACAGGCAGAGACAGACAGGCAGAGAGAGAGAGAGAGACAGAGAGAGAGACAGAGAGAGAGAGAGACAGAGAGAGAGAGACAGAGACAGACGGGCAGAGACAGACAGGCAGAGACAGACAGGCAGAGAGAGAGAGAGACAGAGAGAGAGAGACAGAGACAGAGACAGACAAGGCAGAGACAGACAGCAGAGAGAGAGGAGAGAGAGAGAGGAGAGAGAGAGAGAGAGAGAGAGAGAGAGAGAGAGAGACAGAGACAGAGACAGACAGGCAGAGACAGACAGGCAGAGAGAGAGAGAGACAGAGAGAGAGACAGAGAGAGAGACAGAGACAGCCAGAGACAGACAGGCAGAGAGAGAGAGAGACAGAGAGAGACACAGAGAGAGAGAGAGAGAGAGAGAGAGAGACAGAGAGAGAGACAGATTTTTATCTAAAGGGTTAGGGGAAAAGAGCCCCAACATCAATCACACTGGCCGGACCTGAAATCCAAAGTGGAGCTTGAGGGAAATTCCTGTTTTTTTTATGGCAGGTTAACAAAAGGTGCAAAATGTGACACGTTTATTTCTCTCCTTATTTCTTTCTTTCCACGAATGAATGTGCTGCAAGTACATGTTCTTGTTAAACAACGATGAACATTTTTCAGGAATGCGCGAGGAAGCTTGTCCAGACAGGAAGAGCGCTACGTGAAGGAGGAGTCTATCTTTCTCTTAGTTTGTTTTTCACAGTTTGATGGAGTTGAAGAGGAACGTAACTAACCATAGTCTAAATGTTGATCCCTGTACAACTCAGACACATTTGATTGTTTTATATGAATCAGTGTCAGGGGGGCAAAAAATAAAACCTTTTGTTAAGCAGTTTAGGCCAAAACCCTAACCCCGCATTAAGCCTTTGTTACCAGCCGTGACAGCGATGCTGGTATTGTTTTCACCTTGTGAGTCTGTGCGTGTCATCATGCTGGAGATAACAGTATGAGGAACAACCACATAAAGCTCTGGGCTCAGTTCACATTAAAAACAGCAACTTTATGCACTAATAATGTGTCTTTGTTTTCATTCAAATAGACAGGATTTAAACATTTACAAAGGTTAAACTATAGTTTTTTTGACATGTCTATGTAAAAAGCCCCAAAAACAATTAGTGAACATTTTCAAGGCTGCAACATATTGTTCACATCCTACTGAAGACTTGGTCGGTTTATTAGTAAAAGGTTCACAGAAAAATAAACCGTTTAGCCGTTTTAAGGATTAACTCCTCACTCTTTAGACTTTATCTACAAAAACGTCATATTACATATATTTATGGATACAAAAATGTACAGAGGAAATAACTTAAGTAGCAAACATCCAGTATATTCCACCCGCACTATACTTCTCCTGCATAGAGAAGGAGCCAAGGAAGCAAAATGCTCCCACAGGCCACACCCATCCCACAACATGAACACATATGTGGAGCCATTCTCCACAGTGTTCACACAAAGTGTAACACACAATTAAAATGAAATTATTTTTACAAAAACGCACAGAGCAGCTGTAGCCTATAGTTTGGCTCAGACTAAGCCGTTAGTTTTCATATTAGCACTGTACAAGACGTGATGATGGGTTATTGGAAACTTATCCAGATTCTTCTGTAGTGTTGTGCTGGAGATTACTTCACACAAGTGTTAAGCTTTTACTTTTTTGAGATAATGCACAACATGTATTACTCAACACAGCGTCTTATTTTGTAGAAAAATATGCTTATATTCCTCAAAGTTTCTAAAAAGAAATGTGGTGTTCTCAAATCTTCAGGTAAGTTATAGATATTGTTTTAAAGAAAGTCTTCTGTTCTAATTATTTTTAGGTCAACCATATATTGGGTCAAGAGGTCTCATTCAGCAGTAAATGACAGCTGTTTTGGAGGATTATTTATCCTTTGCCTCTTGCTGCTCTTACTTGCTCAGTATTTAGAGCTACTTAATTACCAAATAGCTCTTGCAGACAGCTGAATGTGTGTGTGGTGTGTAGTGGTTACTATGGTTCCTGCTGCATGTTCACTTTACTCTGAATAAATCCTGCTTCTGACCCTGCCTTTGTATCTGCAGAGAGGTGGGTCAGTAGTGGGCCGAGCTTTTTTAATTTCTTGTCATTTATCAAGCCTTCACCAGATTCTGCTTCATACTGGTATAGTGTCTTCCCATCTATAAGATCATCAGTACAAGCCCTCGTGTGCACCCGCAAAACCACGGCCCTTGCACCACGAGCGCTCCAGTTCCCATGACAATAAGTGGCTGCTTCTGGATTTTCCCTCTCCGCTAGAATCAAGGCCAGTCGGCCAGGGAGAGGATCAATAGAAGTATTGTTGCTCTCAGGATGGCTCGTCTTTCCAGGAAGTTACTGCTGCTGCAGGGGTCTGATCAATGACACTGACAGAGACCGAGTCACTTATTCAGCAAGAGGCGAGGGGATGCGAGGGGAGGCGGGGGCGTCTGGAGCAGGAAGCAGAGAGGGAGAGAAATGTACAGGGAGCAATGTAAAGACAGAAACTGGAGAGGAGAGATTTTATATAAGAGATTGTGTAAGAAAGTGATCCAGGATAATGGCTTAAGTGATAATCCTGATTATCCAGCCATGAAGAGAACATGATGTATGAGGCAAATTGAAGTTCACTGGCCTTTGAATCACTGTAAAATTTTGCCAAAATTGTTTTATATACTCAGTTCCAGTGGTGGAAGAAGTATTTAGATCCTTTACTACAGTAAAAGTACTTATACCACACTGTGAAATACTCCACTTCAAGTAAAAGTCCTGCACATCAGCAACATGTACTTGAAAGTAAAATTGATCAGTAACATGTTCCCTGTCAGACAACTTTTCATGAGCAAAACAGCTCTGCAACGAAAGCTGTAAAGTAAAACGTATATAATGATGTAGTGGAGTGGAAGTGTAAAGTAGCAGAATGTGCAGCTCATTCCTTTTGGTGGGAACGGCAGAAAGAGCACAACAGCAAAGACATGCACTCACAGACACAGCAACAGGATGTGATCTGTCAGAGGGGATGTTATTAGAGGAATTGTAGTTTCTGACTCAAAGGGAATTTCCCTACTTGTACTGTCATAAGTCTGATCAAACACACGGACACACACACAAAAATAAAAAAGTAATCAATACATGAGAATAAAATGAAGTCGATTAGTAACTATTCAAAATTATTGGGCAAATTCATATATTCTACTAAGTCTGGCACTGTGAGCCCCCCTCAGAGAACATTTAGACAAATGCGCTCTAAAAAAGGCCAATGGTGCATTCCCATGGGGGTCCCATCACTAGAGTTGGGAAATGGTGTGTTCATTGACTTTAAATCATAATGGAGAAACAACATGGCTGCTACAGATAATGTGTTGTATTGTATTACTCAGAGCATTCAAAGAACACGTTTATATCCGTATCTGAGTTGAATATTCCTAATTTCCTCATTTTTGTGATTGTTCCGACGCCACGTGAATGCAACTCAAATGCTCTCTCTGGCAATGTTAATGAAAGTGAAACAAAATTCATGTATCTAGCCCGTGATTCAAGTCTGGTCCAAAATGTTACGTGTTCTTCATGGACCATGCTCCACCCTACACACCAAGTCATGGCCTGCGCTCTACGAGTGCCATTGTAGTTATTATTACCTGGATCCGCTCTAAGTTTTGGAACTACAGCCCATCATTTGGGGGGTTCAGGGATGTAGAAAAAAAACTATAATGTTGTCATGCAGTCAGTTAGCTGTGGGTTACAACACAAGCCCCGTTTTTGTCAAAGTTAAATTGACATCATTAAAAGTATGCCAAATTAGCTAATAGCAGTTCCTGTTTGCAATGTACCCATGGATGTACAGACCGCTGTCACTGGATTACTTTGACAATGAAGAAAGACGTGCATGCCATACCTTTCCAAATTCAGTTTGTTATATGTTATATGTAAGAAACTTAGAGTGGTACTTACGCAGACTTTAAACGCCTGGACGGTGTTGTCCAGCAGCAGTATGTTGCACACAACCTGCGTGTGCTGCCTGTCTCGCTCCAGCTCCGTCGCCCGGACATTGTAGGATCTGCCAGGAGGCAAGTGGAAGCGCGCGCTCATCACGCTCCTACCAGGGTCTGCAAAAACCAAACACACAGCAGAGAGGAGAAATGATGAGGGAGAGAAACAGGAGGTGAAACAGCAAAACAAGTACAGGACAAAAGTAAATGGAGCATCATTATACCAGTGCTTGTAATGTACACATACTATATGACAATTTAGGTTCACTAAAGTAAGAAAACCACCTCAATCTGTCTACAAAGAACACAATAAGTAAATGTTTAGTACGCCATGATGTATTGTTCTTCTCTCTACCTTAGTGAAGGCAGCCACATAGCGAGGCAAGCCTGTACAAGCACGGTGAAGCAGCAAAGACTGACTGCTTCATGAGAAAAGAATGTCAATGAGTAGGCAAGCAGCAGATTCCCCACCAGGGGATGTGGAAACAAACAGCAGCCCAGCACTAAATCACTCACAAGCTACTATAAAATGACATGAAATGAGAACAAAATGACTTCGGAAAAGAGCTGAAAATGTTTGGAAACCTCAATGTTTCATTACGTCTTCAATAGAAGGGAATCTTTCAAGTGAAAAGTCAGTAAAAAATACAACCATTTGGAATTAATTATCCTTTCAGCCGCCTCGTTTAATACGTAGAAGCATAAATGAAATTTCAAACCTTTTCATTTTCACTGCACTCTAATATCTTCACATATGCGACCTTCATCTATTCAGAAGGCATTTGATCAATACTTTAATTTGATCATTTCAGGCCTGTCTGCAGGCGCTCACAGGATTTGGTTGGTAAATAATGGCAGCGCAAACAGTGGCTGAGGGCGCCCTGTCTGCTCATCAGTGGGAATAAATAACAATAATTCAATCTGAAGCTGCTCCATTTACAACAAACCAAAGCCCCCTTATTACCGAAGCCACGTCTGACTGCTTTCCTTGTCTCCGTAGATTGCAAAATGGTCACATGTGGCTTGAATCCAAGTTTATCAGTATATTTTATAAGAATGAACAATAATCTCTTTTTTACCCAAACATTTATGAACTGTTAAAACAGCATAACCTAATATTTCCTGGTATTGGCTAATCACAGTTATATATGTATTGGCATATACTGTGTATAAACATTTAATGGAGCGCATTAACCTGTTATTAGTGAGCTTCAGAGGTGCTGGTAGGTGAATTACGTTACCTCTGGCAAGAGGTTTCCCCCGTTTCCATTCTTTGTGCTAAGCGAAGCAAACAGGCTGTTATTAAACGTACAGGCAAGAGAGATGTAGCCATCTTTTCATGAAACTTTCAGCAAGGAAGCCAATAAGCAGTAACTTTAAAATAATTGATGTCAAGTTAGGTTTAGTATTCAAGATTTGCGGTCGTCTTGCATCTTGTAAATACTGTCCTATTCGATAACAAAGTTTACTAACTCAACTGTAAAGTGCCCCGCTGAAATGTTGCCGTTTTGATTAAGTTAGGATCAATACTGGTATGTTGTCATCATTATAGTTGTCCGTCACTGATGAACTAAGATTGGCTGTCCACTTACTCTCAATAAAACAAGCTGAGATCAACTCTTTGTGACAAAAAGCTCCATGATCTAGTTTCACATGCCAGCTCTTTCTGTTTTTCTGTAGTTGCAGTAGTGTTTTCATTTTCCCTTATTTTGTTGGGTAACATGCCGTTGCACTGGGATTTGTGCCCTTCCCGTCCGCCTCCTGCTTTTTTTTTTATTCTTTGGTGATCTGTCTTGACAGGAGACATAATAACCCCACAAGGGTCATGGCCCCGTCATCAGGAGCTGCTGTATTTGTAACGATGGCTCTGTGTGAGCGTATTTGTGTGTGTATAGTATATATGGAGGGCCCTCTGTGTGTCTGAGCGGCTTGTCACTACACATCAGCACAAACCCCCATGACCACTGGCAGATGGTGTGCAACACTGTCAACGTACATACAAATGTATAGTTGAGGCCACTAACTGCAGCAACAGCCTGCCCCGTCACCTCCAGACACTCAAGCTCTACTTGCATCAATAACAGTTGGATTTAATACGCATCGTGTGTGATTGCATGTTAAACATGTTATTTCTCACTCAACAAAATATCTCAAGCACAGCTGAAGCAGGATCATATGATGTGAGGGAGGACCGTGCAAATTGTTCCTTTATTTTTATAAATCTAGCAGCAAACAAGTTGTAACATGACGGGTTTTATTTAATTGGCCTTGCTTGATATTGCAAGTCCTACGATGCGACTATAGCAAATGCGCACGTCGCAATATCAATGCTAAAACAATAAATCGTGCAGCTCTACTTCTTAGCCTGTGAAATCGGTTCTATAATGTCATCTGTAGCTCTGGTGAAGACTGCAAAAATAACTCCTGATGATGTCACCAGGGTTATCTCAGTTTGTGCTTGGGACCAGAAAACTTTACTGGTAAGTTTGTATCCCACGGTGTGTTATAGCAGAAATTAAGACCTCCCAGAGATTCTGTTCTGAAGTTCTGAAATACAGGATTAGCCTACACAGGGAAAGAGCAGCGGCGTTACATCACACAGCGTAGACAATGAGTAAGAAACAATAGTTGATGTCATTTTGTAACTAATCTGATCACAAGATGAGAAACATCTGTATGCATCTGATTGAGCTCAGCAGGTGACCGTGATTACCACCTCCACTAACAACTTCCTGAGAGACACGCTGGCCTGTGAAACAAACTGGGGGAGTAGAGTTTGAAAGATGTGAGCATTTAACAGGCAGAGAGGCTGAGCTGCTTTACAGGAAGTGTAGGATCAATTTTTATGACTGTAACAGAACAACCACACACACACGCAATCGGCCACATGCAAAGCCACAAATGCATGCTAGCACATAGGCACAACACGCATGCACACTGATGCCAGCTGCATAACTGTCAGCTCGGGAAACAGAGTGAATGGAGCAGCGAGATGAGCAGAGAGGAGCGCAAAGATCACGATCAAGGACGGAAGGAAGGGTGGAGGGACGCCTCCTATCACTGGCTCACAGTATGGAACAGCTACAGGATACACGGATGATGAGGTCTGACACAGACTCTCTCCACAGGCTACCTCCCCTGGCCAGCTTTTTATTTTATTTTGTTTACAAAACTCAAAAATACCAGTTTTAGTGTCGTTTGATGTACAATTTATATTGGAAATTGCCAAGTTTCTGAGAAATAAAAAAGGAGCTAGCCAAAGACTACCAATTTGATTTATTTAACAGGAAACCTTTTTATTGTTTGCATAACTTGAAATACATTAAACTTTAGTAAAAACTTTTATTTGCGCAAGTTTAACATGAATACATTTGACCTTTTGTCTTAGGTTTGCCTTTGTCTGTTTACATTACTATATTTAGTTGAAATATAAAAACTTGATGATCTTGTACACACTTTACTTTGCTTTCATGCCATCCTTTGCCACACCACCTTTATCTTTTGTTCACTGGAGTAGATTCTAAAATAACCCCCATCAAGTACTAAATCGAGAATCGATTTGGAATCAAATCAACATCCCAATTTAACCTCTCCATGTGCCTGAATTTTGTTTTCATATTATTATTTTCGGTTCTGTCTTGCTTTACTGTATTCTTCCCTAACATATCGTATAATTTTCTACCCTGCATCGATTCCATTCTTAATGTTCTATCATTTTCTGCTCTGTTCTGTTTTTCTTTTCAGTTTTGCTCTGCTGAGCTGGACAGGGCAACCACGCTCCCCTGAGAGAAGCCTCCGGAACTCCGGAAGCACGCTACCATTATTGCTTCCTGTAGTCAGCAGAGCTTACAAACAGGCAGGAGTGTGAGTGTGAGTGTGTGTGTGTGTGTGTGTGTGTGGACCCTAAAGCTTCCCTCAGTGGTGGGCTCCTCTGAGCTTATTGCTAACACAGACGGTCCTGGAGCCTTCCCATCTGTACACAGGAATACACGCCCTTCATATATACTGTATGTACACATCCGCTGCAACGCATTACCCCGGACATACATACAAACAGAGACACACATGTTAACTAACATCAAAATCAGGACACCTACTTGCACACACAAACACAGAAGCACAATAAAAGTTATCCAAACATTTACCTACAGAACTATGATTCTCCCCACAATATTTCATATTTATAAAAAACTGAAAAAAAGTCTTCAAAAAAGGAAAAGTCAGGCAGGCAACATCCTTTCCAAGTTTGAATATGGGAAGACGAATTAACTTGATTTGCCCCTTACATTTCTATTTATTCCCCCAATTTCTTCAAAAGACATTCTATGTATGGCTTTTGTCCCTTTGTGTTGCTTTAAAACAATTGAAATAAGAAGCTAGCAGTTAGGAATCCCAAAGGAATTACACATCACCGCTCCACAGTGTTTCATAAAGTGGAAACTAGGCCACAGACAAACAGGTGGTCAATTACAGATGTGTGCCATTGTGTGTGTGTGCCATTGTGTGTGTGCCATTGTGTGTGCTATTGTGTGTGTGCATATGTGTGTGCGTACATACGTACATACATGTGTGTGTGCCATTGTGTGTGTGCGTGTGTGCGCGTGCACGTGCGTGTGTGTGTGTGTGTGAGAGAGCTTGTGACTGCTGTAAGCTTTGATAATAAATGATTGAAAGAAAGCTACTTTAAAGCCATCATAGATCGTTCTCTCTTTCGGTGTATAATATTGAAATAAAAACATATAGATGAAACATGCATTATACACAGAGTGGAGGTCTGAGTTGGCACCACATGATATGATCCAATGTGACATTTTTATTCTGTCTTCACAAACAAAGAGGTGCTTGATATGAAGCTAAGAAGGCCAAGATCTGATCTTAAGATATCGGCCGTTGGTCAATGTCTGGTCTGGCCTTGTTTTTGCGGCGTGTCCCGCACTTTTCGGCCCTGTCGACAGTCTCCATCGCTGATCCAGTATGTTCAATCGGCGGCGGAGACTGTTGTTGGCTGCAGTCTTTGCCCATAGAAAATTAAAAAAGACACATCCTCTTTCTACCTAGCCCTCATAAGACCCCAATAAGTCCACCCTCATTGACCCTTTTTCTCCCCCCCAATGATCCCTTTAATTCTACTTATTTTATGTAGGTCACCAACAGCAGCAGACAGGGTGCTGTTTCATGTCTGTGTGTGTAACTGACACATTTTAAATGCTTTGTTTGAATCTGTCTGTGTGGGGGAGGTAGGGTACCAGGGAAGTTGCAGCTTAAGGAATGTGGGCAGCAAATGACCCCTGACCTCCTTTAGGGATAGCCATATGTGGCCCCGGCTGATGGCAATATCATACAGTGCAGCTTGTAATCGAATTGCTGAAGTTTCTGAGAGATGAAGAGTTGATATTTCGCATAATTATTCACAAAATTCAGATTTTATGTTGATGTTGCCGTCAAAATGTTTGTCTTGATACAGCCCAAACCAACACTAGCAGTGAGATGCAATAAAAAGTGTTGGAGGTTAGGGTATTTTGCAGCAGGACAACCTTTGATTCACCCACAGTGAAACCGAAAGTATACAGAATATATATCAAAAATATTGATTGACGCCACAGTTTCTTGCACTGTAATCATCCATTAGAGATACATTCCAAGCAACTTCTTGGTTCAAGTTTGTATTACTGCACATGGCCCCAATTTCAACTCAGTGGTTTAGAAAGTGTGGTTCAAGTTTAAAAAGAGCTAGCGTAAATAAGTCAATTTATAAGTGCTGATTATTATGAGAGTAGAATGTCAAGTCAGGTTTCATCACAATTTTAAGTTTAAGTTGCAAACGTCTGCTTGAACTTCACTGAACCTTTATGGAATAATCCTCGTCAAGTGCATGAATGAAAAGCCGGAGTCAGCCCGTCAGCCTGCACCGATTAGAAAACTGAGAGAGTCCAATTCAGTTCTTGACTGCTTACAGCCCTTTATTTTTAATTTCATCGTAATAAAAACGACAGTGAATGTGAAAGCAGTAACTTTCTTTCACATTTCTTTCATTAACTGAAGCTAAATAACAGCTTGAGACGCAACACAAAGGAGCCACAGACTTTAAACAACAAAACTTGCTTAGCCTTAGCGTTCTCGCTTGTGTCTCCTTATCTACAAACAAAGCTAAATTTAAAGTCACTTTGACTGTGAAGATGTGAAACTTGCTATTTCAGTTGGAATCCATTTTGGTGATAACAAAATATCAAAACCATGTATGTTTAGGGTGAAAAGTTACATTTTAAGATGCTATGCTCCATTTGTACTTTTGTGCATTTGTTCTGTTGGCAGCAAATGTGCAATAAGAAAGAAGAAGAAGAAGAAGAAGAAGAAGAAGAAGAGAAAAAGAAGGTTGTGTGTCAGTCAATATGTCCTGTGTGAAACTGCAGCTTCCCATTGTGACGTCCAATGCAACTTTAGACACTTATATTGATGTTGCTGTTCAACTGCTGATTCAAGAATGTTTTGTTATGCTACTAACTGAAGATGGATTATTAAAATAAAAAAAAGCCTGAATGACATTATTTGCATTTTTCTAGACAGTGAACGGTTTGTTTTCCCCCATTAAAATTACTGTATCCTAAAAACTGAAAGAAAATCCTTAGCTTGTGTGACTGTTTATTTATTTGCATGTGATGGTGGTAACTGGTTCATAACTAAAAGCTTTAGATTGTCATTTAAATGAGATGTTAAGAGCTGCAGTTTGGAAAAAATCTCTTATTTAACTTACACCAGGGTTTAACCACTAGGTTTCCTGTGGTATTTACAGAGACCCAACGCCACTGCAAGTAAAATATACCCACTGTAAACATTATCCAGCTGAATGCCACAAGGGTCAAACTAGACAAGTCAATCAGTAAGCTTAAAGGTTGAAGGGTTTAGAGGTAGGCAACACAGCATATTACATTATTTTAGTGGTTTCCATCATGTTAAAGGAAATTACACTTATTTCACATATGAAAATATAAGAGTTCAGGGAAAACCGTCAATTTTCTTTTCATCCATCTTAATAACTTTGTGATACTATTTACTATAATACTAGAGTACTATTTAGTTTCTTTATAGGGCTGTACCAAATGTCATTTGTTTACATTCAAAGCTTATATTGAGGGTTTTCGAAAGAACCACTAGGTTTGTCTGTAGGTTTGTCTGTAGACATATTTTATGACATCATCACCCTAAAAAATATTAAAATCCTCAGTAAGTAAAGTCATTAAAAAGATGAAATGAATTAGTGTTTTATTTGTTTGTTTGTGTATATATATATATATATATATATATATATATATATATATATATATATATATATATATATATATATATATATATATATATATATATATATATATATATATATATATCTATCTATCTCATGTATTTACTAATAATATTAGTGTAGCCTAATCTTTATCTGCAGAAAGATTGTGTTAAAACACAATAAATAGACATGCAAAAGAAGAAGAACATAAATGTTGATTTAGATTATGAATGGCAATGTTATGAATGAAGCGTCAAAGCTTTTAACTATTCAGTACAGCCCTATTTTCATTCATTTGTTGTAGCAGAAAAAGCCCAGGTGGAACCAATAACATTAACGAAGGCTCTGGCCCAGCAACCCCTGCAGTGGAATGCAGCGGTTAATTAAGTTATTAGTTGCACCTGCGTTTGAAAAGGAGCCATGTCTCCTGTGAAAAAAGCTCGACACAACCAGAAATGTAAACTGATTGCCTGTAGAATAAACAGTCCGGTACAATGACACATCTGTTAGATCTAATTTTGACTGGACCACAACATGAGAGAAGCCCCACTACACTTCCCCTGATAACGGCTTTCCTTTTTCCTCTCCTCCTGTCTTTAACTGTGAGAATGGCCTGTGAGGCCATTATGCAAATTATAGTCATTAGTGCCAGGGAGAAGCCATTTACACACACACACACACACACAACACACCAGAGATTCCTACTGAATCAAAGATGCAGATAATGGAGACTGACGGACGTTTAGAGCAGCAGCCCGTTTCAGCTCATTCTGGTCAATGTCACTACTGCACTCATCTCCTCTAGCTGTATCTTACAATCATAATATCCACATCCTCCTCTCCTCCCCTCCCTCTTCACTCTCATTAGGATCTATCTTCTTCTACTCTCCATTCTAATCTGGTTTTCTATACGTTGCTTTATCACTTTTTGCTTGTTGTGTCCTGATATAAGCATCTCTCCTCCATTTTCTACCTTTCTTTATCCCCACTCTCCGTTTCCCTCTTGACCTTGCTAACATGCATTTCCTGTAGCCGAAGAGCCAAATTAATGCATGGATATTTCTTCTGCAATCAAACAGCGTTATAACATAAGTTATTTCTATTGAGTCATTGAGCAGAATGTTCTTGAATAAAATTGCCAAACAATGGCAAGTAAAACACTGTTCAAGGTTTACCAACCATTTACGTGATTTACCACTACACCAAAAGAGGTTAGAAATGGCTACAGGTGGACAAGTTGTGGGAGGAACAACAACACTAACTCCTCTATCTAACTTCCTTGTTGAAACACCCTCTGGCTAGAAGCACATTCCTCTGATCAATGTGACTTCCACAAAAACGTTAGCCTCTGGCAACTACAATTGCTCAAATAGCTGAGGGTGTTTCATTACATGACAAGATTTACAGTTTTGTGGTTCTCAATCTACAAGACGACAACATTCAGCTCACATTAAAATTATATTAAAGGCTGTGGAAAGTAGAGATTTTTTAAATCCAAATAATTATTTGAAACTAACAAAAAGTGTGCTTATAAAAGCACCCAGGAATGTAATATTTCCACTTATGTGCTTAGTCCCTCACTTCAACCCTAATAATCACCGATAATCCGAGAAAGAAAAAAGTCCCGGTAGTGGAAACCTTTTCTAAACAAACATCTTTGTCTGATTACGTCAACAGCATTATGATCATAACTGCTGTGAAACCACAGTGAACACACACCCAGGTTTGCCCTCAAGGCATGTTAACACACAAGCTGACTTCACTTGATGTTTTGAATTTACATATAGCACAAATGTCACTGTGGTGGTTGGCTAGCAGTGGTGGAGAAAACCTGCATTCTTTTGAGTTTCCTGCTTTCAGTTTACACTGCAAGTAACAACTTGCTGCTCTGCTGTAAATGTATGAAACCAAAACATACCAAATAATATAAATCCAAGTGATGTTTATTATGTGGTGTTATTTAGACGTTTATCTGGAACTTCCACACATCCCTTTGGGCATAAACCACCAGATTATGATCGGTTTCCTGTCGTGCTTTACCGACCAGCAGCAGCAGATTCATGTAACATCCAACTTTATATATGAAATGATTCACAGTGTTCAATCTGTGATGCTGAACGAGAGTTCTGGGAAAAATGTTAACCAACAGTCAGACTATTGAAACAAACATGATGCAAACAGCTGGTTCAATAAGTGATTTCATTCACAGCTCAGACTGCTGCCGCTTGTGCATTTCTCTGAATTACCTCATAAAGCTTTATTCTACCAAACAGGTAAGAAACCTGTAACCACCCCTGCAGGTGACATCTTTTATAAAAGACATGACACTTTCTAGATGTATTAGCTTCAGGGCTTTTTACTCCCTTAATGTATTTAAGTTGCAATAAGGGTCCTCGACAAGAAAACGCGCAAGGTAACCTAAAAGTAAACTTTACCTGGGCTAATGGATTTGTAGGAAAATAATAAAACAATATATAGGCTTATCAGTAGAGCTTTATCGAATAATTCAAAGCTTCATTCATAACGTTGACTTCTAAAATCAACATTCAAATGCGGGAGGACAAAAATTGCATATCTATTCATTCTGTTTGAACCCTGCATTTCTGCACAGTTGCAGATACAGATAATGCTACACTAATAATATGAGTTTTATACTTTTGGCAGAATTAAATTCTTGTGGTGGCTGCGTAGGGTTGATTCCGACTCGTGTGATCCAAACATTTCTAATAACTCCAGAGCGTTGTAAAGTCTAAATAAATAAAAAAAGATTAAAAGAATTTCAAAATTAAAAAATTTTTGTATCTAACTAAATATTCTGCTTTGATTCATATTTGTTGGCATTCAGCAAACAGAACATTTTCACTGAAGTCAAAAAACAGTTTTCTCTCACGCTTGCCGCACACAAAGGGAAGCACGCATCTGTATTTACGAGGGCAGTCAAGCAGAAATCCATAAATTACATTTACATAACAAATATAATCACCAAAAATACGTATTTTTTTGGGTGACGATGCCAAATGTCATGTTTTCAAATGAAAAAGCTAAACCGACACACATGAGGGGTGGGACATGTTACCTCATTTATATAACAAGAGGCCCTCTTCTCTACATTCACAGTCACAGTCACAGTCACTCACACACACACACACACACACAGGTTTGATTAAAGCAGCACATTCCCCTGATTTTTTTCCTTTCGTGCTGACGCCGGCACCTTTAAATGTTACCACGGGTCGTGTTTTGAGCACGCTGCACATTTCCACCCACATCTACCTCAACCCTGCACATTCCTGCCCCACCAGCAGGGAGGCCAGGTGTGCTGCACCACGCGCACACACACACCCCGCTGCGAGGCAGTAATGCAGCTATAGGCTAGGGGTATAAAAACTCCCCTACATGGCTCAGGACTACAGCCACATTTACACCTGACAGACACAATAATGTTCGTAATCAAATATTATCAAGTGAATTATTGCCATTATTTCAATAAGACCGTGGACCATTTCTAGGCAAGTGTAGTGACTAGTTGATGTGTTGTAAGATGAATCAATAAGTATCAAACTTTGACATTTGCCCACTCAGAAGCACAGTTTCAGTCAGTGCTTCTGCTTTAGTCCGCTTTGTACCTGCTGCACATGGTGTTATTTGCCTGATAAAAGATCAATCTGGATGGTATAAATTCTTTAACCACAGCTCTCAGCAGATGAGTATTTAACTGTGTGAAGGATCAATAAGCGGTAAGTTAATCAACCTCTCATCATTGGAGTGTAAAAGCTCCCTCGACACCGCAGACAATAAGAAAAAAACACAAACAGACAAGCACAATGCATCCATATTCATGTGTGTGTGTGTGGGAGAGCTGAGCTCGGCTCTTTTGCATCTCAATTGTTTAAGCTCACACAATTGTTTGTGCATGTTTGAATATATGCTGTAACCTAGGTGATCCGGAAACCAAACATACACATTAATACATAGATTTCTATATATATATATATATATATATATATATCTGTATTTTCTAGAAGGAGTACAATTCTCGACATCAAAGTCCGTTGAAAGCTCAAAAAAAACAAAAACAATACTTGGTTTGAAATTAATAATAATAATTTCAATACATTTTTGCAGGTGTATAATGTCCATTAACGTCTCTCTGAAAAGACTTGCTCTGTGGTCTTTGTTATCTAGGTCAAAGTTTAAGGTCTGAGCATTAGGTCGCTGGGATTTTATTGCGCAGTTGCTGAGTCGGGTGTCAACACTCCACACATTAAAAACAACAATGGAATCACGCCACTTTTAGCACTTCGATGCTGATCATGTGAAAGCGGCTCTACCTTTTGCCTGAATGCAAAACTCATACAGTAAAAAGACCTGATTGCTGTGAAGTATGAAACACATTTGTAATTCAGTGGAGTAAAGTGCGAGGCGACGTCACAGATTTTTGGCAAATAACTGCCATTACAGTTACTTGTAGACTAGATACAAAATTAATAATAGTTAGTAAATAATAAAATTACAGTTAGGTCCATAAATATTTTGACATGACACAATTTTCATCATTTTGGCCCTGTACACGACCACAATGGACTTGAAATTAAACAATCAATATGTGCTTTAATTTGAGGGCATTTACATCCAAATCAGGGGAATGGTGGAGGAATTACAACACATTTTATACGTGGTATCCCCTTTTTAAGGGACCAAAAGTAATTGGACAATTGGCTGCTCAGCTGTTCCATGGCCAGGTGTGTGTTATTTCCTCGATTAGTTCATTTACAAGGAGCAGATAAAAGGTCTAGAGTTCATTTCAAGTGTGGTATTTGCATTTGGAATGTGTTGAGGTCAACTCTCAATATGAAGTCTAAAGAGCTATCACTATCACTATCAGTGAAGCAAGACAACATTAGGCTGAAACATCAAAACAAATCCATCAGAGAAATAGCAAAAACATTAGGTGTGGCCAAATCTGAAAACTGTTTGGTACATTCTTAAAAAGAAAGAACGCACTGGTGAGCTCAGCAACACCAAAAGACCTGGAAGACCACGGAAGACAACTGTGGTGGATGACAGAATAATTATTCTCCTAGTGAAGAAAAACCCTTTCACAACAGTTGGCCAGATCAAGAACACTCTCCAGGAGGTAGGTGTATCTGTGTCAAAGTCAACAATCAAGAGAAGACTTCACCAGAGTAAATACAGAGGGTTCACCACACGACGTAAACCATTGGTGAGCCTCAAAAACAAGAAGACCAGATTAGAGTTTGCTAAAACGCATCTAAAAAAGCCTGTAAAGTTCTGGAACAACATCCTATGGACAGATGAGACAAAGATCAACTTGTACCAGAATGATGGGAAGAGAAGAGTATGGAGATGGGAAGAGAAGAGTATGGAGATGGGAAGGAACTGCTCATGATCCAAAGCACACCACCTCATCAGTAAAGCATGGTGGTGGTAGTGTTATGGCGTGGACATGTATGCCTGCCAATGGATCTGGTTCCCTTGTACTTATTGATGATGTGACTGCTGACAAAAGCAGCAGGATGAACTCTAAAGTGTTTTGGGCAATATTATCTGCTCATATTCAGCCAAATGCTTCAGAACTCATTGGACAGCGCTTCACAGTGCAGATGGACAATGACCCAAAGCATACTGCGAAAGCATCCAAATAGTTTTTTAAGGCAAAGAAGTGGAATGTTCTACAATGGCCAAGTCACCTGACCTGAATCCAATTGAGCATTTCACTTGCTGAAGACAAAACTGAAGGGAAACTGCCCAAAGAACAAGCAGGAAGTGAAGACAGAGCATCACCAGGGAGCAAACCCAGCGTCTGGTGACGTCTATGGGTTCCAGACTTCAGGCGGTCATTGACTGCAAAGGATTTGCTACCAAATATTAAAAGTGACAATTTGATTTATGATTATGTTACTTTGTCCAATTACTTTTGGTCCCTTAAAAAGGGGATACCACGTATAAAATTCATCCGATTTGGATGTAAATACCCTCAAATTAAAGCTGAAAGTCTGCACTTAAAGTACACATTGATTGTTTAATTTCAAGTCCATTGTGGTGGTGTATAGAGCCAAAATGATAAATTGTGTCAATGTCCAAATATTTATGGACCTAACTGTATATTGTCAACCCAACTCAAGGCGTTTCTTTACAATTTATAACACTTCCGCACAAACAGTCTCACAATTGTGCAGGTGCGCCACTCGTCCGTAAAAGTACTTTTAATGCGTTTAAGTGTGTTAAATACTAAGTTTTAGCGAAAAGTCATTTGTTTGGGAAATAGTTTGCATACGACTGGATTAATAAAATTTGGATTATTCTGAACAAGTTGTCTGAGAGTTTGTAAACAGATGTTTTGATATAGTTTTGCTGTTTACCTCAATTCATCAAGAATTCTCTCCGTTTCTGGATTCTCTTTCCACCTTGGAGGCATGCAAGGAAAAAAAAAAGTTTCCTTCAGGAATTCAAGGTAAAACGGGGTGATCATTTTTGAGGGGAAAGTATTCCTTTAAGTTACTCTACACTGTGTTTCTTCAGTACAGGAACAGTGTGGAGAAATTCACACCAGTGTACTCATGCACGCGGTACTGGTGACAACACAGACATAGGAGAGCTCAATATAAATATAATTATATTAAAAAATGCATGATTTTTGACAAAAACCAAAGTAACTAAATCTTTCCGTCTGTTAGACAGAAGACAGAGAGGGTAGCATGTGACAAAGTCATGATGACTACATGATTTATCTAATCCCCTGCACTCTCAGGATAACCCTGTATTCCTATTCTTAGAAGCTATAGCTGTTCAGGCTGTGATACTCAAACACTAAACCAATCACAACTCATCTCATCAAATTTCCACACATCTCGTTCATTACCCGTCTCCCCTCACACAACTCAAGCCTTTTTTCAGAGAAGCCTTTGATATTCTATTCTCGCTCTTTGCTCAGAAATATAATTAGACTGGAGTTGACATTTAAAATGAGAGATAGGCAGCGGGTAGTTGAGGAAAGAGTACTAGGAAAAGGCTTTTATCATCAGGCTAATCCTTTAAAAGGCAATACAGTCATTTTCCTGGAAAGTCTGCGCCTCCTGCCGCTGATCGGAGCTTTACAAAAAATGTGTCCATATTATCAATGATGTACCGTCTCCAAAAGGTCACTAGCTCAGGCACTGAGAAGATTGCCTGATTTGCTCGATTCATGAATTCTCAAGGTCTCTACGGAAATATGATAATACAACCTCATATGCAGGTCTATTTATATTTTAGACATTCAACAAACTGAAGAAATGATAAAAGAGGTACAATGCCACAATATGATACACAAAACAATACAAGCAAACAGCGCAACCAACGGTAGAGGAAAGAGAGCACTTTAATTCCCTGCCTGGATGCATCTAGATGGTGCATTCCTACCTCTGGCTAGAAATGTACATTGGATTATGTTAATGCAACATATGAACACACACATTTTCATTATTACAAAACTGCCTAACCCTATCCTTCATTCCATCCAATTGAAAGCTGCTGTGGTGAACCCAACAATATCTACGGACACAATGGACAAATCGCTTAAACCTTTGGTGATATACGACCAAAAATACAAACTTATATACAACACGTTGTGAATTATTCACACTTACGCTAACATAGCCACACATGCAAAGTCATGCTCAACCTCTGCTACTTTAAAACATCTAAAAATGTATCGTCTCAGTGCCTTCTGAGAGAAACTGTGTGTGTGTGTGTGTGTGTGTGTGTACCCGCCGTTCTATTTTGCTGATGAAAGGGATTCTGCTCGATGCATAATTCAGGAAACTTGAAGCTCTCCGTACATTTTACACTATGCGACTTCTCTCTCTCGCTCCATGTTATTTGATCGCCATCTTTTAAAGTCAAAATTACTTTAAAAGTAATCTCTTAGAAATTATCGTCTGCTTCTTTCAGAAACCCAGTTTAATGTACAGCTGCCACAGTTCAACATGCGTTTTGGTCTCCCACGTTGCTTTTTATGTCACATTTACTTGTCAGACAGCAGTGTGATTTCGATCTGCTGTGGTTCAGGCCTACACATTTCTGATCGAGAGGGTGGGGGGTGGACACAGGTGTAATTCTTCTCTTTTTGGGTTGAGAACAGTCCATCTAGAAGTGCTAGAAGTGCTATAAATGCTCAAGATAGAAGACCTATAAATTATCAAATATAAAAGCAATAAACTTAATATCCTTAAAGTGGATTAAGTGCAAACCTTATACCTGCAAAGCCAAACAGCCGGAGGCCCTGCTGCAACACAGCGATTCAAGAAGCAAAGGCGAATTTTAAGAGTGGAGATGATAATTAAACCGTTTGATTGAATGTATTATACAGCTCATGTAACAAGAAGCATGTGTGGGAGGTGTTAGGGGATGTCTCTGTACCACTGGTTGTATGAAGAGGTGAAGATGAAGATATGGAGGTGGGTGGAACACATTGCGGTTGGTAAACAGGGCCAAAACAGGAAAGCGTGGGCCCACCTGACAATCACCCCACAGCCTGTACAATGTTTCCACGCTGTAGAAAATAAGGTTAGCTCCTCGTGAAAAAATACTGAGACAGCAATTAGTCGCTTTCATGCTGTTACTATGCGTCACAACCGCCAATGTGCGACACCCGCCAGCGCGCGATTTCTTGAACTTTTCGAATCCCAGGTAGGACAACTATGGAGAATTCTAAGAAGAGAAAAGTGTCTGAAGAAAACAGAACGTTCAATGGTACGTGGACAGATTCATTTGCTTTCACTGCTGACGAGACTGGTTTACCAGTATGCTTAATATGTAATGAGAAACTAGGAAACAACAAAAAGTCAAATGTCGCAAGACATTTCCAGAATAAACACGCAGCCTTTGCTCAAAAATATCCGGATGGAGATGAGAGAAAAAAAGCCGTTTCGGAACTGATGCGGAAGGTTGATCTGAGTAAAAATCACTTCAAGAAGTGGATGAAGTCTGCAAATTCAAGTACATATGCGAGTTTTGTAGCCGCTCAGGAAATAGTCAGGCACGGGAAGCCGTTCACAGATGGAGAATATATAATAATACGACTGCATTGGCAGGTGTGAGTCAACCTGATCTTGAGATGGAACTGGCCGACATAGCCGACAAAGACATATGGGTGTCCAAGTTTAAACGCTTGACAGCAGACCTTGAAGATGTTGCCCGTCAGAAGGCCGTTCTTGCTCAGAATCACAAATGGCGTGATATTGAAAACCTCCCCAAAACGGACCAACTTGTGTTCGAAACTTGGAATGCTATCCCCGACGTTTATGTGAACATGAAAAAGTATGCACTTGGAGTCCTGTCGATCTTTGGATCCACATATGTATGTGAGCAGGTGTTCTCCAACATGAACTTTATTAAAAGCAAACATCGCGCAGCGCCTCACAGATGACAGCTTACGATCCTGTGTGAAGATGAAGGTGACGGCATACAGCCCTGATGTGCAGACGCTGTGCGCTGAGGTTCAGAGCAGAAATCACATTAACCAAGTATGATAAATATTTTAATTGCCTATTATTTTGCACATATTCATATTTTTTCATTGTTCAGTGAAATAGTCCTTTTATTTTTCAGGTTGACAGCTGACTGCACGCGCCAGTAAAAGGATGACGGCACACAGAGAGAGGACGGCATTTTTGGTTTGCTGACGGTGGATAATTTAAGTTCAGCGTTTTTTTTTCATAAATACAAGAAGGACTCAAATAGACATTGAGTATTTTACTTGAAAGTAACCTTCAACCCAACGTCAACGTCTTTTTTTCGGAGCTCAAAATGTTTTGTTGCATGCAGAAATGTAATTTTGTTTTCTCTGCAGTCGTTCATTGATTTCATAAATGCAACACATTATAGTTTGTTTATACATAGCATAAAGGCAAAAAAAACGTTATATGCAGTGTTATTTCATTTTAAATGTCAAAAGGGTTTTGTGGCTCCCAGTGTTTTCTTTACTGTGGGAAACGGGTCCAAATGGCTCTTTGAGTGGTAAAGGTTGCCGACCCCTGCCCTAGCCAGTCCAGGTATTTATGTGTTGTATTTGAAGCACACCTGAACTAATGAAGCCCTTGATTAGTTGCATCAGGTGATTGAGACCGGAGGTTGGATCATTTTGTGAAGGGGTTGAATAATTTTAATAATTAATGTTGAGACTGCAGTAGTTATTAAAAGTAGGATTTTGTGTTGAATTTGGATATTTTGCCAATAAACCTAATGTGCAATGGGGGGTTGAATAATTTTGATTGCAACTGTAAATTGTTTTTGGTGCGAGTTGCGAATGCTGGAGATATTGGTCGTAGAGATGTCTACCTTCTCTCCAATATAATGGAATTAAATGGCACTCTGTTTGTGGTGCTCAGAGCGCCAACGCAACAGCAATGTTTCTTTCCAGGAATCATGACCCTGTTACTCAAGATAATCCACAGACCTTGTTGTGAACAGTTACATGTAGAAACTTGTTTCTGTCTAGGGCTGGGTGATATGGAGAAAATCAAAGTGCACGATATTTTTTGACCAAATACCATAATATCGATATTGCGACTATATTGCAGGGTTAACAGTTGGGGCTTTCATTAAATATTTACACAATGAGTTGTATGAGAAATCATCATCAGCAATGTGAATATAATGACGAAGTGGGTAAAGGCAAATAATAGAACAGCTAGAACAGGTAAGTAAGTTCAGAATATTGATATAACGCCCAGCTTTATTTGTTCCAAACGTATCACTGTGCAGAAGGAAACGTAGATCTACTCGTGGACGAGTTGGATAATTAGTTGTACAGGTAAGAGCAAAAATATGGCTTTTGGGGTTAGCTGTCCCTTTAAACTCAAACAGCTTGTATAAACAGGCTTTTTACTTTATTCTGCTAGCGTCACTCGGCCAAATGCACTGTAAAAGTCCTGACATAGTCGTGATTGCTTTTTTCTAAAAGTGGGGCATCTTTGATACAGAAAACAGTGTGACAATATATTTTAATATTGCTGTTAGTACATACGTTAACCCTTCAAATCCAAACAAGTATATTTGCATGTACAAATATATTATCAGAACCATTTCATTAGCCATGGAAAGGCTGTTGGAATTTGGAATGTTAGCTCCCGCTATCCACATATTCTGTAGCATTTAGCATGTTTAATTTACATTGGTAACATACATAGTCTTTATTCTTTGGAGATTTATAAGGATGTAGGCCAGCACAAGTTATGCATTTGTGGTAATGTTACTAAGCAGATGGCATTTCCTTTGCGGCGTTGACCTGATATACCAGAATCTCAAACCAGGTTTCACAGACAAGGGTTGAACAGTGCTTCATTTAGCCCGTTCTGCATTAATCTGATTTTACAAAAGAAGATTAGTGTAACCCCCCTGACCTAAGAGAGGGCTTAAATGAACCAACAAAAACAGATTCAACTTTAGAGTAATGATGTTATATTATTTCTAGTAACATTGTAGAGAGAAAAAAATGTTAAGAAAATAAACTAGGGAGCCAAGCAAAAGAAACAAACCGATGCACAGCACACTGACTCTGCAGGGCTTCAAATTGTTTTTTTGTTTCCTTTTTTATTCCACTAACCATGTAAATTGCAGGCATTTGAAGGCCGTTTTACTACTCAAGACATCCAGATGTTTTCTGGACTCCAATGTCCAAAAGTCACTGAACAGGTTAAAGTACTTTATTCAGATGAACACCTGCTCTTGCCATCATCAAAAGTCTTAAAGTGAAATTACAATACATGCTTTTGTTTTGTCACCTTGCTCCTGTTGATCATAGGCACAATAGCATCCCATTCACTTACCACCAGCAATTTTTCTAGAATTGTATTATTGTTGCTGTTGATTAATAAAAGATTGCTTTTGCTAAATTCATGCATGGCCTAAATAAAAAACTATAAAAAGTTAAAAATGAGGACTGCTCAAAGTAGTTTAGCCAGTGCTAATCAGTTGTTGGGTTAACGCTTGAGAAAGAGGTGCTAAAATATGCACCGATTCATAGCCCAGTAATTAATGTGTCCACAAAATGTAATGTATTGTCCACTTGCTAGTAGCTTCCATGCTGGCATAGAGGCAGAGAGAGAGCAGGAAGAGCAGCCGTGAGTCAGCCAGAGCCAGCCCCCTGCCTCATGCTGAAATCAGAGAAACCACAAGAATGTAACAGCTTCTGTTATTATCCCTCCCTGCTGCCTGATAGCCTACCCCAGAAAATAACAGCGAACACACACACACACACACACACACTTTTACAACTCAGAGTTGCTGCAAACCCAGGGCTGTCAGATGCGTAGACACATCTAGACCAATGCAGTAAAACAGACTTGAAACAGTACATAGCTAGCCCGCAGATACACAGTAAAATAGATCAATAGATTAAAAGACTTACTAATTGATGGACTCTCCAATATATTGAGGGTCAGAAACCTGTTGTGTTACTGATCAATGCTTTAAATAGACACCTTACACAAATGTAAAGAAATACTAGTTACTATTTGACTTTTCCAACGGAGCCCCGCGCACCCCCTGAAATTCAAGGTGTTTTTTTTTTTTATTCTCAAATTGTTTGTTTTTATTATTCACAACTCACTTTTCATATCGACAGGTGCTCTTTTATAAAATAAAATAAACGCTTATGCTATTGATCAAATTTATGTGCACGTTTCAGTGTGTACTGTCTTGCACTTTGCGCATTTACATTCCCTCCTTCGCTCCGTTTTGCGAAGGGCGGGGCTTTGCACCTGAGCACACACACACACACACCTTGGTGACTGTGGCCTCGTTCTCCATTCCTGTGCAATTTTCCCCTTCTTTGCCACTGTGACCAGGCTGACGTCTGCTGGTCTTATTCTTACACCAAGAATGGACGAGGACGGAGGCTGTTGTAGAAATAACTACAAGTGGCTAACATTTTAACAAGATAACATGTTAACTATTAGGGCCAACCACTTTCTTTAGCCATCTATAGCTACAAGATCAATCTATTTTAATTCATTAATCCCAACATACAGTAAGCTTCAAAGGGTCCCTGTTTAACTCACCAAACCAATAAGCTGCAGTCCTGTTAAGCAGGTATACAGCAACAATGGACGTTACGTTAGCTTGCTTATGCCAGTGGTTTTCAACCTTTCTATGGCCAAGGCACACCAAAGACCAAACTAAAATCTCAAGGCACACCTGGGGGGGGTGCTGTCTGAGGTTTGTGCGACGGGTGAGGGGTGTTAGGGGGCACAGTGGTTGAAAATCACTGTTATGCAAGATAGCTCTCTGTTACATGAATGTTCTGTAATTGTTATATTTAAACATAAATTTGCCATAAACTAATATAAATCGATATTTGAAACTTAATAGGCTATTAATTAGAAAACATAATAATTTTGTTATATTGCTGAGCCCGCACACACATGCACTCTCAAGATCTCTACCAGTAACTAACTATTGAAATGAGAGGAAACAATTAAGTAAAGGGTACTAAATGCAACTAAAAGGTCCTTGTGAAAAAGTAAGGTTGAGGAAAGGATCATCCCTGTCCTCAGGCTGTGAGTTAAAGTTGCCCTGGTGTCACAAAAGAGCACAGGGAAGTGTGTGTGTGTGTGTGTGTGTGTGTGTGTGTGTGTGTGTGTGTGTGTGTGCGTGTGTTTCAGAGTTATCCAAGATCACATGGATAGACACACCCTCCAAAAAAAGCATGGCCATCAGCCTGTGTAACCAGATATATCTACGCATGCTGTTGATCCTTTCCCTCTTGCTTTCTTCACTGCATCATCTCACATGCACAGTGACGACACTCACAGCCTCCACCTACATTCTGTTGACTACCACAGAGAAAACTATGGAGAGACAGAAACTACAAACACATTTGTCTTAAACAAGCAGGTCTTGTGACTAGAATTCAAGACCAGTAAAGAGAAAAAGAAAGGAGAAAAGGAGGGATGAAATTGGAAGTAGTATGAAATAAAAACAGCAGCACTTTATGTTCTTGTTTGAGTTGGATATGGAACCCCTTTGCACTTCCCCCACACATCTCCAAGCAAAACAAGCAACGGATAAACCAAGATTTGAGCCTGTAAACTGTTGAGGTTCCAGAAATAATTCCGTCAAGTGTCACACAAAACAATACCCTGCAGGTCTGAAAAAGAGGGAAGGAAACTAAAGGTTTAGAAACATCACTAGTGCTGCTCATTTACTTATTTCTGACTGGAAGAGATGAATCATTTGAGGTTGGAAACAAGTTCCATAACCCCTAATGTCACCCCTTTTTAGCTATACGATTGTATGCAAGTTCATCTAGTTAAACTCAAACCCTCACAGCTCAACCTGAGGTCAAAAACAATGAAACCTTGTTAATGACACAGAAGTATAAGTAGTGAAATCCATTTTTGGCTCTCACCCACTGTTCTCAAGCAACTGTGCCCTTTGACCTCTTGAGGTATTCAAGGCTCTTTAAGCAGCTGTTTCAAAAGCAGACCTGAGGATCACACACGCACACGCACACGCACACGCTGGGCAAATCGCATAACACCTATAGGAAATGGTGTGTGTAAATGTGCATAGAAGGGCATGTGTTGCCGTGTATATGCATTTTGGGGGATAGTGGGAAGGATGATAGTGACGGAAAGGACAAGACAAAACACGCACTGGAGCATAACTCTGAAGTAAAGAGTCAGGAGCCAGCTGTACTCGCATACCTGAGGAGTGTAAAAGTGGGGGTGGGGCTGCAGTGGAGAGGAATCCTCTCTTTCAGATGAATATGTTTAGGTAAAATCATCCAGTGGATATTATATAATAATATTACATGGAGCAGCAGTGGTCAGGAAAGACTGATCTCATCATCTTACCCCCATTTTGACTCCAGCCTCAATCGGAGGGGCAGTTTATACCCAAAAACGCAGTATACTCATCTGCGAATATTTTTGCGTCAAAACTATTCATACCGATTTTCTATGTTATTGAGTTTCCTTTAGCTAAAAGAGTGAGCTCCCTCTTGTAAACAGTTTATATGTCTAGGGAAGAATGGAAGTATTGGATCTGGTATGTGCTGCCTTTTGTCAAGGTTGAAAGGTAATAAAGTTTGCAGTATTCGTGTGGACTACGGAGACTCTATTTTGCAAAACAAACACAAAAAAACATCCACAAATTTCTTTCATATTGTCCCATTGGATTGCAAGTACACATATTCCTTGCGATAAAAATACGTAATATTTTAACTTTGGATACAAACTGCCTGTAGTAGGTATTTCTATAACCGATGAAGCCAAAATTTAAATTCTGCTTCACATATTCTATCCACCCATTGATTCCAATGAGCAACCACACGCACCCCGTCCCCCGTCCCCTGCTGTTTGCTCACCTGTCTAGCCCCCTTTGTCTCCCATTCCTCTGCTTCCATCCATGTCATATCCAGTGTTCATCAATGATCATGTTAATCATTTAATGTCTTTATGTTACGCTTCTTAATCCAACCTCTGCAAGGCTAGCTAAATCTATCTCACAGCCTCTAAATTTTAATCTAGCCAGCTTCATCTCCCGGCTCTAATCTAGCCCTGCATTTTTATGAAACTGGGTTAGAACACAAAAGTGACTCATAATAGGGCATATACCGATGATGAATTACAAAAGATATCCAGAGCCACTGTTACAAAGGCTTGTGGGCTAGTGGAGTAAAAAGTCAATCTCTTACTAAATCCAAACGTTTTGAACCATGTTGGAAAAGTAGGACCAAGAAGAAAATTGATCAAGTGGTCTTCAGAAAGAAATCAAACAGACAATGATACTCTACACTGGGGTATGAGTAGTAATTATAAGAGTACATTGAATGTGATTATATGCTCTTCAAATTTTACCACACCTGCAACAGTTTAAAAAGACTTAACTAAGTAAATTGTATACATTTGTGTGCTTAATAGAGATCTGTTAGGGCCGATGCAGCAATATGGGATCACTGTGTAGCTGATTTCAGCTACACTTAATAATAAGGGAGTCAAAACTATTTACAGGTATGAATCAGATATCACAATTATCTCCGGTGTTGTCTGAATCCTGTATGTAACTGGTAGTTTTAATGCATTTTATTATATTATAGTATTTGCAGTGTATGTCATGGTGTGTGTGCGTGCGAGTGAGTAAGCAGGGGGTCTGTCTCAAGCTCCTCTCTGGCTGGATAACATGCCGTTTCAGCTAATCAAACCATTATAACTGCCCACTACTCCACCATTACCATAATACGCAGTTTCATCTGATTAGTTATGCATGATCCAGAGAGAGAGAAGAGAGAGAGGAGAGAGGAGAGAGAGAACAAAATCTTAAACTGGAACAGCAGAAGAGCTATAACCATGTCAAACTACCGAGTGCAACACATGACACACACTCCCAAGACTATACTTCTATAAGAACATTCTTATACAAGCATGAAGAATCATTAGGATCTATAGGACAATACTACCACTGTCCAACTATAAATAAATGTTGCTTATTCTTATTCTAAGTTTTTCCCCTGGTAGAACTCAGCCTATCTACACCCAATTCACAAGGCCACTGTTATTTTTGACCCAGTGTTCACAGTGTTGGAACATAATTATCTTTAGTCTGGGCTTAAAGTGTATTGTCTTATGCGAACATGCAAGTCTATTCCTCTATTTCATGAATGATATTGAGACTACAATGCTAAAAGCCTGACGTATGCACCCACATCATACACCATTATGTTTTACAATTAAAATGACATGTCACTAAAAATGAAAAGCAAGTAGTGCCATATTAATAGAGTCTGGATCTGTCACCTTCGTCCTGGCATTCTGAAGCTGTGGTATCGTGACTTGCACAGAGTAAACACAGCTGTGTTTGGGGCTTGGGTGATGATTTTTTCGCTAAAGAGTTGTGCCATATCCGCCCCCAGCAACAGACCACTAACTAGTTGCCTTTCTGAGAGCTATCTGCAGGTTATTTATGTGAATGGATGGCTGTTTGGCTGGTTCACCTAAGGATTGCCAGTGAGACTAAAAGTACTGTAGCTCAGGACAATGATGGTGATTTGGGCAGATAGTAGCTTGTTGAAAACTGCATTTGTGCCGTGGCTAATTAGGCATATTTGTAAATGTATGGCCACTTTTTTGCATCCCATGTCAGAACGACTTATTGGCAGTTATTTCCCTTCATGTAATTACTGATGCAAGATGCACAACATTCAAGGAATAAGCTGGCACAAAATCGCCAGTAACTTGGCAACAGTCAGGTCGGTGTGCAGCCACTGTTAACTGAAATGGCCGAACTTTGTCTATCAATGGCTCTGCTTACTGCGCTTCCCAACTGCAAATAGGACTGAGCTTTCCAAAGGGTTATAATAGAATGGGCAGGCAGCTGGTCCTCTTGGTTAAACATGAACAGGCTGCTCTTTGACAGGGCTGTCACCAACAGTCAGTATAGGTCACACACAGCGAGTGATAAATAAAGAGGAGGATCTTAAAAAGGTAAGTACCACTCAATTTGAAACCAGCACATGAAAGTCTTATACCCTTTTTTCCACTAATATTAGCAAGTATATGAGGATTTTTTTTTAATGTGGAAAAACCCGGTTAAATAGGCGATAGATTCCTTTCCAATTGGCAGTAGACAATAGTAGACAACAGTAGACTGTTTTTTTCTGCCGTGACACGTTCGACGTCACGGCCATGCCGGAAAGCAAGGTTAATAAATAATGGTGGTTACTGTCAGTGCCCAATCTGATCTTCTTTTTTTATATATCAGTTACTTATACAGTCTCTTTCAAACTCTCAAACCAGCTTTGATGATTGTTGTCACAGTGGAAAGACTAATAAACACGTTTTGGATGGGTTTTATTTTGTTTCCGTCGAGTGTGTTTTACGATGATCAGCAAAGTAAAATGACTGTTTCCATCAATGGAGTCTGGTGGCTTTGAGGAGAGCATATTAATTGTAAATGTTGTACATAAATAAATTATAATAATCGTCCAAATAAATGTTTATTTTATTTATGATATATTCACTTCAATGCGCTGGAAAAAATTGCAAAATTTGCCAACTGATCGAACTGGAGCCGATAAATACCTGCCATTACTGCATAGTCCTTTGTCTCAGAATGAGTAAGTGTTACTGGGTTTTTTTTGTCTAGTGGGAAATGGGCTTTAATAACCAAGTCATTAATATGTGTGTGGTGTGAAAAAAACAACTTGGTAAAACAACCTATATTGACCAAGAATAAAAAACGACATTATGGTGACACAAGATAAAGTGAATTAATAGTAACAGTTTCTTTTTCACAGTTCTTCTGGCAATGGATCCAAGCCTACTAATATAAGATACACAAATGCTAGCATTTTTTAAGCCTGATAATGTATCTTGCCTGCAGCACTCAGCCAGCCGTCTTCTCACCAACACTGTTAGTTAGCACCAATACTAAGCTGTCAGCACTGCTGAGCAGCACCATGCTGAAAGGTAGGGTGTGTCTTTGAGACTAACCAGACATAAGGTGTCAGGCAAAGATAGAGAGAAAAAGGAAGAGAAGAAAACTTGAAGCAAAGATGAGAGAAGCAGGAGAGATAGGAGAAAGTAGTAGAAAGCTAGAGAGACAGAAAATGAAGCTCAGGGTGCATAATGATGACATCCACCTGGATTGAAACAGTTGTGAGGCAAAATACAAACGCAGCATTAAAATAAAAACCTCTAACATATATAAGGTGATGAAGTTTCCCTACTAAACATCGACTTATTGTATGACACAGAGGATCTTTATGCACATCATTTGCTGCACATTCTGTAAGGTCCTGTGCTCCTAGCCCATCCCACAGTGTATACACATCTCAGCCTTTCAACCGACAAGAACAATGGTTGACCTTTGACTACTTTGCTATGTGGGCTGGTTTATGATGTTTAACCAGGAGGCTATCATCTTTATGCATCTTCTCCACGTGAAACAGCCAAACATGTGGAGACACATCTGTAATAATGGCATGTTGATAAATTGGTGGCGAGAGGCCTTCAAAGAGGACATGACTTTGCTGCACCTCCTAGATTACTACATTAACACTAATGAAACAGCCTAATGCTTGCACCCATTAACCAAAGTATTGAAGATGTAGTGTTTAGCAATAAAACTAAAGTATTCAACAATATGTCTCACTTAACTTAACTTCTTCAGTTCTAGTCGAAACAATAGAATATCATCAAGTGACGGATGAAAAATAAATTCCTCATAAAATCTAATGGTAATCTAATTGTTGCCCTTGTTGTCAACCTACTAAACTCTATAAATAGATATCTCTATATGAAATGTAATCTCATCTGACGACGATTTAGCTTTTTATTTCTCTATTTGCATTGAAACATGACATAATCCTGTCGTAGTCGTCTCTCAAATCCAACTACATTCTCGCGTCTCAAGTTGCTAATCTGACTGAACAATGAATGGCGCAGGGAAGAGGAAGACTTGGCCCGGATATCCTGATAACTGTTATCTGCTGGCTACACCGGAACCCACAACATATTGGCCGTTGCACCTCGAGGTTTATCGTCGTCAGAGCTATTGGCAAATTGGATTTGAGATTGTCAGCTAAAGGCAATGTTGACCAACAATTTCTTAAACTGCTGTGCATATAGTGCAAGCCTACAGGCTATGTCCCAAGACAGAATCATTTCAAATAAAGTGAGGCCATTGGCAGAAATGATTAGTCAACCTCTGAATTGTATTGTGTTGGTAAACAATAATCAAAAATGACTAACAATTGTTGGCAATAAACGTAAGGGTACTTTACCGGTTTGCCTCCAAATCAGATCAACAGTCAAATTTGAGCAAGTTATTTTGGAGTCTGATAATACTACCTAACAACCTATTTGATCCCATGGGATCCCCTGCCCTTTGCCAGCAGGTGCAGATTATCCCCATTACCCCTGCCTGCACCTGTGCCTCTTCTGTCTTCCAGTATCCATATCCTCACCTTAACTATCTGCTCTCTCGCCATTATTATTATTAAAAAATCACACACACACACATACACACACATACACACACACACACAATGAATTTATAATGTGCATATAAAAACGGTTAGACTGCACGTAACAAAATCCATGAGAATAAACTGTGCTCAGCACTATTTAGTTATGCTTAAGTGCCAACAACACAGCCTTTAAATAAACCTGGGTGCCTGACTCTTCTATCTTTACTCTGGCTGAGCCAAAGATCCACTGTTGCAAAATACTCCTTACTACCACAGCTTTAAAATATATTATGGTAGCCATCAACAGCCTAGAATGGTGTCCCAAATAAAAAAATGTGCAACATGGCATTACTAATTCCCAAAATAAGTAATTAAGCTTAAGCATCCATCAGCCCCAGACAAGGATTCCCAAACGTATGCAGGTCAAATACCAACATTAGGTCAAAGACACCCATTTTTAGGACGACCATCTGCTAAGGTTTTTGTTTATATGGATTCATTCAGAAATGGATACTGGCGGAAGGACATTGTCAAAACAATTAATGACTAATCTCACAGATTTAAAAAATATCTGTGAAATTACACAGTAGGTCATGTGGGTTTGTGAGTCTTCACAGATCCCCCAAATAGATCTCCAAACCTGCTGATTTTGGAGAACTCTTGAAAACTGAACCTGGATTTCATTCACAATTCCTTCCTCTGCTGCCCCTAACTGAGATTCAGAACCAATTGTGACACAATCATTTTTGCAGTTTAGATAGAGAAAGAGATAAGAAAAAGCCAAGGAGGAAGGCTAGACAAACTGGACAGAGCATGGTCCATATGATCTCAGCAGTGGCAGCAGACTGGCAAGCAGCAGGCAGCAGAGGAACCGACTGCGACCCAAAAGATGTGGCACGGATGGTGGAGGATTACGTCATCGAAAAAAAAAGGAGGACGCCTCATCACAGCAAACCCTCACATGCATTACTTAACACCACATAGTTAACAGCTATTAGATCAGCAGACATTGGTTATTTTCTATCATTTACCGGGCAAAAAAAGAACAATTATTGGGAAACTAAAAAGCAGGGTCGTAATAAGCATCTTATCGACAGACGTATATATATATATATATATATATATATATATATATATATATATATATATATGCAGTCTCGTGTGACATTTCCAGAATGTGACACGTACATGATGAGAGCAGTTGTGACAAACGGTGGTTCATCGATCAGTGAACAATGAATGACAAAATCCTGCATGGATTTGATTTGAAGGATTCGCTTTATCTATTTACCGCTGATGCTATGTGGTAAAAGAAACACATTAGCTCAGTCAAACTACGCTTCTGCCGAAACACAATAAAGCTAAAATCACTCAATAATCACTTATTAATAGCCGTTAGATATGATGAATGAATGTGCTCTTTAGAGCCACATCCGTAACATAACCGACGCCGCACTGGTTCCATTGAACGCCAACTGGACTCTCATTAAAGGGCTTATTGTACACTGTATAATGAATGAGCTATCAACGGCCTATTTAACTCAATTATAAATGCCGACTTGAGGAAGGCCGAGCAAAGTTGTATAAATTCAATGAATCTATAAATGAATACCAATACTGCGCACACTGGATTAGCGACTGTTTCGCAGCTACATAAAGTAAGAGGCAATATATTGAATGGGCTGAGAAGCAGCTAGCTAACAAGCTACACCACTGGCTATTAAGGTTATGGAATAAAATATATATCGCGGCTTATGTTTCTTTTTGTGAGGGCCCCCCCCCCACTCAAACAGACACAAGTGTAATAACAAAAGGGGCCATTTGGAGAAGCTTTACCCCAATGTTATTTCGCAATATTAGCCCTTTTAGCTGTGCGGGGAGCAACTTGGATAAAAGTGACAGCGCTAAGCTAACGTAAGCTAGCTAACGTCAGCTGGCTGTAAAAACTGGTGGCCTGTGAATGAGTGTCTTTCTTACCGTCATAAACTGCTCCAGGGGCGTCCAGTTTTTAAAGAATATATTTGTTTGCCGTATGAGGAAATGTTTTGTGAAGGGGCGATATAGCCCGAACATCCAAGATCAGTTGACCCGCTGCCGATGAAACCCGAGCATCATCATTATCACCGTCTTCATCAGTACTTGGAGTCCGGCGCTGCTTCACACACATCCATCCAGCAGAGCGGGGCCTCCTCCGGGCTCGACCATGCGACTGGCTGGGCGACGACGGATAATCCACAAGACAGGAGCCCCCGCAGTAACCATTGGCTAGACACGGCGACTAGCAGTCATTTCAGGTCGAGAGAATGCAAAATATATTCCCACGCATGCGTCAAAATGAAGAAAATGTGATCACCAAAATGTTACAATTGAAAATCTCAAATCATCAAATCACAAAACAGGCAAATGTTCCGTTTCTGACTTTCCTAACATGAGCCTCTCCGTTGTTGTCAGCGTTCCTTGGTCTCTGCAGCTGCTTTGCCTGCCTGCCTTGCAGCACAGCAGCGATCAGCATAGCGACGTAATGGCGCAAACCGAGCGCACAGGGGCGGGGCCACGGAGCGGGAGGCGCGCTGTTTGTTTTTGAACGCACCCGGGTAGAACTGTTCCAAAATATAAATCATAAATATTCTCACTTAGCTGCATTGTGCACTTTATAAAGAAAACAATAACAGTTATAGATTCTGATCAAATGATGCTGTCAAAACACAGAAGTATATAACCTAAAGTACACGTTACCTTTTCTTAATATGTACTGCAAAATCTCTGTATATACTGAATATTGTAACAGAGCATGTGGACTATATATAATATATTACAGAATGTATCAATTATCTTGTTTTTTTTAAGAGTTAAAAATAAAAATGTAATAAAATAAAACATAATACCCTTCGCCTTAGCCAGGTATTTGCTAGTGCACATACAGTACCTGCTATCTGAATAACGTATTAACACTACAATTTTCATATATTCTGATATGTATTGTGAAGTCCTTCTGAATACCTTGAAAGTATTTGAATGCATTATATTTGTGTTTAGGTCATACGCATTACCTGAATAACAATGGTATACACTCAAAAACAAAATAGTACTTAATTATTATTTTTTGACAGGCCACCAAAATAGAATATCATTAGAAATAAACTCTCAACTTTATTTTCTACAGTAGTTGCTGAGGAATTTGGCAATGTGAATTCATGTCATATTATAGCTGATACTGTAACTTGCAAACACACACACTTGGATTTGATCTTAATTGCAATGTATTTTTAACTTGAATTCCATTTTTAAAAAGAGTTGTCCCTACATGAGTCTTAATTTCACAATGATTGTGTGACTTTTTAAGTTGGAGTTATTAATGAAATGCCTTTTTCTTTTGTTTTCATTCACTTCAAGTCCAAGCTTGTTCTTTCAGACCAAATGAATCTGAAGCCGTCATTCATAAGACACTGTGAAAGAAAGTAACAAAGTGTGAGAGTGGTGATGTGGGCTGTACTGACCTCAAGTGGCTTGAAAAAGAAATAGCCTATAATTCAGCTAACAATGGACCATTATACAGAAACTCTGTGTGGCACACAATGGAGTAAGCAGATGAAGCGGAGTGCTGAGAACAAGACAATGAGCCCAGTGTTGTTGATATGCATATCCCAAAAGACACTTTGTAGTCGGGGAAATGATGGAGTACTGTAGACCTAAAAACCCCACTCTAGTTGTTTTTTAACATTTATAATCAGCTAAGTATTTATTGTTTGTTTTTTTACTCTGATTTCAATATAGTATGACTTGATAAGAGGATTATTTTTGGTACAAAAAAATATTTAGTTCATATATTGGGGGAAGCATTTCTTGATGAAGAGTGCAGGGTGTCAATGCCCACAATCTGCTGCATAATCATGGATCTGGAACAAATTCTGCGCTTGCTCAAGGGCACATCAGAGTACAATGAACCCAAGCTGTCCTGATTCAAGAACAGTCCCTCTACTCCACCAGTTCTGCATTCTGAATGCTTTTTGTGTCCAGATTTGATCAGGACATGTGCCTTGTAGTTTGGATTCTATCGATCCATTGAAGAAAAACACAATGGATTGTATATTTCTATGGCACGGTCTTAACTTAGGACAATGATGTAAAAAGTCAGTGTATGTCTATCTACAACACTATTAATTATATGCTTCTATATTTAGTTCAGTCCACAGGGTACAAGATTAGAACTGTAATTAAAACACCAGCATATCTGAACCTTGTTAATATGCAGACAGACGACCCGAGGGAACTTGGGTGCTATATGATGAGTTCTGAGGCCCAATAAACTGCATATTAAGATTATTATCGCTAAACAAATTAGTAACAGTCATGCAAATGATGTGTGGGTACATCGAGTGTTACCCTAGTTAAAGGTTATTTGAGACCTGAGCTGACAGGAATACAATAATGCTGCTGTTCCCTTTAGTGAACAAAATTGGATATATTCATATCAAGCACATATACAGTATATGGTTATTGGTATAAAGAGCACAGGGAAAGACAGAAAATAGAGCTGTTTTTATAGATGCACTGGCAAAATAACCAGTTCCATTTCATGATGTCTACTTTAAGTATGCACATACTGTATGGACGGTACATGCAACTTGCATTGTGGGGGGTAAATAGCTTTCATATTTACACAACAAATCACGAAAAACACACAACTAACTAACAATGCCATTTCTCTGCAGGCAATTATAAAAAAGCATTCAGCTGAGATATAAACATTTACAAGCAAGGGCAAACTCTTGACTTTGTTTGGGAATGTGGGCCCATGCTGGAGCTCTGCAATACGAAACCTCTCTGTTGCATGGACATTAGTCTGTATTGTGGTGTTTCTGATGAACCGATTCTACAGGGAGAAGTAATAAAGCGCTAAACCTTTTATTTTATCTTATAAATTGCAATGGCCTGAAACACTGTGCCCGTCACTCAGGATAATCCACCAAGCTCCAAGGTTTATGGATAATCCAGAGTAACCAGAACATTGTTTGTGGGAGGACATGTTGCTGTTCTTTATGTTATTTTTCAGTGCCGTGATCAGAAAACACAAACAAAAATCCATTCACCATGATTGTAAAGGGGTTGTGGCATAAATCTGATTCGATACCAATAAAATGTGTATAAGAATTTTATTTTTATTTCCAATATGGGTGCCCTGACCTGGTAAACACTGTAATAGCTAGAGCCAAAGAACAATGACACCCTATTCTGCTGGACAAAGACCGTTTCCCCCATGTCTACTCAACAACTTAAATGTCATCACATGCTAACGGGTAACCATCTAAATCTTGTCTTTTGTTGCATAAATAAGACACTAAATATTTGACACCCCAGGACATTACAAATGTGTCTTATAATGTGTGGCATTCAGCACTTTAGGATTCATAAAACAATACAAAATAACATTTAGCACATGTGTGATGACATATTTCTATGAAAAATAATTTTAAAATCCTATTGGCTAGGGTTTTCTGCTTATAAAATAAGCTCAGGAACCCTCCTACCTCTGTTCCGTGATAAGAAGAGTTTAAATGTATCATTACAGGTTCAGGTGACATCCACCGCCCCCCCCTCGCCCCCCCCATTTCTCCTCAAGCTTTTTCCTTTCTTAGCATTGTGAGGATCTCTTTCCTCCTGGATGTGTACGGTGTGTGTTTCAGCTGAAGGATGTTTGCAGGAAACAAGTTCCCACTGGGAGCGTACATCTCCTGTCCCTTCTGCCCCATAAGGGAGCGCAGCGTCTTGTTTCTGGACAGAATCTTGTCGTAAAACTCTATCCCTCCTTTGGCATAACCACGGGACACTCCCGCCGCACCTCGGTCTGACTTATAGTCAATCCAGTGGCTGACAGCATCCAAGGTGAGGAAGTAGGACACGGCACCAAGCCCCAGCGCCAGAATGTTCACCCCCCCACGAAGTAGTGGAGGCCCAGTGTGAAGCCCAAACACCTGCTTCATTAGCACGCTGTAGACCCAAACCCCACCCAGGCAGACCGGGGCAACAGCAGCACTCAGGACAGGTCCTCCGGACTGCAAGCGGGCCACTTCTCGTGCTATGGCAAACTTCTGTGCCTCAGGGGAAAACACCAGTGCCTCCTGTAGAGCAGAGCCAGTATCGCTGGTCCAGTCCACCACTTTCCCGTTGATAAAAATGGTGCGGTTGGTGATACCGCTCGGGTCATCGGACGTGCTGTTGAAGTTTGCTGGGACGCCAATCTGGGCCCCTGTAAAAAGCCAAGGGAGCCCAGCACCAACCGGATGGAACCCAAAGGAGGCGAAGGCAGAGAAATTCTTGGATGAGCTGATACCATAGTCCTTCAATACCTACAAATGAGAACAACAACATTGGAATGTGGATTTTATGTCAAAATTCTCAGCACATTGTGATCCTCTGTTCTAAACTGCACTATACATCATTTCCTGACATAGAGGGCTCGCAATCAAAACAATAATCACATTTGGGAAATTTGCAGTGTCGTGAAGTAGTGCGGGATCATGGGAGTTGTTGTCTTCACCACCATTACTGTCATTGCAGTCAGCTTCCCCTGTTTAGTATTATTTCATCATTCAGGAGGTGTCTCCTCATCTCAAAAACAAACAGACCCGGTGATTAAAACCGGTAAAAACACTGAATAAAGCAGTTTTAAGTTAAAGCTCCTCCGTGTTCTAGAATCTATGCTTTGTGAGTGCTGTAATTCATTGAATTAAAAGGTCTGTTTCTTGAACTATTCTTATAACTACTGTAAAAATGTTGTGCATGCATATAATGCCAATAACCTGGCATAACTGTTATTGCTAAAATAAACTGCTTCTTAATAGTTCCAAAGTTGGCAATGAAGTGGATTTTTATGTGTAATATCCTTTGGGTTTTTTTTATTTCATCTGCAAGTAATTGTACAAAGTTAATTTAGTTTACATCAACTGTTCAATGTAACCTTGAAAGGTAGCTTGGACAACACTACCTGCTGGAAAACATCCTCGAGCTTTTCAGACAGTGTGACCGGTTCTCCTTTGAACCAGGCCTGATAGAGCTGACGGAAAGACACGTCGGGGAAAACATGATAGAGCATGTTAGCTGCAAAGACCCCGCCACAGCTCGTAATGAGCAGCGGAGTCCTGTACTTCTGGAGAAGCACTGCATACTGGAGGAAGCGAGACGCCATGTTTGCTTTTAATAGATTGTGTGTCAGTTAGTTACTGCAGACTTCAGTAGTGGCATCTGTGAAGGAGGCAGATGATACGCTCATGAGTGAATTCAACAGAAACATGTGACACTGTTGAAACATTCCCTCCCTTTCAAAGAGGATAGATAGAGTTAACGGTAAGTGTCTCTCTCAAGGCCACTTCAGGCGGGGATTTGAACCTCTATGTACTGTTGATGAAATATTCTCTTTAACAACTAGACCTCCATAACCTCACCTTCATCACACACAGACAGTTATCTTCAGGTGTACACGACAGTCCCAGGTCATTATGTTTTCAAGGTTAACAAAGAAGACATTAATATTAGATGGGAAGGTAATAAGTATTATACAGAGAGCTAACGGGCAAAACTAGAAATGTTATTACTGTATGTTTCAGTGCACAGATAAAGCCAACTGCAGGGGTTTAGCCTCACAGTGACTGAGTGGGAACACAGCATCATGGTCCACCTCAAGAGTTGTCTTTCCCTGGTTTTGAAAAGTGCAGTTCAATAACAATTGTCTGAACATTTTTTGACTCTATAGGCAGAGAAGAGGTGGAATAACTAATTACAATTACTCAAGTACTGTACTTAAGTATCATTTTGAGGTATTTGTACTTTACTTGAGTCTTTTCTTGTCATGCTACTTTATACTTCTACTCCAGTACATTTACCTGACAGCTTTGGTAACTAGTTACTTTGCAAGTAAAGATTTGTGCACGACCATGACAACAGTCATACACGTAAATGTTATCAACCTTATTAGTATATGTGTTCGGAGTCAAATATTGCTAGCAGCACTGTCGAATTGAAGTTAGCATCGCTTTACATGCAAATCACTATCTCTCGGGATTTATCGTTGCTATAAACACTAGAAAACAGCACTAAAAAGCCTAACCAGCAACTTGCTGCAGCAACATGAGACATGTCGTTATTGTAAAGCAAACTTGGCTAACTGACTAACCCAATAATGAAATGCTCCGATGGGAAGCCTTTAAAGTTAGCTCACTCAATGCAAACAATAAATAAATAAAAAACAGCAATTACTGTTTTCATAGCAAACAAAAAAGATCTCACTACACTCACATGTTCTCCACATCTTTGCAAGGGCAGCCTACAGTTACATGATGAAAGAAAATCCTGTCCGTAAAGCGCTTTAGCTGTCGTCACGGTGTTGCACGACAGTTTTACGACAATACTTTTGGAAGCCTTGTCACATCTTTTCACATATTACAAAGCTCTTTGTTAAATGGAAATCGTTTATTTATGAATGCTTTAAGATTAGCTGTATTCAGACAGGGAGAATGCTGAATTTAGGATCATGGAATAATTCAATTAAAGGCAATATTCTCACTTTCTCAATTCTCAAAATTACAGGAAAATGCTCACCCTGACGTTTTTACATGTTTACATATCCCAGAGACCAGACAGGACAGATTTTCACTTTGTGCCGACCAGGTGATAGAACATTTTTGTGCAGCTTCTTTTTCTTGTGAAGACAAACTTGCAAACTGCTTTATTGGACAGAAATGAGAAATGTCGTGAAATTAGACTCTCTGTTATTTGCAACTTAGTTGATGACGTACAGTAGCTCGAGCTCATCTGACTCTGAAATATTTAAATGCAGAAGAGGCCTACAAATGTGCTTGTACATTGTGCAGTCTTCTTGTGCTATTGCGGGTTTCTTCTTCTTAATATATAGCTGCATATATGTGCATAATGTAAATTCATTGTATAGATATTTTTCGATCTTGCCATACAGAGAGTATCTACAAGCCTTGTACTACCCATAAGGCATATTACAAGGCACTATTATTGTAGGCTATATAATTATGTTACAAGTTTTAGTTTTGGTAGTAAGTATTATTTACCTAATTAAGAGCCCTTATGTGGTTTGTTCTTGTGTTTTGTATGTGTGACATAGCTGATATTTGTCTTCTTCTTAGTGCTCCTTACATGGAAAATGTATGTGTTGCCCTTATATTGTTACATATAGCATCATCAACTTCACACCATATATATCATATAGGCAAACAAAATATATATATAGTATATATACTATGCCTCCGGCCACGGGTTCCAGCCTCCCTCCCCCTGTACAGTATGAATAGATATTAAAAATAAAATAGAAGGATATATGGACCATTTCAAGTTTTAATGTTAAAATGAAGATTGATTCTTTTTGGTCGAGGATGAATACTGCATAAAAACTGAAAGACAGCTATCCATCCATCCATCGTCTACCGCTTATCCGGGATCGGGTCACGGGGGCAGCAGCTCCAGTAAGGAACCCCAATCTTCCCTTCTCCGGGCCACATCCTCCAGCTCCGACTGGGGGATCCTGAGGCGTTCCCAGGCCAGTGAGGAGATATAATCTCTCCACCGAGTCCTGGGTCTTCCCCGGGGTCTCCTCCCAGCTGGACGTGCCTGGAACACCTCCCTAGGGAGGCGCCCAGGTGGCATCCTTACTAGATGCCCAAACCACCTCAACTGGCTCCTTTCAATGTAAAGGAGCAGCGGCTCTACTCCGAGTCTCTCACAGGATGGCTGAGCTTCTCACCCTATCTCTAAGGGAGACCCCAGCCACCCGTCTGAGAAAACACATTTTGGCCGCTTGTACCCGTGATCTCGTTCTTTCGGTCATGACCCAGCCTTCATGACCATAGGTGAGGGTAGGAACGAAGATCGACCGGTATATTGAGAGCTTTGCCTTCTGGCTCAGCTCTCTTTTCGTCACAACGGTGCGGTAAAGTGACTGTAATACCGCCCCCGCTGCTCCGATTCTGATTCCGATTCAGAAAGACAGCTAAGCTATATTTATTAAGTTGAGGAGAATTGAGAGGGTCTCTTTCTGAGAGTCTGCACTGTACCAACAAGGCATGAGCGCCAGAGCATCGTTTTTTCCACTACAGTCTGAATGTCCAAGAGTTCCCATTCCAGACGCAAATGCTTTCCATTGGTATGGTAGAAACCATTTCAAGAAACAGGTTTGTTTCACTTCAAGAAGGACAGGAAGAAGAACTTGCTGCAACTATTTAAAGCTTTGCTCAGTCATGCATTTATGTGCTGCTGACGTTTTGCATGTGATGTGAATTTGGGGTCAGCCTGAAACTTGCCTTAAAGATGTTTCTTTCAATACGGTCACTTTCCTTCCATCCAATGACATTAATAAAAAATAATTAAATGTTTAGCAGACCAATCCTAACCTGTAAACTGTCTATGAGAGCAATCATGCAGTCTGCTAGTATAATACAATACAAGACATGGTGATTGCACACTGGAAAATTGACTTCACTTTTTTTCGGGTCACAGTTGAACAACGTTGAACTTTGACCTGCAAGGCAGCTGGAGCCAGCCAGAGCTGGCATTAAACAGGAAACACATTCTTGACTTTGTCAGTCAAATGGGAGTTGAAATGAATGAGGGATTATTGAGTGAATATGCAAGTGTGAATGTGTTTTTCATCAGGATGGAGAGTTGGGATTATTTGGACAAGGAACTGAGTTTAGTACAAGTTTAGAACCTTACGGAATATTGAACTTAATTGCAAAATAAAATTCCATCCAAATATAATGTATATCGCTGTATTTCTTAGTGTGGGTAGAGTACAGCCTTCCAAGTAGTTTTATGCATTTGTCAATTTTATGGCAAGTCTCTTTAAAATTATAAATTAAACTATGGTTCACTTCGTGTCTTTATTTTATTTGAATTTTTTTGGAAACCAATCCATGAGTACTACATCCACACTTTGGATTCCTGTCTTCTTTCAAGTAAAAATGTAATAAAATAATACATTTTGTGAATAGAATAGAGGATAATTATTAAATTATATTATTAAATATAATTTATCAGGGAAAAAAAGGTGTAATTTCAGGTTACTGTGGTGATTTATGGATAAAAGAGGTCACTAAATGTCAATAAAGGCAAAAATATCATATTTCTTTCATGTTATGTGTCATAAGAGAAACAGTACAATAATTGTACAGAGAAGATACAAAAGAATCATAAGAGTTAGAAAACAAACAATTGGATTGATTAAAAGAAAAATAGAGGAACAAAACTCACCAGAATAACATTAAAGCCGGTCTCCCTCACATCTTGTTTTTCTCTCAGAGCTGCTACTGTCATCTGTGGGTGTGAGGAATAGATGAGTTCATTACAGCCCTTTTGGTATTTTCCATTCTTTGCTACTGAAATTACTGCGTGTTCTTGCACATGCATATGTTCTGTGTTCCACATTTTCTCTAGTCGAACAGGCAGATGCAGATTAGAAAAAAGGGGAAGAGGTGAACACGTGTGTCGTTGCTGCTAATCTGTAATGATGTGTGTTTCCTTTAAGGAGCTCTGAGATGTAGCTGCATGCCTGTGAGCTGTTGTTATATTTTTCATGGTTTAGCTAAGCTTGGTGCTTATGAACAGGATGCAAATGAAAGCTGGGACCAGGTACACAACAGCTGATTTCCATGCACTCCCTGGCTGCACATGGCGGTGTCCTGGTATAGGAGGAAGTGAAAGTTGTGCAGTTGCTTAAGAATTTAGAAAACGTTCAGTATTTTAGACTTCTGAGTCTTGTTGCGTGATACTGTAATGAGCGACAGTATTTTAGATCGTAACATGCAAAAACACAGAGTGGGAGTACTTTTTATTATTTAATAACCACTGACTGTGATAGTGATCACTTTAAAGGACCCAACCAGTGTTTTTTATTTTTTTGTTTAGCTAATTTTCTCTTGCTTTATCAACACATTCTCAAAAAAAGAATATTCTTCAGTTGTCTTTTTCACTGTATAAGATAAACTGTTATTGATCCCTGTAGGGATAGTCGGTTGTTGAATAGTAGTATTGAATAACAGTGTTTCTCGAATGGGGTACGAGTACTGCAGGGGGTATTTGAGATTGTTTAGACATTTAGAATAATGTCAATGTAAGTTCGATAAACCACATTTTATATTTAAATAGGCCTATTCCTATTTTTAATGCAATCGTTAACTGCCGTAAACTATCAATTTTAACAATAACACATATTATGCTCACAAACCCTCATCACCCTCTCTTCATTGAGCTGCAATCTGACCTGCAATACATTTCTTCATTAAAATACAAATGGGAAAACTGATGCACTTTATTGACAAGCAATTTAAAAAACAATATGTATACTTTCATCACATAAAAAAAAGAAATCTTCACAATCAGGATAGGAGAAACTATGCAAATTAGAAACTTACACAGAGAGGAATAGATTAATATGTGCATAACATCTGTAGAGTGATAATGCATCACTGATACAACCTTGTACATGTGGGAATAAGCCCTATATAGGACACACTGTCTGACTAAGCTGGTAAAACTGAAAAACTCCCCCCTTTGCAGTGTATGTCATGGTGTGTGTGTGTGTGTGTGTGTGTGTGTGTGTGTGTGTGTGTGTGTGTGTGTGTGTGTGTGTGTGTGTGTGTGTGTGTGTGCATATGTTATATTGTGATCATGTCATACGGTCTAATTCTAGTGAAGAAACAGCTGACTACCGTCTCCATGGAAACAGGCAAGAGGTGATGGAAGTGTGTCTCTGTATATGTGTGTGTAACGTGTTTGTGCCTGAAAGGGAAACGAGACAGAGAGAATCCTCTATTCTATTCTATTGACCTCAAACAAATAAGTGCACAACTGCAAGGGAGTATGAAGGAAGAAGGAATATACACTTACAGTCAGACTTGTGTATCTTGTAAGCTAAACGGCTTATTGCTCTTTATTGGAAGAAATCAAAAAGACAAAATATTAAAGAATAGATTAATGAAATGGCATCAAGTATGGTATTAGAGAAAAGGACTTACATATTCAGAAACAGACAAAATGTGTTTGAAGAAATCTGGAAACCTTTTACAACAATCCTCAGAAAGGCAAGTGTCAGAGACACCCTAATATAAGGCTACAATCTTAATAATAATAATAATAAATTGTATTTGTAAAGCGCCTTTCAAAGCTAAAAGTAATCTCAAGGCGCTAAAATGCAGGACAACAACAACAACAACAACAACAACAACAACAACAACAACAACAACAACAACAACAACAGACATAAGAGGTTACGGAAAGGCTTTTTTGAAGAGAAAGGTTTTTAGGCCCTTCTTGAAGGAGTCGGTGGTCTGTGGATCCCTCAGGTGTTCTGGGAGGGAATTCCACAAGTGAGGAGCGGCTGAGCAGACGGCCCGATCGCCCATGGTGCGGAGCTTGGTCCTGGGGGGGTGGAGCAAAGTTTTTTTTAGAGGATCTTATAGTTTCTTAAAAATAATATACATTACCTTTGAGACAGGAATGGAATTTAGATTAATGTTTAGGTATGTTTTAAATGTATTTGTATTTTCTATTTTACATTTCTTTGGTTTTGTTAATAATGTTGTGTTCTGTCCTGTGTGAGTACATGTCACCCATTCCTCTTTTGTTAGTTATACATTATTGTTGTTATTGTTATTGTCTAATGTTTTGTGTTATTGGGAATTGTCTGGATAAGTATCTGGGGGGAGGGAGAACATTGTTTGTCTTGGTCATTTGTACTTATAAAGCAAAGCTAATAAACAATGTATACAAAAAAAGGAAGCTTATCTTAGTGTATCTTGCACTGACGCTCTTTGGTCGTTGTCATTTTAAACCAGCCTGTAGGGACTATATTGAACATATATAATAAACCAAAACTGAATTGTGTCAAGCTTTATTCTGTCTGGTCTTTGTATAATCAAAGATATGTGGTTCATATATACTGGACATTGATGTGCATTGGATGTTTGTTTTTTTTGTTTATTTTACACATACGCATTCATACAAGTGTCAGTGAATCAATACTGACCACACACACACACACACACACACACACACACACACACACACACACACACACACACACACACACACACACACACACACACACACACACACACACACACACACACACATTCTACTGCATTTAACATTTCACAGGGGTTTGACTTTATTGAGGCCATAACATTTTCAAAGGAGTTTTGCACTCACGATGTGTCGACTGTAGCGTTGCTACTGTGAACGCGTGCATAAACTAACTTCAAAACCCAAGAAGCAGGCACAAGCTCATCCCAAACGGGGCACAGCACTAGTTTATCTTAAAGCAAAGCAGTGCCTAGGTACAACTGTACAGTAGTGTTAAAAACGATTGATTATTGATTGTTGATCGACTAAATGCAGTTTTCAGCCTCTGAAATATGGAGATTTTATATCATATTAAACTGAATATCTTTGAGTTTTGGACTGACAAAACAAGACGTTTAAAGACATTCACTTTGGACTTTAAGCAACTCGGATGGAAATTTTTCACAGATTTTTGACATTTTATAGATAAGTATATATAAAATAAATGATCAGCAAATGAATCTGTAAGGAAAACAATTGTTAGTTGCAGCCCTGGTGTTAGTTTGCCTAACAGATAGCACTAGCACTTTCAAACCTTTTCTTTCTTTCTTTCTTCACAAAAAGTATATAAATAATGTATGCTTTTAAATAGAGAAGGAAATACTGCATATAGAGAGAGAGAGAGAACGCTTCACTTCACTTAGTTACTGTAACGTGAGTTCTAACAGGCCTAATGACTGGATTATTTACAGAGGTAAAACTCCAAGCAAGCTCCCTCTTCCTCATTTCAATTGCATTATTCACATAATTATCTCCCTCTACCTCTCTCTCACAGGCACACACACACGCACACACACACACATCTCTGCCCGTTACTGGTAATTGACTGCTACATCATAAACCATCTTGCCAGTAATGTGGAAAATGTGTGTGCGCTTTGTATTTCTGAGCATGTGTGCACATTGTAACTACACTAAGCCATATCTCTCTTTAAATAATATATCACATCTAATGAGGTATCAGCATTCCTTAGTGTTTGCACCCTGCCCTCTGTGGCTTCGAGCTCATATCCAGAATGTACTAATCATGCTTGCAAACAACCTCATAATTACCAATGTTTCTGGGAAGTAATTATTTTACGTATACTTGTGTGACAAATTTGAATTTGTTAACTGTAGACCTTGCATTTCGGAGTTGCGATACTGATCATCTTTACTCCTTCTGCACAGATCTGTTGGTATGCAGCCGGTACATGCAGATTTACTGCTCACCAACATTAAATTGTAGCCTACAGGTCTGCCTTAATCTATTCTCAATATCACCAAGCCCTATGGCTCTCAATCACTCTCAAACACTGTCATATTCTTTCTTTGAGCAGAAACAAGGGTGAGATTCATTCAACAGAGAAAGAAAAAATGGAGATGTTCTCCAGTAAATAAGTTTGCTGTGATCGTAATTACAGTACGACTTAGCATTTCATGAATACAAGATGTAGCCTATCTCACGATTAAGAGAAAAAAAGAATTGCAGGGACATGTCTAATAGAGATCTTGTCTTATAATCATGAGTCACAATTACGAGATAGAGATTTTGTAAAAACGAGACACATGAGATGATTGTGAAAACTTCTCCAGTTTATTTATTTTCTTTTGAATTAATGTGCCATATGTAAAACATCTGTTTTACATATGATTTTATATGCTGGGTAAGAAATGGTTTTCCACATGTGATAAACGTGTTAAATGTGCATGCATTCACATGTGATAAATTCACAGTGCATAGGCTTATTTCTTGAATGTCACAACAGGAAACTCATAGGTGTGAAATAATAAAATGAATGATGGCTGAATTCCATACAGATGCTTCAGTTTCAGGGTCCTAGTATTGATCATCCTGTCATGATCTATTGAGACATTCGAATAAAACTGAGCTTTTTCTACGATGACAAATCAAGATATCTGTAACAAAGTCCACTTGTCTTCTGACACACATCAGTCTTTTTAGTGCACAATTTAAGCCTACTTTGCTTATCATTTCCTATTCTTAATTTTTGAGCAAAGTGTGGTGTCAGGGAATGAAAATGGTTGCATTTTAGCTGTGGAGGGATCACTAAAGAACCACATGGAGAATACATGAACCAGAAGAGTGAATAACAAAATGTATCAAACCTCAATTTGTCATATGTTTTATAACCTTCACCTGTTGCTGAGTTTGTAAGTACATTAAAAATGTAAAAATAGTTGTGGGTCTCTGTTTCACAAGCCCTTGTACTACTGGCACACATTATTTTAGTGGTTCGCTCATAATATAGCAAATATAGCAAACCGGAGAGAAAAACATCTGAAAAGTGCGGAAAATTATAACCAGATGTATTTCTGATTTAGATATAATGGGTCTAAACAATTAATTAGAACGATTAGTTGTCAATGATTCAACTAACAAACAAAAAAAACCACATTATCTTTAGTTAATCCATTTAATTCACATTAAATTAGGTACGGCTAATTTTAGAGGAATATCCCTTTAAAGAAGTCCCATAAAGGAAGAGTCCATTTCACTACAAAGGGGGACTCTGTCACTTCTTCGTGAGATTTAAACATGTTAACACACAAAACTACATTATCAAGGAAAACAAAACACGTATAAAACAATTTCTCTTCAACATGAATATTGCATGATAGTAAAAAAAACAACATTTGATCATTCAGTGTCTTCCAAAAAACGGCGTTCACCCCTTTGGGCTTTTCTATTTATAGCATCAGCTGTTGCAATACAAAGATTAGCTATTCAACGTATTGTTTCGCAGATGTGGGGAGCACACTCCCGTCTGTGGCGAAAGGGCGGCGGTGGTTTGAAGCCGAGAAAGAGAGAGATGAGGAGGAATATGCCGGTGTGAGGACGTCTCTTTGTGTTCACGACAGCGAAACTCATATCGGTAAGTAGCTTTACTGCTGTCAGAGAAGAGGTCGTGAATGCGGGCGTCTGTATTCACGGACAGTGCAGGCAACACCTACCGTTAATGTAAAATCAACTACTCTCAGCATATCAACAATTTACTGTCGGCTAGCTAACTGTCACCAGGTTATTTCGACTAATGACAGCACGGTAAACAGTCAAGGGAAGTCGGCTCGTTTTAACTGAGAATATGAACGACTGAATTCAGTTTGCGGAAATTCATTTTTGCTGCAAACTTCAAGAGAAAGATGAAGCAACCGAAATCCGTTATTCAGGGGCGGCTACTGTCGTTTTTCCATACGGCCGCTCACACGCACGCACAGAGACGGGCCTTGCCTCTGTGTGTCAAAAAATGTTCCCGAGGGGACGAAACAAAAACACTGCTTGTTTTTTTTGTTTTTTTAAATCGTATGTCAGAAACATTCATGAAAGCTTCCACTGTATTTTACCAACACGGTGTTTTTAACAGCAGCATACACAGCTCTGAAGCAGAAACGGTGTGCAGGTCTAACCGCTGGACAGAGAGAACAGAGAGATTCTTCATGTATCAAATCATAGGATGAGATCATTCAGAAGCACCTCAGTCTGCAGAAACACACACACACACACACACACACACACACACACACACACACACACACACACACACACACACACACACACACACACACACAGGTTAATCACTATTAATAGCAATGTGAAATCACCAGATCATTTGGCTTCCATCATAACTTGATGGAAATGTCAGTCCCTGCTGCTGATGCTGCTGATGACGTTGCTTGTGAGAGTAGAAGGCTTTTGCATGCTGCTATTTCCACAATTTCCCCAAAGCTTAATTGTGACCTTTGACCAGAGTAAATCCCCCTCGGGGTTGATTGGTAAAACTATGTTTCCCACCCAGGCAAATCAGTGTTTGATCTATTACATTTATACGAGGCATGTATTACTTAATGTATTATTAAATGATGATTCCTGTGAGATTCAATTTGCTGCTTGCATGTATATGGAGTCTTACCTAGGTGACACCTCTGATAGTTCAAAATGTGGCAAAAGGTTGGCATATATAGTGTAGAGAAGTAGGTTTTTGTGACCATAAGGTATTTAATATATAAGAGTGTTAAACAGGGAATGTTATATGGCAATAGGTCCAAACCAGGGCATGTTATATGACAATAGGTCCAAATATTTTTTTATGGGGATAGTGATAGCCTACCTTTTTGAGATAAAGACAACAACAGCCAAACGACAGCTAAAATAAAGTGTTTTGGATTCAAGTTTTACAAGATAGAATTTCTTTCCAGTTTCCACTTTGTCAAATTTTAATTTCAGAACACCTTTAATTCAAAACAGTGTTAAGTTTACTGTCTTAACTATTTTCCATTTCCCCTACTAATGTTTCTTTTAGTTAATTGTTTTAATGGATTGGATATGTCCTTGATTAACAGTTGGTTATGTTCTACATTCCTCCTTCTACCCAAATAAATGAAGTTGAATTAGTGTCTTTTGCTTCGGCACTGTGATATTTATGTTGGAGGCTATAGTTTCCGCTCCCAGGCTGAAGGCTCTCACTGAAGTCTTTGTCCCTTAAGTTTAGACCCAGGTATCCTTCAGTTGTAAATTGGCACAATAGCCCATTGATGTAGGCTTAGTTAGATAATGTTTTGTATCTCTAATCAAGCTGTCTCTATATCATCCTGGACTCCACGTCACTTTTGGACTCCATGTGCCACTGGTTTCCCAATAGTGTAAGGCTTGTCATTTATATACAGTCTGGCTTTCTGCTTATCTATAAGGCAGTATTGTATTTTCTAATATCAATATAGAACATATGAACATAGGGCAAATACAAAACATAAAAAAAAATCTAAATGATATGCATTACAACACATAAACATCATATGTATGTGTTGTAATGTGTTACATAAGACCAAACTCTTTTTACCAGTAAAATAAAAAATGTGTTGGTTGCTTAGTTTTTGAATCACAGCTTACTCAAAATCATAAATTTGGACAGCAAAGTTTCATAGAACGATAACATGAAGCCCATTTCATCATGATATGAATCTTCTGGAAGCCGATAAACAATAACACATTTTTTTCCGACCAGCCCTAAGCGACAGTATTGAATTATTGCCTTGCCTGGCCATAGTATTGAGAGCATCAGGACCATTTTGTGCTGTGCTGACCAATAGATTTACACTACCACTCTAATTTGTATTCAAGGATTTAAGCATCATTTATTGTATAATGTTAGTTTTATTTGAATTCTTGGCCATGATTGACTGCTGTCAGTGGTGTCTAATGTGTATGAGACATACAGTAGACCCCTGGGAGGTTGTGTGGTTGTTTTCTTTGTTCAAAGATATAATCAACCGGTGATTTACAGTTCAAATACAGATTGATTCATATACAGTAACAAGTACTTTAACATTCAATCAGTGTCACTGGTGTCTGATGCACTCATGACATCCCGTATCGTTGAAATGTTCAAATAGCCAGAAAAAATATGTGAATTATTAAGAATGAATGAATAAATGGAAAGGTCAGAGTATGAAATGCCCCAACAAGTCACAGTACATGAGTTATTTGGGTTGTGTGTGTGTGTGAATGCCAGCCTAATCCACATAGCATTTCTTAAAATGGCGTAGTATTATGAAAAAAGACATGAATTAGTCATTGGTGATGACCCACACTCATGTGATCAGCTATACAGACCTCTGTGAGACTATGTGCACTTTGTTCTCTCAGCCAAATGTCGCACAGGGTCTTAAAGATCTGGGAATAAATACAGTCATCATTGGAGGAAATGTGATGAGGGGGCAGCTGACTTTGCTTACCTCCATTTTCTGAAATCGATTAACAGAAAGGACTGCCTTAATTCAGTAGAACATGAGTTTAAAGACGTCTGAAGTCAAAAGACCTCTTGACACACAGTGTCATTAGCATAGCCCACTGCTGCTCAGCTTGAAACACTTGTCTCAGGAAGGAAACAATCCTGTACAATAAAACAGTGGCTCAGTTGGGCAGATTGCATCTTACTCAAAATGTGTAGGTGATTGTAGAGATGTACGTCTTCATCCAGAGAGACATATTATTTTGTGAAGAAAATATATTTTAAGTAACTTTAATGCCATTCTGGCAAGCATGGTGACTGCATTAAGGGCTGTTTTAAGTAATACTATAGTTTGCCTAAAAAGTTAGTATTTCAGTTTTGTAGGAAAATATATATTCTGGTCAACCATCGTGCGTTTATACAATTATACTATCTATTTCTTGAATTGCTTTCATAAGTAAAAGATCAGTGCAGCTCTCAATCCCCCCCCCCCAAAAGAGTTTGTCAGTAGACTGCAGCTTTAATACATTTTGGACTCGATGAACTGTGTCTCAACACCTCCTTTGAATGATCGATGAGTGTTGATATCAACGCTACAGTACAGGCTGGGGTGTGCACTACTGTGTTCCTCCTTATTCCTGTTCTGTGAGATGTGTTGCTGCTTTGTTCCCATGTGAAGAGGGAAGTCTCTTTATCCTTTCTCAAGGAAGCAACTAACTACTTCTCAAGAGCCCGGAGAGGCTTTATGGAGTCATGGTGAAGACAAAATATACAAAAACACACCAGCTGCTTCTGCTATTTTATATGTAAAATATAAACATAATGATTTACATGCTTTGTGGTCCTGTCGATATGCCACACTGCAGCACACCTGTGTGCAACAAGGCGTCCAATAATTTAATGCATCTTCCGTGCTGCAATGGATTTGCTTTGGTGTGATGTAAAGTAGTTTTTCAGATTTGAAAAGAAGGTTTCTCTGATAAATAAGTATTGGGGTTGCGACAAGAAAGAAATTCAAAATTAAGGCTTTGTCCTAATGTGGATAATTTCTATTTATGCACCTAAGGTGGTTCTGAAAAGCCAAACAACAAAAGTTAAGTTGTGCTTAACCGTGATCATAAAGAGTGGTGCTGTCTGGTTTGACCATTTTGACGGACCAGATTCTAGAAATCACATTGCTCTATTACTAAATTGTTGAACCATTTAGGTCGTGGTGCAAAACAAGATTATGGATGTGAAGTGCAGGACACAGACACCGTAGTGCACAGCCTGAGTCTGTGGTTAGGTTTAGGTAACAAAGACACTTTGGTCAAGCTTAGTGAAAGATCATGGTTTGGGTTGAATGTTAATTCACACATTGTATCTCGTGCTTCAAGTCACTGTGGTCCTTTTTTCTGTATTTAAACCAGACCATTGGCGATAGCTAATACGTCTCCTCAAAGATGTGTTTGTTGTGGCAAGTTAGTAGTGTATAAATGTAATTTCTCTGACACAGAGTTGATTAATCTGTGTTTCAATACACAAATTATGCTTTTGGTCCGTTAAAATATCTTGTCAGATGAATGCATAAATAAAATTATTTGAATGTGTATCTAAGCGATGCGTAATTTCTTTACTGCTGCATTTAGCCCCTTAATCAAAGCACTACTTAATGCTCGAATTTGAGTGACTTAAATAAATATGTTGATGACAACACTTCTATTACATCATGAAATTATATGATCAGTTACACACAAAGGACAATAACTGCTTATTAATGTTGTTATTTCATCGAGGTACTTGACTATGCCAGTGAGGTTTGACAGCTATACATAACTGTTGGACAAACTCCATTTCTCCTGTCCATTATACGCGAGACACCCGTGTTCAGATTCATCCCCTCTAGAGAGGGTTTTCGAAAAGCTCAATTTTCAGTGGTTGTAAATGCCAGCTAAGTGTAGAAAGGCCAAATCCAAGAGGAAAGGATTCAGAATCATTGGCATTAGTGTGAATATGGCGGGCATTGTGTACAATACTGTAAGTACTGTATGTCCTCATGCAGCCTTGGTTGGTGCTCTGAAACATCATGGTTTGGAAAGCCATACAGCCAGCTACATTGGTCGGATTACTAACTTTTTTTGGGCACATAACAGAATGTCCTCTACCGAGCTTCTACTCCCAAAGGAATTTGGTTTAAACTGGTGTCTGTGGATTATTTTAGTCTCTCAGAACAGTGAGTGGTGTTTCAGAGAATTGTGCAGTCCACCAACTTGCATAGGGAAATGCTGACACACCATACATACAAGGCTGTGACCTGACTTTGCTTCAGCTTGGCCACACCAGGCATGGTGTGAAAACCACAACTGGTGGCAGGTACTGTGATCTCATGGTGCTTCTCAAGCTGTCGTGTTTTTGTTTTTCTGCACAGCACTGAAAATCTTTCTAAGGCGGTGTCTTGTGAAATGGTATAGTGGCATAGACTTTGTGGCTTTATGACAGCCAGCCAACTCGAGGCATTTTAACGTTAGGAATTTGGCTCGGAAATTCTTTGCCCGACCTGGCTGGCTGACTGCTGCAGACTGACTGATTGGCTAGCTGGCTTTGGAAAGGAAGGAAACGTCTTCCTTCCCTCCATTGTGCTGGGCAGGAAAGGATGGACTGTAGCCAGCTGACAGCTGTTTCCTGGTGGATGAAGGAGGAATGGGTGCGTGGGTGGGTGGGCGGGGTTTGTGTTGTGCTAGTGAATGTGATTATTATTTTTTTTTCTCTGCTTTTGACTGTTAGAAATCTGAAGGTTTCACAGTAAGATGGAATAGATTAGTTTTTACTGCAAATTTGTTTAATTTCAAATTTGTATGAATGTATTAAATCATTGTATTTCAAACAACCGTTGTAACACATTGCATATACTTAACATTACTCCCAAAATGTTTTTAAAGCCAAAGATACATTAATAGATTTCCTACCTTCCAAGCAGGAAGCAGTTCCTTCCTTTTTTAAAATTCACAAAAAAAATAAAAAAATAATAATGAATAGTTTACATCCATGTTTGCTCGCTGAATAATTTGAAACCTCTAGCAAGAATGAGTATTGTGGTGTCTGTGTGCATGGAGCCACTCCTAAAAACATTGCTCAATAGCACTACTAGTGGTCAAAGACTCAACAGGATACCCTTTTAAGATTTAATTGACAATTTGACTTCTAGCCGCTTCCACCTCGATTTTGTGTTTCAATATCATTTTGGGCATCTCCACTGATTTGACCAAGTTTACAACCAGGTCATTCCAGTCTGGGCCAGTTGCAGTTGATAGTCAAGAGATAAAACCGCACACAGCGCCTGCCGTTTTAACGGTTCTAATCCTTTTCCTACTCTTGAGAAGATTATTTTAAACATGTTTGAATTGTATGTCTTGAAACAGAACGGTCAATGTCATGTCGAAGAAGAAATAACAATTAAAAAAACTGGCCAAACTGGGGCACACATGGTAAAATAGTGGTGTCTATTGTATCGACCCAACACTGTATTGTAATATTTCCATCAACTTTGACCTTGCGTAACCTTGCTTCCTCTCCTTCACTCTTCTGTTTCCGATTTCTCTTACCCTCCACTCCCGCTCTGTTCTCTTGCTTCCCTCCCAGATCTCGTTCTGTCTTTAGCTCTCCCTCTTTGTAGTAAGCCGATTTGAACTATACAGTACTGTATTAACGTAAGACTCTTAAAAACGGCAGAATCAGTTTATTATTATATATTTTTAAGTACTGTACAAGCTGTTTCCCTGAGGTACGATTTAATCTGAATCATTTGCAAATGTTAACTTTTTTTAATACACTACTATACTAAAAAAAAACCTTTTCTGTTAAACCTCTCATATTCTTGCAAGATGGATGTTTATTTTTGTTTTCAAAAAGCCATAATTACAAACTACAGTTCTCCATCTATGTGGAAGTCATCATATTTCTCTGCTGGTTCTGGGGTACTTAGTTTCTGAGAGTAGACGTCATTCGTCTGGTTTCTGCTCCTAGGCCAAACCAGGCTCGCCATGGCTTGCTTTAGCTGCTTTTCCATAGAGTTGTGTCAAAAACATTCTGTGAGTGGCTTTAATTAGAGCCAATCACATGAGAACAGTACAAATGGTTTTCTATAAGGCCGGTTGCCTACAACCCTTCACCCACCCAAACAGTTGTGTTTTCGCTGCTGCTTCCTTTAAACTTCTTCCTTTTATTTAAAACATGTCAGCGTACAAACAAATATGACAATAATGCTTTATGTATATGCCCGTGTATTTCCTGGTAGATGCTTCACACTAAAAGCTGTATGTGGGAAGTTCTTAAGATGAAGCAGCAGCAACAGGAAATGTTTGTTTCTTACACGCAATATGTATCCTCGAGCTCTGACAAATGCCATTTAAAATGTTTTGTAATCCATTCATGCAAACTTGCTAGCAGTCTTCTTCTTCCCTGTCTTTGCTGACATGGTACTGTCACCTGTAGATCAGTGGAATAGTGATGCAACATTGGCAGGGATGTGTATCACATCACCCACATGCGTGAACGATTGGGAACATAAGATCGTAGGTCAGTGTTGTTATCCCCTGCTTTGAGGCCACAGTACATGTGATCATAGATCGGCACTCCATGGTTGGACTAAGGCTTGGCTTACAGGGGCTGATGGAATAGGACGGCATCAGTTCCATTTTAACCAGAAAAAGAAAAATGTCCACTGTCATGTTTTTTTTGCTGCAAGTACAATTGTTGAATTATTCATGATAAGTCAAACCTCACATTGGTATTATTGTTATAATGCACATGCATGCACAACATGATCATATTGTGCATGTTTACATCCATCAGAAACATGAAGATTTATGATCATGATGTTTAAACAAGTCATTTAATTAGAAAGTCAGGTACCCCTTTAGCACTCTGGGTGGGCTTATTGTTGCTATTTGCCGTGTCGCAGAACTCTGCAGGGCTCTGTGTTTTACAACAACTCTTAGCTGTGGTCTCCATGGTGATGAAAAAGCAGCTGCAACAAAAACCCTAACACCTCTCTCCCTCTGTCTGTTGTCCCCTCCCCTCTCTATTGTTTTCTTTCTTTTCCCCTCTCTCTCTCTCGCTCTCTCTCCTGGTTCTCCATTTCAGCCAGGTGTGTGTCCTCAGCCACCTACTAGCCTACTCACCTTTACTACCACTGTCGAGGTAGCCATGGCGACCAGCGCACTGCCAAGTGATAACCTGCCAACGTACAAGCTGGTAGTGGTGGGGGATGGTGGTGTTGGGAAGAGTGCCCTCACCATCCAATTTTTCCAGAAGATATTTGTGCCGGACTATGATCCCACAATAGAGGACTCGTATCTTAAACACACAGAGATAGATGGACAGTGGGCAATACTGGATGGTGAGTAGAAATGACAGCTGAGAATGATCCTATCCCTCCAGGCTAAACTTCCCTCTTACTTATTTTTATTTGTTTTAGCTTTTAACTACATTCCAGTGGTGGCTGTTTCCTCCACTGAGCTAACTATGGAATAGCAATTGCCTGAAAGAATGAATGACATTTAGAAATAAAGGAACTGCTGTGGTCGATGCGTGTGAGAGAAATTATGCATCATTCCATGATTTTATTCTTCCCTCAATAAAGTATTACATCTACGTTGGAAACATACAGCTCTAAAAGTATCTGCCACAAAAATTAAAGTTTATAGGAATGCATCTTTGTGTTAACTTTTATACTATTGACATCTAATATATAATATATATATATATATATATATATATATATATATATATATATATATATATATATATATATATATATATATATATATCCATACATATATATATATATATATATATATCATACTATATATATATATATATATATATATATATATATATATATCATACATATATATATATAGAGTTAACCCTGTGATCCAAATATGCCCTCACCTTCAGGCCTTGGCTACCTTTACATAACAAATGTGTTAGAACTATTTTAAGGCTTGGTAGAGGTCATTATATATCTATCTCTCTTTTTGTGTGGGTGGGCACAAGTCGTCGTGAAGGAAACAAACTCTTATTCTGAACATGTCCTTGAAACGGGTCACAATAACACAATTGCACAATGTCATTGTTTAATGATTACTGCAAACTAGGTCAGTGTGTATAGATTAGTAAATAAATGTAACAATGCTTTTGGTTGGGAGGTATTAGCATGCTTGATAAGTACCTAATTCATTGAGTTAAATCAGCTGTGTACAGTAGGTGGTGGAATAAGAAATAAAATAAAAATACAAGAAAATACTAATTGTCACTACAGCTGACAAGCACATACAATATTGTGTACTTACTTAGTACACACTTACTTAGACAAGATGTAAAGTACAGCATGCTCTAACCCCATGTCAAATATGTACATCATCTGGGTGTGTTTTGAATGAAAAGTAATAAATTTGTGTCTCTCCGTCTTGGCAGTGCTGGACACAGCCGGCCAGGAGGAGTTCAGTGCGATGAGGGAGCAGTATATGAGGACAGGAGATGGCTTCCTGATTGTCTTCTCTGTGACAGACAAGGCCAGCTTTGAACATGTTGACCGATTCCATCAACTCATACTACGGGTCAAAGACAGGTAGGCAACAGCTCAGCTGAGCAATGTATAGCAGAAACCACTTTTTCTCCATGCACAAACACAACAAGGGAAAATAAGTGTATGATTAGTTACCAGAAGAAAGAAGTAGCTCTGTCAGATGTGAGATATGTTTACAATATAGTACAACTACGGTATTGTTTCATTCTGACCACTAAAGTTATTTCCCCTTTTGAATTCCATATCTGTGATTGGCCTGCAACAGTTAAGTTTTTGTCTAAAATGTTGTAACCAATAGACATTTTGTTCAAAACTCCTAAAATTAGACCCAGTTATTTTTAAGGCCCAGTGAGCTCCATAATAGCATCCTCTGATGTGACAATGCACATAACCCATTTAAGGACGCTACACACACTAAAGTACTAAATATATTTGGTATTTCAAAGAATATTTATCATCTTATAAGGCCGCACGTTGCCCGCCTCAGTCAGGCCAGTTTGAGTTTTGCTGATTTGGCAGACATGGTTCAGTCTGAGAGAAGAGATGCATCTGTTCTCTGACAGTGACTGAATGTAGTCAATAAAACTGATCTTGAGATGGAACAAAAATAGAAACGGGAACTTACCAAGCTGCTGTATGTCCATATTTAGTAGCGCTCCACTGTAGCTCATTTTTCTACAAGATTTAAGTGTTGCACAAATCTGACACCTCTCAGACAATTTGTGATGCCTGTGATCTTTCTAATCATGCCTTTTAAAATTGAGAGCATGAGACACTCTTTGAAACCATTGAAAGTGGTTTGGAAATGCGTGTATTTAGTTGTACAGGGATAACTGAGTGTGTGTTTCCCTCTCAGGGAGGCATTCCCCATGGTGCTGGTGGCAAACAAAGTGGATTTGGTTCATCTGAGAAAGATCACCTCTGACCAGGGCCAAGAGATGGCTGCAAAACATAACGTAAGTATTTATACCTTTTTATTGTAGGCTTTTTGAGGTAAACTGATTTACATAACCCTAACCATTCAAATTTAAAATGGAAATAAACATTTAAACGGTTAATTTGGTTTCCACAGCTGTGATCCCTGTAGCAAACGAAAAGAACACCTTGATACAGACTCCGACTACGTCTACATCAAGCTATCTTAAATTTCAAATGCTGTCTTCGTGTGAAAACAATTGGCCTCACATTAATGTTTACCGGTCGTTTTTGTAGAGACCTTTATCCACAGGGAAAAACCTGGACAACATTAAAGAAAACGACTCCTTCTTAGACCTTTTTTTTTTAGTTGGCGAACAACAAAACTGCATCACATCCAAAATCTGGTATAGAGAAGGTCAGACAGCCCAGCTGACCAGATCCTTCTATGACAACAGGTGTGTTGTATGATATATCAATATCAGCATTTAAATTGTGTGATGACAGACAAAGTTAGAAACCACAGAAAGTTGTTGTAACTTTCCTGCCACACAGCCCCTGCCTGTGACTTTACTACACACAGCCGCTACACCTCCGTTCAGTGTCCTCCTGCTCTCTGTGATCTCCTATACTGTGTTTTTAATACGGCCAAATTCACAATGAAAATGGTAATTTGTTATAAGATCACATGATTTTCTGTTCCTGTTGTCAGACAACTGAACTGAAGTATGAAATAGTTTGATGTAACTTCAGACTACACCAAACAAATGAATAAAAAAGTCTGTCCTAAGGCATTTGTTGTTTTCTGACTCCTGAAAAGTAGGAAAAACCGTAGAATTCCCCAAAAAACTACTTTACTTTATCTCCAAACAATCTCTTTAACAAAATCACACACATTCAGGTTATTCTGTGTGATCTTCTTTTAACTAATGTAATATGTTTGCACCTCCATTCACTGAGCCTTCCCTGAAACTGTTTGCAGCCTCCCTGGGGAGACCCGCCTGTCACTTTAAAAACCTGGACTTGACTACTGAGTACTGAAACGGAGAGAAAAAGATGCGTTTACGAATTGAACTGTCTTAATGTGGATTTACTGTCTGTGAACACAGCATGACCATTTCAACAAGCAGAAGCACACAAACATGACTTAGAAATAAAGCCAGAAAAATGTTGTTAATTTTACTAATCTCAGAGACTTTTACTCTCTCCCTGTGGTGTTAAATGAGTTTGGTCCAGAGGGATTCAGTGACCCTCGCATACAGTATCTAATACAGTATCTACAGTAACCTTCAATTCCAGGGATGTGACATCTTGGGACTTTTTATGTGATTTGTTTTTTTTGGGATTCAAAGGCCCCTTTTTTAACTTTGCTGTTTTGAAGTGATCATATGTAGCGAATAAGTAACAACACTTGGGGCTGTTTCCACACTGACTAGCACAACACATTTTTACTAATATTATTAGTGTTCTACTATAAGATAGTCTGCGTAGGCTTGTTTCCGACTTGTGTGATCCAAAAATTTCCAATAATTCAAGATCCAAGTCCAAAAGTCAACATTTATTGAAAAAGATGGATGTAATAATTTCCAAAATGTCCAACATGATTTTATCTAATGTAATGCCTTCCAAAAACAACATTTTCACTACAGGTTTGCTCTCTCGCATGTTGCACACAAAGGGACACACACCTGTATTAATGGGGCACTCTAACAGCACCATAAATTATATTTATATAACTACAATATCCCCAAAAAATCTTTTAGGGTGATGATGTCATAAAATATGACATCAGACATTCAAAGTGCCATTCTATAACCTCAATAGAATCTTCTAATGCAACATTTGGTAGTAACATCCCGAGTAATTTTTAAACCAAACTGGTTATTTCATAATTCAGTGAACAGCTAATACCACTCTAACACCACTTACACTTGAATTTGGAATATTTCTGCTTGTTTCTTCAGATAACTTATATTGAAACCAGTGCCAAGGATCCTCCCATGAACGTGGACAAAGCCTTTCATGAGCTGGTTCGTGTTATAAGGTAACTCCATTCACTTCTGTTTATTCTCTTATTTTTATGAGATGAAGATCATGGCCTCTTTGCATTAAAACAGATTTACTTCCAGTAACAGCCGTAGTGATTGGCCCCTTAAGACTCTATTGTTAAAAACTAAAACCAAGCCATTACATTTAATAAAATTGTCTAAACTCAAAGTGCGTTCCAGTGTATTTCACTTCTTTAGAGGTCATTGGCACAGAGAGAGTGTTATGCTGGTGTTTGGAGGAAAAGCAAAAAAAAAAATCCCAGAGCTATTTCCTGTCTTGACACAACTCTGTGTCCATGTTTTGAATGTGGTCCTGTCCTTTCTTTAAGGCCTTCTCTTGTTGCAAGGAGTTTTATATTTTTTTAGGGCCCAAATACACACTGTGTATTCACCTTTTTGTATTTAAAAAAATTAAATAATCCAGATTAAGGAGAGTTGTCATTGTCCACATGTCAGGTTTGTGACTCATGAGGAAACTTCTCTGTTTTGGTACATTATGAAGAGAGGTGTTGAATGATGAATCAACATTGCCCTCTTGTGGTCAGACTGTAGAAAGCCAGTCTGGCTGGATAAAGACATAAAGGTGCTTTTTTTTATCTGACTGATGCATCAGCATTTCAGGCAGCAAGTGTTTCCATCCTCTTTGTACTTTGTGAATTGCCATAGGCTGCCTTGAAAACTCACCTATAAAATGTTTAATGTAAAACCTCTAAGAGGTTACACATACTACTGATTGGCTATAAGATTAGTTTGAATCACTTTTACAGCCGCCATTGTGATTGTGATTTTCAATAGTTGCAGTTGGATGGATCGGTGCAGATTTTACAGAAGAAAACATGAAAAATGTTCACAAAACAAAGGAGGAATGCATTGAAAGTTAGATCATTGCCACGCTCATGTCTGATAGTGGTAATGATCTTCTCTAACACTCAAGAAAGAAAATCATATTTCCTTAGCTGCAATGATTACTATACTTTACTTATCGATTAATCGATCAACAGAAAAATAATAATAATTGATCGATTTTAATTGTTAAACACATTTTACACAAATGTCAGAAAATGCAGAAATATGAAGATTTCCCTCTTTTCTGTGGGGGGGGGGGGGCGGGGATTGCGTGCGCGTGCGTGGCGCAGTTTCTCTTTAGTTCTCCCCTCCTTTCTTCTGCTCTGTGTGTGTGTGTGTGTGTGTGTGTGTGTGTGTGTGTGTGTGTGTGTGTGTGTGTGTGTGTGTGTGTGTGTGTGTGTGTGTGTGTGTGTGTGTGTGTGTGTGTGTGTGTGTGTCAGCTGCGAAGCCCCGCCCTTCGCAAAACGAAGCGAAGGAGAGAATGTGAATGCAGAAGTAGACAGTACACACTGAAACGTGCACATAAATTAGATGAATAGCATAAGCGTTTAGTTTATTTAATAAAAGAGCACCTGTGAGTGTGAAAAGTGAGTTGTGAATAAAAAAAATAATATTGTTTTTTTTATTTGAGGGGAAAAAAAAACAAAAACACCTTGAATTTCAGGCAGGGCGCTGGGCTCCGTTGAGGGGGGCGCAGCGCCAAGACGATGGTAGGGGAAACACTGGAAATGTTTCACTATTTTCTTGACAATTTGTAGCCCAAATGATTTTGGGTTAATTTAGAAAATACTTGTGGGATTAATTGCTGATGTTCATTGTTAGTTGCAGCCCTAGAATGTTCAATTATTCCTTTAATATTGGCTTTCTCCTGCACAAATAACCACTGAATTGAATGAACATTATGAGCCAAAATAATAACTATGGCATTGTAAGATTGTAAAACTGTTTATTTATGTTATGTCTTTCTCCACGCCCACAGACAACAGGTGCCAGAGCGAAACCAGAAGAAGAAAAAGAAGATGAAATGGAGAGCAGAGCGTTCAGCGGGTTCCCACAGGTTCCACTGCGCCATATTGTGACCTCCCTCGTCCTGTTTATCATTCGTAACACACACACACCCACACGCACACCCACATACCTTTGGATGTCAGGGAACTCCCCAGCAGTGGTTACTACTGGAGCACAAAAGACAGGGGAACCGTTAGATGGAGAAGTGAATCTGAAATGTTGGACTGATCACCCTGCACAATGCCTTGGAATGAGTGCTGTGCCCTCTCTCCTCAAGGTATGGTACCTTTTATAAAAGGTCTATAGATTCCTCCCATTCTCTATTCAACACAGAACTACAGTGTCCCTGAACTGTTTCGCAATCAAGTGTCATTTTTGAAATTTCATTTCAAATGTGGCGCTAGACGACAGACTCTAGGAAAACCAGAGATCAGAATAACCTTGATATTGGAACTTTTGTCTTCAGAGAAAGGGAGGAAAAGGGAGGATCCGGCTCAAAATGGCGCCTCATTTCTCACAGAGTTACTCCCAACAACCTGCTGGTCATCACCTTTCTATCCTCACACTCTTTACAGAAGAAAAGCACCTGTGTGATCTTTAGATATCATAGCGGCATGGTGGAAGAATATGAGAGTGGTGGCAGTGATTTTTGGTAGTGAAAATAGAAGTTTTGCGGTGTTGTCAACGAGTGAACTGCGAGTTCTGCGAGCGTGGTGTGAACTTCGTACTCGTGTGATGCTCTGGTTTTGAAATGTCAGTTCAGAGAGGACAGAAGGATGTGTTGTAGCAAGCGAGAGGAAGGTGATGCTGAGAAAATGTGTCCCATCGGTCGACAGGTGAGCGCTATGGTCATATCGGCTTGTTGAATTAAATGTTTAAATATTGTAATTGTAAAGGAGAGTGAGATTGGCCGGTGTATGTGGTTACACTTTAACGTAAACATAACAGGGTTTATACCAACACTGATGTGTCAGCGGCCATGTTTACAGACTTATAAATGGATTATTTTCTCATCATACAGACGCATAGTATATCAGAGCCACTTTACAGCAAGTGGGAAAATAATGATAGTTAATTTAGGTTGCCTCTTCAGTCATCGTCAATGGCATGAGGAGTGCAGTCTTCATCAGTACTGTATGGACAATAGCCCTGATATTTTTTGTAGTATTAAAAAAAAAAAGTTACTTTCCATGTTTTTGTATCTAAAAAATAAAATATAGAGAATTACAATTATATTTGTGATATATAAAAAAATCTAATCATAGGTGGCAATGTAAACAAATTCAATGCTGTTTAAAAAAAAAAAGATATGTAGGCAATTCTTAATGAAATAGAGTAGACAATGGGTAATGAGAGCTTTGCGTTTCAGATCTGAAGCAGGCTGGAGAAGCTGATTTGCACTGGCCACTAACCAAAATAATGTGATGTCACTTTATTTCAATCTAGGGGGCGTTTCAGACCGCAACGCTGAATTCAGGACAATGAATCATGCTCAGCAGAGGAGAACACTCCTTTTAGTTTAGGGGTACATGCATACTGCAGCCCTGGGAATACATCAGGCAGTGTGATGCTCCCGGGGCTTAAAGCCATGTTAACCTAGCTAAGTTCAGTTGTAGGAAAACCACACACTCGAAGCAACAAGACATTCAGTATCTGTCGACCTGAGGTGGATAGGAATGTACAATTTAATAACCTATGAAATGGCTTGTACTGTTAAAGCACTAAAGTTTCGGTGGACAACTTTTTTTTTTTTGTCTGGATGAATACCGTCTCTTGAAGGAAATACCTTTTTGCACTTTTAATACAATTTCTGACTTTCCTATTGGCATGTTGTTTTCTGTTCAAAACCTGTAAGTGAAAAAGAAAGGCACGGTTAAAAAACGATTTGAATGTGAAATCGAATAACAAAACAAGCAAATAGGCAATTAGTGTTGTATGCCTGTGTGTATGCCTGTGTGTATGCCTGTGTGTATGCCTGTGTGTATGCCTGTGTGTATGCCTGTGTGTATGCCTGTGTGTATGCCTGTGTGTATGCCTGTGTGTATGCCTGTGTGTATGCCTGTTGCCTTTGTGATGATTGTGTCCGAGATTAAATCTATTGGAATTTAATCATTGGAAAGGTATTGAACGAAAAGTTCCATGTTTCTTAGTTTTGAAATAAGGAGGTTGAGTATGAACCCCCCCCCCCCCCCCCCTCAGTTATTGAATGGCATACAAAATCACCTCAGCATGAAAGTAGAAAACAACCTCAGCAAAAGAAGGAAATCGGTATTAATCTACATCTACTGTTAAAGGGACTTCACAAAGAGTTTCCAGAGAAGGACAGAAAACATTGAAGTACTGATCATTGAGCAATGACGCCACAGACTGCAGATCGTTGGGAGGTGAAAAAAAAAACAAAAACAAAACTGAATGTGTTTGATGAAAATGTTACATCATGTATGTTTGATACCATTTTGTATTATTGATATGATTCTTGCAAAGTGTTTTTTAAACAACTGAATAATTTATTACTGTCTGTTACCTCAGCGTGTCCCAGACCTGGACAAAAAGCTAAACTCCACCCCCCCCCCCCTTTTCTTTTTTTTTTTTTCTTTCTTTGGGACTCTCAATGGGTCGTAGGCCTTTTGCCTTTGAGCCCCCATATGAAGAGACTTGTAATGTGTCGTGGACCAAGATGAAGAAACAGTTTCCTGAGCTGGAAAAACATAAGGACCTTTTCTTTACTGGAGCTCATGTGGATGGCCTCGCAAGAGAACATGTAATCACAGAAGGGTCAAAACAAGGAAAGTTTGTTGTCTAATTTGTAACTTTTAAATGTTTCTTTGTTGAATGTGATTTTTTTTTTTTTTCAAAAAGGAGGGATTCAGTATTTGTACATAACATTTTAAGATACAGCCAGCAGTCCTTATCTTATCTTATCTTAGCTTAGTTTAGCGTAAAGACTGGAAACGTTTTTTCTTTCTGTAGGTAACAAAATTAGCCAACCAGCACCTCTAAATATCACTGAGTGTTATATTTAGATTGTTTAATCTCTACAAATTCTGGGTTTATGTGCTGGATTATTTCTTACTGTTCAAAAGGGCCAGGCTAGCTGTTTTCCCCTGTTCCCAGTATTTATGCTAAACTAAGCTAAGCTAGTTTACCGGCATGCAGGCTAGCTTCATATTTGGTGTACAGATACGAGAGCCTCTAACTCTTGGCATAAAAGTGAATAAGCATATTTCCAAAAATGTTGCACAGTTCCTTAAAGCGGACTAGGCTCATCTACGAGGTAGGTGTCTTCTAGTTGACTAATTCAACTTTTTGGTTTGAGGTCCAAAATACAGTGTGAAATGAAAAAGTTATCTCTCTTAATTAAATGAATCATTGTGGCTGGTACAAAGAAACCTGCTGATTTGTTGCACCGTCTTCACAATTCAGGCAGACCAAACACAAAATGCCGAAAGTGAATATAACGTATCGATTATTGGACCCTGGATTATATGTGAACTAAATTGAGCACTTTTATTTCAATAATTGGAGCGGTAGCATTCTTTTTCAAATAAGACACCAAGTATTTTTGGAGTTATGCAATTTACTTGAGTCATGTATGTCCTGAAACTTTGTAAGTATGTGGCGGTAAGGGCCGTGAAAACTTTAGGTTTGGATTACAAAAAAAACATTTATGGTTGTCACACCAGTTGTGTAATGTGTGTTTTTGGACAGGTCCGTTGTGTTCTAACTGGCTGTGTCAGACTGAGGAGCTAGACGAGGCACAAACGAACTGTGGCCTTTTTTTTTTTTTAAATCTAGCCTCAGGGGTCGATTATATTTCAATAAAGAAATGAGAGTATTGTGAATTCACATATTTGACTGCTCTTTTTTCTGTTGGTTGGTAGATGGGTCTCCGATATTAAAATGCAGAGACACACTAACTCACTGCTGAATGGCCTGTGAACTCTAGCCCCGGTGAACATGGCTACACGTGTTTTGAGTCTTGCTTGTTCAGCAGAAGCTCCCCTCATTAATCTGCAGGACTGTCGAGGTGCATTGATTTCAACACCGTGAGAAGCTGAAAGCTCCAGTTTGCATCATTGATTTCAACCCCCCCGGGGGACGTGAGGCAGGCCGGCACAGAACGGGTGCGGCATATCTGATTTACATTCATGTTCTTTCAGGGAAATTGGCAAGAAGAGGTATCTAACATGAAACGAGGTGCAGGATAGTATTCAGGGTTAATAAAAAAAAAAAAGGATATAACTTCTACCCTCCAGTGGGGAATAAAAAAAAAGAGTGTTAGATCGGATCTGTGCTTCATGATTTCACCTTCAGGAAAGTTTCCTGCAGCGAAACCAGAGTGCTTTTGAAAAACTGCTAATTTTCCATCAAAAGATGAATCAGGATGTAGACAAAAATGTAACACATTTTGCCTATACTTCTGCTTCTGCGCTATCTCAGTGCTATTCCGGAGTTTTACCACTAGGGGTCAGCACTTAGCTGATAATTTATCCTCTCAGAAAGACACTTAAGGTAAGGTTAGTGTCACACATATACACAAAGACAATTCAAAGTGCTTTGCATAAGCCTTGATTAACACACAAAATAAATGAAACTGAAAATGAAACTATTCAAGTAGAGAAATAATAAAAATAAATACAGTAAATTTAAAGGATTCAAGAGATACAGAAGTAAAATAATGTAATATCTTTATATAACTTCGGGATAAACAGTGGTAAGCAAAAGGCTTTTAGCCTCTTTTTAAAATAACTCTGGGTTGGGGCAGACTTTACGTATTCTGGAAGTTTATACCAGATCTGTGGAGCATAGGAACTGAACGCTGCTTCTGCATATTTGTTTCTGGTTCTAAGAAGATGTGGGAAGAATATCAAGACGGCACAAGGAAGAACTTAAACGTAACACAATCTCCCTCAGGGTGTTATGGCAGATGGGATCAAATTGTGTCATGTGGATATAATTGGATTTTAAGAGGAAGCATGGCTGATATGCACCCTGATTTGCCTGATACAGAAGCACTGACAGCCAGTCTGATTTTTTAAATTTTGTTTATAAAAAAGTTGGAAAGTCTTTGCATGATTTGGTAGAGAGGTGTTATTGGGGGGGGGGGTTGTCACTCGTTATCAATAAATTGGCTGTACAGTCACAATAATATAAGTACAGTCATTGGAGAAAAAAAAAAGTGTAGGAGTGCATATTGCACATGTAGTGTAATTGCAAAAGTTATAAAAAGTGAATATTGCACAAGGCAGAATAGACTTTTCTTGGTGTGGTAGTGTACCAGGGGCTGTGGTGATTGTACAGTCTGACCGCTGCAGGAAGAAAGGACCTACGGTATCTCTCCGTGAGACACCGCGGGTGAAGCAGCCTGTCACTGAAGGAGCTGCACAGTGCAGACAAAGTGTCCTGGAGGGGGTGGGACATGTTGTCCAATAGAGATGACAGCTTGGCTGTCATTCTCCTTTCTCCCACCACCTCCACAGTGTCCAGCGGGCTCCCCAGTACAGAGCTGGCCTTCTTAACCAGTCTGTTCAGTCTCTTCCTGTCAGCAGCCGAGATGCTGCCCCGGCAGACCACTCCATAAAAAATAGCAGATGCCACCACAGAGTTAAAGAAGGTCTTAAGGAGTGCCCCTTGCACTCCAAAAGACCTCAGTCTCCTTAACAGATAAAGCCTGCTCTGTCCCTTTTTGAATAGAGCAGCAAAGATATCTGACTAGTCCAGTTTGTTGTTCAGGTGAACGCCCAGGTACTTGTAAGATTTTACAATCTCAATATCCGTACCCAGGACGTTCCCTGGTGTTGGGGGGAATGATGGCGCCTCCTGAAGTCCACCACCAGCTCCCTGGTCTTCCCTGCGTTGAGCAGGAGGTGGTTCCTCTGGCACCAGAGGGCAAAGTCCAGTGTCAGCTCTCTGAACTCCTTGTCCTCCCCATCAGAGATGAGGCCGACAATAGCAGAGTTGTCAGAGAACTTCTGCAGGTGACACGCTGTATTGTGGGTGAAGTCTGCACTGTAGAGGGTGAAGAGAAACAGTGCCAGAACCGTTCCTTGGGGGGCCCCCGTGCTGCAGCAAATACTGCTATATACGTCCAAAAGCTTGCCTAATACAATCCATTTTCTGAAAAAAACAATTTCAATAATAATACCAATTTACATGTTAAACAAAACAAAAAATACAAACTGCAATAGTTTGTTTTTTAATACAAACAGCTCATTTAAATGGAAATAAGCAGAAGGAAAAAAAAGACCCGTTAAGAAATAAGAAGCATACCAAATATATTTTGACAACACACACAGCTGTTGTTGAAGGAGAAAAGGGAAGAAACTGAGTGACAGTGTTTCTCAAACCTTTTTTAATTGGTTTATCAAACTTACATTTACATATTTTTATTGAACCTATATATAGTATAGTTATAGTATAATTATTTTAATTTACATAAAAAAATATCTTACGATTCAGTACTTTCAAGTACCCCTATGGGTACTAGTATCCTCATTTGAGAAACACTGCTTTAGGCCAGAAGTTTTATTTCAAATGGTGTGTTTCTCCCCGTCCATGCATGACAACCTTGCTGCCGCCACTCATCATATCTAATAGGATGTCATGTGAAATTAGTGGATTTTGTCTGAAAAAGCTCAAGACGCCGACAATCATGTCCCTTCACAATCTCTTACAGCACTTATTACATGGTTCTCAGTGTATTGATCTCAAAAGTGGCACATACGTAACTCAATTGTTCTATTCCATCTCTCCCTACACAATGCACACCCGCTGCTCCCATTTCTTTTGATATAGCAACGCAGATCAGGTTTATTATTATTCATATTTCCAATGTCCTTTTACTTTTTTTTTCCTATTATACTCTTGCACAATCTCTGACAACCCGCCTGGACTCATTTGAGAAGCATTTTCAGGAGCAGAACCTCACCACTGATTACAGCTATATGCTCATCTATTCCTAAGGCCAGTCTGCTTTTATTTTAATGGCATTTCAAGGGAGCTGTGTCTCTGATTTGTAGAATTTTAGGGTCTGCATTGTACTGCATGTACAATGTTCATGCAGCTCAACAGTGCATTCATCAGTCTCTGACAAAGTGTGCGCAGATGTGTGTATGATGGTAGATTGAAACGGCATAAAAGGTTTCAATCTGATTCAACAGCTATGTGAATCTGCAAAATAAAACAATATATGATTGCTGCTTGCTTATGATGAAGCTGAAATCTTTCCCAACCAGCTGTTTGTTCCACTGTTTATAGCTCACACACTGTCACATTTAATAACAGCTTTATTAGCATCATTACATTACATTGCAGATGCAACTTGTGACTTTAGGTGAAAACCACTTCAATCTGGCAGACAGGAGAGGAAAGACAAATGGGGCTAGTGGAGATGCAGGCGGATGGACAAAAGAAGAGAAGTAGTTAAACACACAGTCGAAATGAAAGAAAGACAGGCAGGATTGATCATAGTAATCAGGAATGGGACAGAACAGTCAGCCAGTAAGGATGAATGTATAAAGGCAAAAAAAGAAAGAAAAGCAGTGACAAGACAGACGGCATAACGGTGGAAGTTCAGACCTCTTATCTGTCACTTAAGAATTGATCTAAAAAAAAAATTTGGATCCCTAAATGGATAGTTTGGATGTTTTGAAGTGGGGTTGTTTACCAAGTGAGGAGGAGAGATGAACAAAGCAAAAAAGAACAAACAAAGTGACGAGCCAGATGATGGGGTTGCTATGTCTGCAGCTGATAAGGGGGCCACGGCAGGTGACCCGGGGGACAAGTTCGAGGAGCTGACTGAAATGGTGAGATCGCTCATGCTAGCCCAGGCAGCTAGAGACAAGCAGCAGGAGAAAGAATCAACTCGTCAGGATTTGAAATGGAGGGCCAGTTTCGTCAAATCCAGGCCCAAGTCACTGAGATGACGGAGGAGGATGACGAGGAGAAGGTCGATGATGAGGAAATGCCCTTGTCCAGGCATAGGTCACCCAGTCGTCAGCGGGACCCACCTCTACATCGCGACCCTAAGCTGTTGCCACTATCTCCTGCAGACGACATTGAACAGTTTCTCACCACCTTTGAAAGAATGGCCCACATCTGCCGTTGGGCTCAAGATGAGTGGGCTGTTAGATTGGTTCCCCTATTGACTGGAAAAGCACTGAGTGCTTATGTACTAATGGACATAAGAGATGCAGAGGATTATCACCAGGTAAAACAGGCTATTCTGGCCAAGTATGAAATTACCGCTGACATTTATAGGCAACAATTTTGTGCCCTGGACATCCACCCAGGTGAGACACTCTGTGAGCTGTATGTCCTTCTGAAGGACCTGTTCTGCAAGTGGGTAAGAACTGAGACGGCTACCATCAAAGAAATCTCTGAGAAACTTATTCTAGAACAGTTCCTGCGAAAGGTTAATCCAGAGTTGGAAGTTTGGATTAGGGAGCATGATCCAAAGACTGCTGAGGAGGCTGCTCGTCTTGCTGAGGTTTTCCAGTCAGCCAGGAAAGGCCGCAGAAGCTTTGCCACAAGCCAGAACAGCTACACAGGCAGTAAGAGTACGTCCCAAGGGGGTGAGAGGGGGTATCTTCATGCCCAGGGTAGAAACACAAGCAGCAGGCCGTACACTACTAGTAGACCCACCTATGCCTAAATGCCAGATCAGTCAGGGGTGAGGTGCTATCAGTGCAATGAGTTTGGCCATACACCTGTACTGTACACCTGTCCAGGGGAAAGGCCAAGTAGGCCATCGCTCTTATCTACGGTTCCTAGACCGTCCAGGCTTAACCCAGTAAAACAGGGGAAAGCCTGTATAGTGTCGGTGCTCATAAATGGTCAGCGTACGGAAGGACTGGTAGACACGGGCAGTTGTCAGACTGTAGTGAGGTCCAGTCTAGTTCTCCGGAATCAGTGGGCCGAAAGCAGGGCTAGAATCAGCTGTGTCCATGGAGATGAAAAACCTTACCCCACTGCCGAGGTCTATTTGATTGTAGGTGGGCAGACTTTTCTTCTCCCAGTGGCACTAGTCCCGAAGGTACTATACCCTGTCATTTTAGGACTTGATATCCCCACCTTATTGGATTTTGTGCAAGTCCCACAGCCACATCGTCCCATGTCCTGTCTTCCAACAGTGATGCCCCCTGAACCTCAATGTGTAGGAGGAACTCACAGGGAGTTAGAACCCCTTAAAGTTGAGTTAGTGGAGGACGCAGGGACTGAGTCAAAGCAGTGTAACGTGGTTACAAGCGCTCAGAGTGCGAAGGAGACCCTTGCTGAGTTGCCATTTTATGAGGCGGAGCTGAAGGCAGGTCCAGAAAAGCCACCAATGTCCAAGGCCCAGAAGCGAAGGGAAAACTTTTTGGCTGGCCCTAGGGAAATTGTTGAGCTTCCCAAACCCAGTCACCCTCTGGACATTGACATTCCTCCGGATGTAGGGGAGATGCAGCAAAAGGATCCTATGCTTCAGCAGTGGTTTGAGAAGGTGTCTGAGGTTGATGGGGTAAAAAGGACTAATACAGGGTTTTTAGAAGATGCTACTTACCTCCTAAAAAGGGGTATCCTGTATCGACGTCATGGTGAGATTGAGGCATTAGTGTTACCACAGACACTCAGAAATGCAGTTATGGAACTAGGCCATTCAGTTCCGTGGGCAGGACACATGGCATTTCTTAAAACATTGCGAAAAGTTGGTAACCGTTTTGCTTGGCCAGGCGTTTTGCAACACTTGTGAAATCTGTCAGGTAACTTCAAGAAAGAGAGTAGCCAAAGCCCCGTTACAGTCCTTGCCAATTATTGCAAACCCTTTTGAGAGGATAGGAATGGATGTAGTGGGGCCATTAGAGAAAAGTGCTTCTGGTAATCGCTACATTCCCCCTAAGATCAGTTAAAACCAGGCATGTGGCAAGTTGCCTACTCCAGTTGTTTTGCCGGGTAGGAATAGCAGTTTGGAACTTCCTGTCCAAACTATTTCAACAGGTGTATCAGCTACTAGGAGTAAAGGACATTAAAACCACCCCTTATAGAGATGGATGTAGAGCGTTATAATCAAACTCTAAAGAGTATGCTGCGGAAGTTCGTGTCTCAGTCAGGCTCCGACTGGGACCAGTGGTTGCCGTACCTTCTCTTTGCCTATCGGGAGGTGCCACAAGCTTCAACTGGGTTCTCACCTTTTGAACTGCTTATGGACGGCAGGTGAGGGGGCACCTGGAACAAAGCCATCAGGTGAAAACATTGTGGCATATGTGGTGAAGATGAGAGAGTGTTTGGAGAAGATGGCTACCCTTGCAAAAGAGAACATGGCCACCGCTCAAAAGACACAGAAAACATGGTACGACCAGAAGGCGAGAGAAAGAGTGTTCCAACCCGGGCAGAAGGTGCTGTTGCTTCTTCCTTCCAGTGAAAGCAAGCTGCTGGCAAAATGGCAGGGCCCTTAGGAAATCACAAAACGTATCGGAGCGGTCACGTATGAAATCCATATGCCAGATCGGGATAAGAAACATCAGACATTCCACCTTAACCTGCTGAAGGAGTTCCAGGTTCCTCCGGAGCCCGTTTCCCATCAGCTTTTCGTCCAACAAGTGGAGGAGGAGTTTTTCCCGACCAGCATAGCAGGGCCATGTCCAGTGGATGTAACGCACCTCCCATCTGTACAGCAGGAGGAGATGAAAGCTCTCATGGACCCAGAGCTGTTTCAAGAGAGGCCAGGTTTCACCAACCTTGTCCAGCATCAAATATATCTCAAAGAGGCTCGTTGGCTGGTATCGCAAATTCATCCCTCAGATGTCAGAACGAGCAGCTGTCTTGACCGACCTCACAAAGGCATCCGCACCAGCAAAAGTCCGCTGGAATGAGGACTGCGACGGAGCCTTCAAGGACTTGAAGCAAGCGATTGGAAGCAAGTCAGTTCTTCAGAGCCCCTGATTTTGATCAGCCGTTCACCCTTCAGACAGATGCCTCTGGGGTAGGCCTTGGAGCTGTGCTGTTGCAGGAGGTTGAAGGTGAGCTGAAACCTGTTGTGTTCCTCAGTCGGAATCTGCTAGACAGGGCGACTCGGTACTCTACGATTGAAAAGGAGTGCCTGGCAATGAAGTGGGCCATCAATTCCCTGAGATACTACCTGCTGGGGCGGCAGTTCACCCTGGAGACGGATCATCGAGCTCTCCAGTGGCTGCACAAAATGAAAGATGCAAACATGCGTATCGCTTGGATGGTACCTTGCCTTGCAGCCGTACAACTTCACTGTTAAGTAACGGCCAGGGAAGTCCAACCTGGTAGCCGATTGTTTGTCCCGGAGTCCCATCTGTTGGGGTACTGTGATTCCAGGGGAGAGGGAAAAGGAAATGTAACGAAGGTGATCTCAGTAGCCGTCTGGTCTTAGTCTCCGTTACGTTTGTGTAGCTCACAACCCTATACTTGTTCATATTATACACAGACGCATGTATTAATTTGTTTAAGGAAGACACTTACCTGTTCTCTCCTGTCTCCAATTCCCAAGGTCCGTGGCTAAAAGAGTCCCGTGGAAACAACACATTTATATTGTTCCAGGAGGGTTCCACAGAGCCGGATGAAGTGGGGGGGGTGGTTAAATGTATGCGTAGTAAATTTTGTAGCAACATAGTAGTTTTCTTTACACAATAATTATCGTTTATATTAGTGAATTTATGTTGAATATTTAGAGTTCATGTTTATTATATAAACACAGAACAGTTAACACCCCTGGGTTTGGTACAGCCTAACTGTTAAGACTATATAAGGCTGCTCTTTGGGAAATTGAGGGAGAGTAGGATGGCCTCAGGCATGAATGCAGTCAATTGTGACCACTGGTTTGTGACACTGTATATATATATATATCTTAATAATATCTAATAAAATATAAATATATATATATATATATATATAAATATCTTAATAAAATCTTATCAGCTTAGTAAATAAATGCCCACGTCTGTAGTTTGCTTGTTCTCCTGCCTAAGCCTCCTTGCTTATGGTATGGACCGCTCATGGTCAGCCTAACAGGTTGTATGAGATACTTATCCGATACTTATACTTACCAGTGTATTATCTGCAGTGGATGAGGAGAAGCGGATAGGAGTACCAGCATGGAAATTAAAGCAATTTACTGCTGTGGACGGGGGCAGCAGCAAAACATTTTAGCAACCAAAAAAGGAGGCCCACCTAAAAAATCAATATCAGTTTGAGTGATAGGTTATAGGTTGTTGTGTTGTTGTGATACGAAGTAACCCTTTAAAATGCTGAAGTCACACAATAACACAAACAAACTTATCAATGGAACACAGCGGTAGACCAGCAACTCCTGTGATTTGCGAGGTAAAATGACTGTTTTTGTCAATGGAGTCTGGTGGATTAAGAGAGCATAGATAACAGCTTCAGTCCCCTGTTGGTAAGGGCTGTCTGACTGGAAGGTAAAACGTGGGAAATATTGTAAATATAGTATACACTTAAACTGTTATTAATTTGTTTTAGGTGGGCCTTTCTTTAGGTGGCTAAAATACATAGACTGCCATCTACTGTAGGTAATACACTAGTAGTATCGATAAGTACCTCATACAACCCCACTGCACAACAATAAAACTATCCCTTTAATCAAAGAAACAAGCAAAAAACATTGTAACAAGGGAGAGAGAACAGATAGAAAAGGTGCAAGAAATGTGGGGGAAAAGAAGGTAACACAATATAAAGGGGCACATACTCATTATGTGTTTACCTGGCAGGTAGGGTTTATTAAAAGATGCAATCAAGTTGTGTTTCTGGAAGTTTAATTCAGAGCCTAACCAAAGGATCGCTGTATTTACAAACAGGTGCACATAAAAAAACTCACCCTGTGCAGTCTCAGGTCACGTGCTAATCTTCCACCAAGTGTGAAGCAACAGAGACTAAGAACAACAAACTTTGACTATTGTGGACTAAAAGACTCATTACAGTTAGAGCCAGAAATACATTCAGCTAAACAATCATCTGTATGTTTAGTCATGCCATGTTTTTAGCTTTTCATATCCTCAAATTTCCGAATCTGTCTGCACAGCTGTCCTGTATGCATCAAAATCCCTGCCAAAGAGTCTATTTCTTCTTCTGTTGAAGAAGGCTCCTTCATCCAGACCTTCTGGCTCCTACATGACTCCAACAGGAAGGCCCCCCAGGGCGCATTCAAGCATTTTCACAAATCCTCCATCACGTTGCATAACCTAAACCCCAGGTGTTCTCAGTAACTTCTAACTTCATCAACAATCACTTCTTATGTTATTTTGCCTGTGTTTTGACTCACTGCCTCTCATGCTATTTTATGTTTTGCAGATTTCATCATAATCCCTATGCTCAGCCATTAATTTGAAGCTGTTTAAATAGCTCAGCTTTCCCTTTCACTTGTGTGTTTTATTTGTATTTGGTGTGTGTAGATGTAGCCATAGTAGTTGTGGAAATAACTTTCTGTGCAGCATTTCATGAATTTGTTTTGTGGTCTTTGTGCTCACAAATCAATCCTGTACAGCCACGAGCTAGCGGCTCTTTGAGGCTGTACTGAGGCGTATAGCAATGCTTTGAGGTAACGTCAACATGTTAACATGCTCAGAATTCTAACGTGCTGATGCTAAGTGGGTTCACTATCTTAGTTTATTGTGTTAGCGTGCTAGCATTTACTAATTAGCACTAAACACAAAGGGCAGCTGAGTCTTAAGGGAATGTCATAAGTATTTGTACAGAAACCAAAGAAGATTCCTTTTTGCCTGTGACCAGCAGCTTTAGGTCACTCTGTTGGTCAGTCAACAAGTCCCCACAGTTTTTGCCCTGGAGGCATAAATTTGGCATGGAGGTCAAATTCATTAGTAACAATTTACCTGCCCCCTTCACTTAAGCCCCGCCCCTTTCATAACTCATAAACAGTTTCTTTTAGGCTCTTGTGGGAGACGTCATTGCACTCAACAGTGTTCCTGTTTCATTGGTCTGGGTTAGCCCTGCCCCCTATGCCTAGGACACGGCCTATTTCATGACTCGCAAGTGCATGTGGTTTAAAGGTACATAGAACAGTAAACTTGGATGACATCAAGAGATACTTAATATGGGAAAAGTCCATATCATGAAATATAATCAGAATATATTGTGTGTATCATACTGTAGCCCCATGTATCATCATATCCTATAATCAGGGAGTTGACATGTAGCTAACACTTTACAGCAAGATGGAGATCATGACAGCACAGAGGGTGTTGACAGTGAGGGTGTAAGCGTTGTTTATTGTCATAATAAATGACGACAATAATAAGATAATATAACATACATAATATGTTAGTTAAATATTATGTGAAATAAAACAGTACAGGCATATTTATGTAACCCCACCAATCTGGTAACATTTCTAGTTTTCTTTGTGTTGCTCAGTTTCATATATTTATGACACTTGTCATACTTATAGTGCTGTACTTCAAGGATGTACGACTCGATAATTCTCACTTATTCTTTAAGGGAAGTTTGAACCTTTCTTGTGATATTTCAGCACCAACTTTAAGTATTTATGTATTTTCTAGTGGAAACAGATTTTTTTATAGTGTGATTGTGGAGATGGGAGTTTTATAACTTTGCCAATATGTAATATATTTTCTTATTTCAAGCCAAATATTAAATATTACTGATATTTATTTTCAGGGCTTAAGATACAATCATACAGAAAAAGCACAATTTTGTAGAAAAATATTTTCTATCCCTTTTGTTCCTTTACTAGGATATATCATGGTGTGCTACAAACCATGTCATGGTTTTCATCAGTCGGCAGTAATATCCACACAGTCATTTAATGCACCTTAATCCTTGCTCATGATCGGGAGCCAGTAGTGGCATTCTGCTCCTCAGACTTTTTTTCAAGCAAGAAAATGTGTTCCTGGAACACATTCTGCTCTATATAAGATAGATGATCGGGGGTAAATGGTCTGTCAGATACTGGAGGTTCTGTATGATGACATTTTTGGCGCTGCCTCTTGCAGAAAGGCAGTGTGATGAGAAATCTGGCCCCTGAAGACCTGTGGGAACATAACTGCTAAATGATCCAAGATTTTAAATTCTGATGCAAAGCAAAGAAGCCAAGCTAAACACTTGAAATTCATTCCTGCATTGGATTTTCTTGACATCAAAATAAATTGATAAGATGCGTTGAGAGTGATTACATGTGTCAAATTGAAATAGTCAAAGAATTTAAGCAAAGAGAACGATCCATGCCAGAGAAATAACAAACCTGAAGGCTGATGAAATTAAACCTCCAATTGAAGAAGCTTTACACGTTTTTGCTAAGTCTCTCGCCTTTCATTGTAAATTATTTTGAGACTTAAAATGTTGGGCCTAAAGATGGGGTAGGCAGCTTATTTTTGGTGTCATTGGACTAAAAATGTCAAGTGGTACCACGGGGTAGGCAGTTTTCTAGAAAAGGCAAACAAAACGACCTGCAGCTCTGCCCTCTCTGTCCTAAGCCAAGACGAGCTTCATACAGCAACCTGTACTCATACTAGTTTGAGATGACATACTGTTATTCAAGGCTGTAGTTAGCTACAATATCTATGAAGCATTTTAGAGATGGAAAGAAAATGTGACAGTGTGTGATAGTTTTATGTTGCTAATAGAGGCTGGAGGCAAACTGCAGGCACAAGGAAACTAGGGGTTAGGAACAGAATTACAGGCAGAACGGTGAATCAGAACTTGACTGACTGTGAATACAGAGTCTACGATCTGGCGATGTGGAGGAGTCAGCACCGGAGGACAGCTGATTGTTGGCAGCTGGTAGCCTGGCTCCCACATTCCTGACTTCAATCGTGCAATCACACACACACACACACACACACACACACACACACACACACACACACACACACACACACACACACACACATTGAAAGATAGAGAAAAAGTTGCTAATAGTTTATCCTTGTGCTAACCGTAGCTGTTAGCTGTCTTGGCTACGGTAAGCAGAAGGCAATTAGCAACATTTTCTGATATCGTCAGACTCTCTGTTTAACTCTCTTTTTTCTTTTTGGGCGCTTTGCAGTGCAGACTGTTGTTGCCAATGCTGGATTAGCAACTTTTCCTGCAAAATATCCGCCGTTGAATCTGCATCTGCATTTGTAGAAAAGCCAATAGTACAAGCCGCTGTCTGAAATTAACAAGCTATATTTCTAAAGCCTGAAAACACAGTCAATAGGAAGTATAGTTTTCTCTCAGACCACTTGGATTATAATATAATGAAAAGTTATTTTTGCCCAATGATTTTAAGATAAATAACATGCTTAAACAAGCTTTAAAGTGTGTTAGGCAACCTAATCAGTCCCTTCGGCTTGGAAAATTGGCCCTGAATTGTAATCATTTATGTGATTGCAAATCCGGCCGCCAATTTCTGGGTCTGCCAGAATGTATTTTTTATTACTGAAAACATTGAACTTTAATAAAACCTGACTACTATGAACAGCAGCATTATGGTGTACATTTAAGGACATACAAAAAGGTAGCTGAGGTAGTTTAAAACACCCTGTGCTTGAAGTCTATTGGTGGTCTAAGTAATGATGCCTTTCATCTGATGTCTGACGCACTGTTGCAGACTGGACAGACTCAGCTAACCCTAACCCTAACCCTCAGCAACTCAGTTAACGTCTAACTCAGCCTGATGAAAACCAGATGTACCATATATGAGAGCTGCGTATTACAAAAAATTGAAAACACTTTTTTTCCAGGATACTACAGTTTGACGAAAGATGAAAAGATACCGAGTCGAATGAAAATCACTTAATCACTTAAAGTGTCCACACAAAGGCCCCCTCATTGAAATGAGATGAGAGCATTTCGAGCGAGTTTGTCCTCATCCTCCTCTTGCATATCTGTCATGTGAATTGTCTCATTACCTGCGACTGTCTCTTAAGTATGAAAAATCATGGGCTATTAATTGGGGTTGTCATTGTGTTTAAAATTAACTATTTTGACAGCCTAATTATGGTATCCAGGTATTCATTTTAAATGTTCTAAGTACTTATGTATACAAAACACTGTTCATTCTGTCACAGGTTTTTCTGCAGCTAGCAGAGTAAATGCATGTAATATAATTTTTACCACACTTTCCTTGTGCAGAATATTATGTTTCTGAATGTGTGGAAAACAGATGGTTATAGACTGCAGGGCTGATACAATAACGGGGAACAGATGTGTAGATGGGTGTGGCTGGTGGAAGGAGAGAAAACAGTTTGATTTGGGGAACTCGAAATGTGACCGTAGAGGAGGGACAGCCAGACAAAGTGTTAGTCATTTCAAAAGCACACAAGCAGTCCGGCAGACACACACAGTGGACCAGTGAACTGTAGAACAATAGTCGGATTAATTTACAGAGAGAAATTACCTGTTGGACCCCATTGACCCACTGCTGATCCCTGTCCTGGGCTTTGTGTGAGCATCCTGTCGGCTCCATATACCCATCAAATACAGTTCACAAAGCCGACACCTGAAGGTGAGGCAGGAAATAATGCTTTGCCTAAACTCCAGAAACCAACCAGTTAGTTTGTGGTAATTTGATTTAACACATTCATTTGGTAATATGCATCATGTAAGCAAAGTATCAACTGAAATAAGCCGGGACCTTAATAAGAATAAGAAGAATAAGAAGTTAGTTTATAGTGTATGTTTTGATGTATGTTTAGTCTTGTCTCATTGTTCACTTAAGTTACAGTCACTCATGTCTAGTCCCGTCATGCACTCTCTGTCATTGCACTTCCTGTTTTATTTTGTAATTATCTTTCCCTCTCGTTTCAGAGCACTTCCTGTTTGTGAGTCTTTCCCGCCTGTTTGATTGTTGCCACCTGTTTCCCATTACCTTGTGTGTGTGTATATATAGTCCTCGTCTCCCTTTGTCCTGTGTCAGTTCGTCTTGTGTCTTGCCATTAAGAGGGCCAGCGTTTTTTTAATCAAGTAGCCACGTTAGAATTTTGCCTTTAGTCAAGTTTAGTTTAGTTTATGTTTTTTTGCATTTCCTTTGTTCAATGGTTTTTCCTCAGTTGAGTGATATTTTGTTGTACTTGCAAGTTCTTGAGTAAAGATCTTTTTACTTTTGAAACGTTGCTTTTGAGTTCAACCCTTTTGTGTCACGTTCATAACAGAACACCAACCAAATAGTAGTGTTAGTTCTTCCTGGTGCATCAAGATGTTTACCACATTATAGGAAAAGAAAGCCTCGCAGAACTCTCGCAGCAGTCCAGCACTTTTCAGTTTAAAGGGCCTACGAAATGATATTTTGTCAGTGTTATTGGCCTTGGTATATGATAGAGGTTGCATATCTATTTTGAAATGTGGCATATATATATTTTTTATATTGATGTGTTCGTAATAAATCACGATCATAACAGCATAAAAATGACTTCCGCTAACAACAATCGATCGCTGCGCCGAGAGCATCCACTTTGGCAATGTTCGGGCGATGACGTCACAAGTATAATACAGCCGCCACAAGTAGAATACAGCCACCGCCAGTGTTCGTCTGCGTTACAGCCGCCGCCAGTGTTCGTCTGCGTTGAAGCGTTCAGCAAAGACTGCTGTCAATTATTACGAGAAAGAACGGACAACAATCTATCGTCAAGGATAATTGTGAAGCGATGTGTTGTATGGGGATGTGGGGCCGTCTCCAAATGTAGCTTTCTGTGGCCAAAAGATGATAAAATGTCGCGTTTATGGACAAGACAAGTGCGTCGATGAAACCGACGATTTGTCGGCAGCACTTTGAGAGATCGTGTTTCGAACAAACTATGCTCGCCAAGGAAATGAGATTCAAAAAGAATTTAAAACTGAACGCAGATGCTGTGCCTACAATACTGCCGAGACCCCAGCCAGCACAAGCCAGCACGCCGACTCAAACACGTCCGCTGGTGCAGAGTCCTCCACCAAAGAGACGACGAAATGCATTCGCCAAAAGGGAGAGAGCAAAGATAAGCCGTGTTACTTGTTTACTGTATTTATTGTTTCAAGCATAAAGCCATAATCGGCCTAGGCCTACTGTATGTAACAAGTTGACATACTGTAAACTGTAATGTAAATGTTTCCTAATTTTCCCTCGGGATGAATAAAGTATCTATCTATCTACACCAGGCCCTAGCCAATATCTGTGTGTTATTGTTTGTAGTATTAATAACTTTAGCTAATTACACTTCATTAGCTTAATTAAGTATAGATTCAATGTTTATAACAGGCTTCCCCATTTTATTCTGTAGTTTGAGTAAAAGCGTGAGTCTATTTAACTGTTAACTATCACCCTATTATTACATAGGTATTGAAACATTAGGTGAATGAAGCCACTGACAGAACTGAGGATACCTGTATGATCAGCGACCATCTATTGGACATCCACACTGGGGAGGAAGCTGTGTGTACACCAGTAAGTATACAGACTGTACGTCATCTGTACATTATAGTTGTAGTACCAGTAGACCTGCACATGAAGTGTTAAAAATACAATCACCACATGCATGTACATAATTCATATATTTGTTTAATTTGATATCATTGCTCTCTCAATCAATTCAACCACATATTTTGTTATGAATGTTATTAGATATTTTCTTTACGCAGACATGTATAAACACGCAATACAATTTCAAGCTGGTTTCAAAGATTTATTAGTAAAGTTGTGTTTTGTACATTTCAGACATGTCAGAAAGAAATTGCTGTGCAGATGGATCCCCCTCCACGGACACACCACAAGTCCATGCGCAACCACGTGTCAGGTCAGCTGGACTGCAAGTTCCAATCCAAGTTGGTTGTTCCAGCATCATAATATATATATATATATACATACACACATACATATTATATATAATGCTTGATTATAAAACATCTTTTTTGCAGAGTATGTTACTGAACTCTTGACCGAGACTCAATGCTTTGTGCCAAGACAATGTCAATGAGGAACCTTTGGAAGTCCCAGCTCCACTCAGCAGTCGGTGGAAGAACCAAACAAGAGGGATGCTGTTGTGCTGTATAGAAGCAGATTCAATCACTGAACTGACATTGTGTTTTGTTATTGACTCTAATAAAGTGCTGATATTTGAACGACGTGTAGTTGTCAGATGGAAACGTAGCACAGATCTCTTGAATGGCACATGATGGCATTCTTACCAAGTATTCCCGGCAGAATCTCACCAGCTGGTGGTATGCCACATAGTGATACATTCTGTAACATACAAGATAATACATGTCAATGGTAATCACTTCAACCTTATTTGCTTATTTATCTATGTATTCCGTAACTTTGGCAGAGTGACCATTCGACTTCCCAAAAATACATCAAAGTTTCTGAGCTCTACACATTACACAAGTAACTTACTCATTACGTGGCTGATCACCTGCTTGTTGTCTGTCCCTCTTCGAATACCTTTGGTAGGCTGTCTGCAACACCCAAACATCCAGACACTTTCATTTGAATCCTGGGTGATCTGTTATGCAGGTTATGTTTGCACCACGTCCCTCATATTCATTGAATTCCTCCATGACATCCTTTTCTTGGCAGGAGCTCTTCAATTGCTTCCATAATTGTACAGTTTTCACATGTACACCTAAATGTACAAAAGAAGAATGGTAAGGACATGTACACAATATGCAACATCCAGAAAAAAGGCCAATATTAACGTCATCTTAATTTCATACTATTTATATACCTGTATTTGACAACAGGCTTGTAAGGACTATAGGTGAGACGGTCAGTATACAGACTATACTTTATAAAACAGCGCTGTCCTCCGGTCTGTTTGTTAGCTAATAGCTATTGCTTTATATACAGCCTCGTAATATATGACGTTTGACATCAGACATAATGATAGAACCTCAACCGCAAAAACTTCGAGAAAGAATCAAGTTATCAAGCTTTACAGACGTCGATGTGTCCAAGTAGAGAAGTAATTGAATATTTAGAGATCGAGCAATTTGCGAACAACTAGTCGGGTTCATAACAATTCAAGGAAACCAAGCTATCGATAGCTTGCAATCTATTTACGATCGAGGATAATGTTACGTTTTGTTTTGATGTATTCACTATATATTGAGAAGTTCTATGAACTATAGTCAAATGTATATACCTGTCTGTGTTCTGTTGTCGCACAGGATCTCCGCCAAATCCAGAATCACCGCCACCATCATCCGCATGTTCCCTCCCGTCTGTGTCTCCATTTTGAACACTGTGTCTCGAACTGCTCTGTTTCCACCACGTTAAACTCGCCCGCATGATCTAAATCCACGACACCGGCATCCTCTTCAATAAACTCCTCTTCTTGAAGGTGCAACAAGTCTATTGACGACTCACTGTCACTCGATTCTGTCAAAATATCCGAGCCAGAGTCCGACATTGCCACGTCTGCCGCTTCTGCCGTGCTGTCTGTGTATTCAACTGGTGGACTATTTTATACTTGTGACGTCAGAACACGGCGTCGGGTGTTTCCGGTAGCGGCAATGTAAACATCGGTGGTCGACATACTAAATCATGATTTATTAAATACTGCGATCATTGTGTCATAAATAACACATCATTTTACACCACAAATAGCATTTACTATCGTCAGTAGAAATTCATGTTTATCATTCCATATGCCCTTTAATGCCAATCTTGCAACCCATCAGCTATTTGTCTGACAACAATTAGCCTCTGGGGGCAACGGACAATATTTCTCGGTGTAGCCAGAAGATATCCGTTGAGACTTCCTCTTCGATGTGCTGCTCACGGTTATAGTCCAATTAGCAACTTGATATGCGACAATAAAGTTGTAGTTGAGAAATGGCGTCTATAACCAGATTGTTCCACAAGTAAAAAGTGCACAAGCAAATTTTAAGCTAATTTCAAGCTAAATCGTCATCAGACGATAGCCGATGGATTCTGAGATTGCGTTTCAGCCAATGCATTTCACCTGTTTTGCTCTCCATACGGACCGTTTACCTGCACTCAACCAAAGCCTGCTCAAACGTGATTGGTCCATACTATCACTCGGACTAAACGCTTCCAACACCAAAATCTTGTCCTGTTCTGGATTCATATGCAGATATTTGTATGTAGAGATAAGTGTAATGCTGATACCTGCGCAGAATGTCTTGGTACTTTGCAGTAAGGCAACAAGTCTTTAACTATGTTTACGTTACATCTACAATGTGGGACAAAAAGCAAAAAGTATAGAGCTAGTATGCTATGCAGTTGGGTCACAGCTACACTCGGTGTGAAACATTAATCCCTGCTTTCAACATCTCTTCTGCCTGTGAGTGTGTCACAGCAAGAGCTGCACCCTTATCTTTTCATAGGGAGATGTGTCGTAATGCTCAGAAAAGACTTGCACGGAGTGAGGGCCCTCCTTTTGCCTTTTCAATATTATATTGATTAAATATCGATTTCTACAGGTTAATTGTATTCACAGTGTAGTGCATGTACAGCTTTAAACACAACTAGTTCTTCTAGTGAGTGTCTTGATTATTGCAATCGTAAGAGGTTCAGTACTAGCAATATTACATAAATTTAAATAAGTTTCTGCATTTTCATTCAAGGTGGCTATTGGCTGACCGTAGTGCTGAGAAGTAAAATAAACGCTGGAACTGAATGCTGTGTAACACAATAACATGGCAGCGTCCAGCACACATCAGACTGGACGCTTTTTGTAGTCATGGAGACAGTGAGGTGCTCTGGCCTGTATTAATTTCCATAATTTTAACAGCGTCATTGAATTTAGTTAATGTTCAGAGAGCCAGACTTGTTTGAAAATGACTTCATTCAGCTCTTATTAAATCCCACCCACAATGGTCAAGTGTTATTCATGTTAAGATAGCCTTCAAGAGATCAGACTCCGCAGGGAATGGAGTTGAGTTTACTTTATTTACTGTTTACTAGTATAATCTATGATAATGCATCACAGTCTAAACTGATCAAATGTGTTGCATTGTTTGCATTTATCTGAAAGTAATGTAAAGGAATACTTCAAACCCAATTTATTGTATTTCAATTACAATTACATGGTGTTACCTTGAATTTTTAGAGAAAACATTTTCTATAATCCAAGTCTCATTCATCCAGTCGTATACTCACTACTTCACAAACGTTGAAGTGTTTCTAAAACCTCACTATTAAACAGTTTCACGCTTGTGCTGGCGGGCTTCTCATCCAAGCTTGAGAATACTCATTTGTAATTATTTAGTCCCATTCATCCAGTACTGAGCATCCCACTGGATAAATGAGAGACAAATGATACTGTTTAACTGTTGTAAGAATGACAGACAAGATGTCACACAGAAAAATACAAACCTTGCCAGGGCTATTTCTATGTAGATTGTGTTCTATCAATCTATACGAGACTGTAACTGCTGCATGTAGCATAATAGCATATAGTATCCAAGGACGCTTGCAAATTGTAATTATTGGTATGTGAATGGCACAGTATTTGGTCTTTCATCTAGGCCAGGGGTATTCAACTAAAATTATAAGAGGTCCAGTTAGAGAACATTTCCACAAACCAAAGATCCGGAGCATCAGCTAGCTTACAGCTTACAGCTGTCGTAACTACGACAACCACAGACACATTTGGCTGAGGGTTGCCAGTTAACAGGGTCACGAGTTAAACCAAAGCACCTGTGAAGAAAAATCCCGCAGAATGCGTTCCTTCTGCACCAGTGTTACAGCTGCAGCTCTTCAAATGTTTCAGTCATTGTTTTAAAAAAATAAGTCAATGACGGAAAATATTCAGTTAGCATGACCTCTGGCATTTATGCTTCTAGTGAATAATTTCCAGTGTAAAACATGCCGTGTTCACTCACAATTTCAAATTTAGCATTTCTCTCTAAAATACATAAATGAACAGTTGCTGCTCAGGTACATGCTCACTTGACAGATAACAATATGTTTGAACAATTTCCGTCTGGTTTCCACTCTTCTCACAGTAGTAGTGGTATTAGATCTTAACTCTCTGGCGCACTCAGTTTGTCCAACCATAAAGTCTGAGATCGCAGTCTTTTACAGTTTCTAGTGCTGTTACCCAGGGCTTCATCCTGGGCCCCCTTTTTAATTAATATTTACCTTTTGTTATTTCATTTCATTGCTACATGGATGAAACACAGCTCTGTCTCTCCACCAAGCCAACTAACACCAAGCTGCTCTTAATTCTTAATCAGGAGCCAGTCCTAACACCCTCTGCCACAGGTGATCTCAATAACCCTCCAATCAAATCAGGGGAATGGTGACATTCAGCTAAAATTAATTGGGAAAAGGGTAATGACAACAAGAAACGAAGAATGAGGGACTTCCACAATTTGGGGGAAATTTTGTGAAGTCCTTTAAGGACCTTTGAGCTTTGACCACCAAAATCTAATAATTGATTCCTTGAGTCCAAAGCTACGCTTAAATAGTCAAAAAAAGTACGTCATTTGTCTTTTTCTAACCACTTTTCCTTGACCTTAATGGAAAACATCATGAGGTCAAAGGGAACGATGTAAACGAGAATTCATTAAGACTTATGAAAAGACAACCGCGGTGCCAAGAGAATCACTAAGATATGTAATTATGCAACAACGGATGTTATTGACGTGGGTCTGCCATGGCTTTTTAAATTAAATGACCTCATTTCCTTTGGTAAAGGATGGTCCAGTGTACCTAGTGCTAAAGGAGATAAAAATGAAGCATTGAAGCACTTTTCCTTACCCTTTAGAGAATTCGACCAGCTGTTTTGGCTGCCACTTGTGGGTAATTTCACTCAGTTAGGAACATTCCTAAGCATAAAAGACTATTACACTGCACCCCAATTGGATGTTTTCCCACATTTGAAAGAATAAATTCCCTCCAGGCATTCCTGAGGTATCACATCCTTGAGAATGGGAAGGACGGACGGACGTATATACGGATATATATATATATATATATATATATATAGTGTAATAGTTCTAGTATTCAGCTTGATTCAGTGCCAAGCGCAATTTGATTCTCTCTGTGTCTGCCAATTTAGGACAAATAAAGGACAATTTCTTTCACATTTTAGGCAACTAAAACCACTTAATTTACATTAGTTTGCATATATACATATCTGTCTTTGTATATATGATATTGTGAGACACACCTGCTCTCACACAGGAAAAAAATGATCAAATGTCAACAGGATCAAGGAACAAACGGTTTATTCCCTCTTGTACAGCCTTTTCAGGCAAAATCAAAACAATCAATACTGTCGGTGCAGAATCTCTCTCTCTCTCTCTCTCTCTCTCTCTCTCTCTCTCTCTCTCTCTCTCTCTCTCTCTCTCTCTCTCTCTCTCTCTCTCTCTCTCTCTCTCTCTCTCTCTCTCTCTCTCTCTCTCTCTCTCTCTCCTGCTTTACACACTGTAAGTATTCTATGTGTGCAAACACATAACTCTGTGTTTGTCACCTTTTTTAATGACTGTTGCTGGTGGACAAAGAGTTAGACAATAATGGTAAAATTTCAAATATACCACGTGTTGGTTTAGAAACCTTGTGATAGGTGACATAATGGACAATTTCAAGAACTGTGAGAATAAACAGAGTGTTCACCAACCTGGCAGGTTGACAAGTGGCTCATTTACACCATCATTTACAACCCAAACTCTATGATGTGAGCAAGCTGGCAGGATTTACTGCGCGCTGCCTCAATCAGCTCCCCTCTCAGCTCAGGCACTCAGAAGTGAAGCAGCAGAGTAGCCACCCTCTGTGGGTGTCTGTCATGTTTGAGTACCAATTTATCAGAGGCTAAACATGAGTTTGCTGAAGAACTTTTCTATGATAGATACACCCTTCTTGTCGATTATCATTTTAATATACCTTTCCAAATAGCAGAGCAGTGAAACATAACGAATACAGTGACATGCATTTACATTACTGGCAATAGAATTTCAGTGACACCTTAAAGAGACAATAAATAATCTAAATGAGGAGCGACAGGATGTTGATTTTGTTAATATAAACTATAGCTGTGAAGTTAAACACTAATAAACTCAAATTGAGTTTTCTTAAAATAAATGAATAGAACTTTTGTGACTAATTTAAGAAGGATATCAACACTATTATTATTACATTTCATTATAATAATAAAACATATACATGTAAATGGTATGAAAAACGTCAATGCCCCATCCTGGGGAGCAGCGAAAGAAAGAACTAGTGGGAGAACAAACCCTTTCAAGAGCTCACAGAACCTTTGTAGAACAAAACCCCACATCACCTCTATGACGCCATTAATTTGCTAATCCACGTGAGCTTTACAGTAAATGCAGGGAACACTGATATGAAATAATAAGAATTTGAAATCACACTAAGTACTGAGTCGTGTGTGTTGTTCTTTACAAGTGTTTTAGTACACTGACAGTTTTCTTTCGCTTCAGATGTCCAAAGAGCCCTTTTTACAGCGTTTCCAGAGATATATTAATTTGTAATTGCCTGGTCAGAGCAAGCAGCACGAAGCAATACAGTTGAGTTTGAGCTAAATAAGTCTTTAGAGAGGCTTCAACATATAGGACATATACTGGTTTCTAAACCCGCCCAGGTCATCGCTTCTATGAGGAGGCCTTTGGGAGATACTGAAAAGAACTTGTGAAAAATACAAATGGATGACCTTTTTCTAAATATTGAGCAGATGAAAAATAATTGTTTTGATATGAACAAAAAGAACAATCACAGCCTATTCAAACTGTTTTTCATGAGCATGTGTGCTCCCAGGATCTCTTTCTATTTCTGCAAAAATGCATTCAGAAAGTTTTTGACGATTAAATGTACTGTTTTTCTGTCTAGTTCACCGTCTCTTTCTGTTTCTCCTCTCTATTATTACACTGCTAACCTAATGTTGTAAAGTGCTTCATTTTTTTTATCATATTCACCCATTTCATGCTGGGTAAATGGTGGCACACAAATGTCAATTTAGCAGCTGCATGCTATCAACAGTTACCACCTGAACAGGATGCTGCACAGCTTGAGTCCATGGTGTGTGTGCTAAATGCATTATTTAATTACTGAGCCATTAGACAGGCTCTATCCACGTATGTGTTGTGCTACAGTCTAGGCAACATAATTAAAGAATCATGCTCAACAGGCTTTATGTACAGTTACAGACCTTTTAAAGAGGAAGTGAATAGGGATGTTTTTTCACCTAGTTTGGCAAATCTTGAAAATAATTTGTGCTAAATAAGGTGCCACCCACTCGAATGCCTTCTTAAATCACAACCTAATTAAAGCACAAAGTGAGACTGTGAAAAAATAAAGCCGGCAGGCTTGTGTCTCACCAATGCTTGTTCCATGCTTTAAATTGAGCTGCTGCTTTAGCCTGCCTTGTCAGCGCCATGAACAGCTCCTTCAGCACCATGGGCTCTAAAAGACTATGCGGATGGTCGGGATGCTATTTAACTGCAAGTTGAATGGAATGTTATGAATAATTGCGTCAAAGTGTTGATCGATTCTGACTGTTAATTATGTTAGTGTGGCTCCATCTCCTAACAGTTGACATGTCCTTCAATAAAACTCCCTGGTCCTCTAATCACAAATGTTCTTCTTCAGAAATACCAAATGAAACACAGTAGCACAATAAATTAACTATTTTGAATCATGTTAAACATGCTAAACACGCTCACAGTGTGCTCTCAGCTTCACTTTCACAAGGATATGTAGCAGCCAGCAGATGGGGAAAAAGTAACCAGCTAGAAGGGTCCAGGTGCATGCAACCCCGGAGAAAACCTTGGCCGTAAAAGCCCAACTTTGGTGGATACTGGCACATTCCGATGCCACTATTCAATCATAAACACTGATATTAATTATTGTATATTTGAATGAGTTTGCCCACTCTACTGTAAACATGTAGTGAATTATTATAAAGGAGAATCAGGCTTCTTACAATCTGTAAATAGGTATTAATATTTAAAACCATGCCTGTTCCTGACTGATCAGAACTTTTGTAATTAAGAATAATTTTATTATTATTATTATTATTATTATTATTATTATTTATTTACACCTTCACTTTATTTTCTTCTCTACTGATATACTCATGGGCAGTAAGCAGGTATGATTTAAGACTCAACATCACTTTGTTAAACACAGTGGAAAAGCATTGTGTTTGCAATGCGTCTTAGAGATGGCTCTGCTGTAAAGGCGCAATGTAAATAAAGATAATTAATTAATTCGATCGTTCATTAAGCCAAAACACGTCTGTGTGGCGTAGAGGGAAAATGCAGGGCTTTCGTACACGTTTTATTGCTTAGTGTGCAATCGCTGCCACCGGTGTATTCCAACGAGTCGAGTCTCCGCTCTCTACTCAGCAGGACACAATCTCTCAGCAGCTGAGCGTGCACACGCACACGCATCCGCACACAAACACACAGTAGTCTGCAGTTTGACCGGCACACCGCTCTATGGTTGCCTCTCCATGTTTTATAGAGCCAACCCAGTTAGCCTATTAGTAAAACATGTATGCATCAACGACGTCAAAAACAAAATATATTTGTTGGAAAACATTTCTGTGAGGCAAGAACATTACTGCCCAAAGTGACGAAAGCATCAGTGGGTGCCCCCCCTTCCCTAACAGTGCATGCCATCAATTATTGCGCGAGGGAAGAGAATGTCTTGATCACAAATCATATGGTGGCGTAGTACAAGGTAGATGCATCACGCGCCGTACAACTGTGTAGTGTGGCAGATAATGCGCACAGGCTGAGGGGATTTCTCCCCTCACGCCCAGACTAGGGAAAATCTGCAGTGCCAGTGTGCGTCCGGGACTCTTCCTCTGTAAGGGCAGCAATGTCACGGTGCTCATTTCCGAGAAGCTTACTGAGTGCACAGGAGTGGGAAAACCACGTGGAATGTGTGATCTGATGAATTCCACGACTGCATCCTTTACAGTGCGCTGGGCATCTCAGTTTTGGACCGAATTTGCGCAATGAAACTTTATGTGAAGCTCTTACTCAATAATGATGAACAGAGGTGATGTTTATCTCGAGCATGAGCTTTGCATGAATTCAAATGAATGTATGTTTTTACACTGCTAGAGATGAAGGCACATCGACGAACTATGAACTTTTTCGTGTGGATATTTGTTTTAAACTTTTTCTTGTGCTGGACCTCTGTCAACGCACAGGTAAGGACACATTCTGCTTCCTCTTGGTTTTTAAGCAAAACGCGTTCAACCTATAATAACAGTCGCTTTTGACTTGCATATTAGGGACATGCTATGCAGTAACGATTATAAACCGTCACGTTTATTGTATCTATCCTCAATATAACAGTGTTGCGGAGGTTTCCCCCCTTTAGTCATTAAAGGTAAAGAGAAGTGTTCAGCACACAGGAACTTAACAGTACGAGTCATATATGTTGTGCTTTATAGTGGCTGCCTTTACTGTGTATGGCTTGTTTTTCAGCTCTGTAGCAGGTTGATATTTGGTCTCTAAATGTGTCTCTTTTTTCCTCCGGACCTTTTTATAGATTGTCACAACAATCGGTGCAACACCAGCACTGCAGAAAGTCTGTTTGTGTTTATAATTCTCAGGAGCTCCTAGTTCCTGTTTTCAGGAATTGTATCAATAACCATCATCTGACAATTTGTCTCACATTCTGTACCATGAGCCTTATGGCTGAGTGAAGTCAATCACCAGACTTGCCTGGGTTATTAGTCACTGACCTGTGAATAATCCTGTGACTTGTTGAGTGTAACATGCAAAATGGTTGTTGTTGTGTCAGTGTTTGAAATGTACTTTTCAGTGACAGAAAAGTGACATGACTCATTGTGCAGATTTAGATTATAAACCAGCGCTAGAATGTTCTTTCGACACATCACCAAGGAAACTTGTGCTTAGGTTTTCTGGAATGTGGTTTCACATCAAACGTTGCCTGGAATATATGTTGGGGTTTACTCAATACACACAGACTTTGTGTGCACCACATCTTCATTATGTCAGAAGTGGCCCACTCATCATTTTTGGTAAATTGAAACAGCTTGTGAACATCAACATTGACTTGTAGGGTAATTTAGACAGATCAGCAAATGCATATCCATGCTGGGAAGACTAAACTAGTGAATGTTGCTGAAAAGACACTTGCAGCATTGTTGTCTGTGACAACACACCATATATTACTGTAAAGAAACAATAGCTTGCATTTCATCTCTGTAATTAAAACCAATAATTTTCTCTTTCCCTCCTCATCTTTCCTTATATCATTATGCAGCCCTTTCTCTTTAAAATTACTTTCATATGTTTTCATATGACATGTAGTGGCTGCCTGGATTATGTTTACCAGCTAAAAAAGATTTCCAGGCAATTAAGTGTTGCATTGTAGTGCAGTACAGGAGCCACAGGGAGATGGTTGGGATAGGATGGTGGGCGTACAAAGGACACAACTTTGATTCCAGAGAGTGGGGTGTGCATGTGTCTCATGTGTGGTGAGATGTAGGCTACAAAAATGTTCAGGGAAAGATAGTGGTTAGCTGAAGATTATAGTTTTGGTTCTCAACATTAAGGAAGTAAACAGTCTCGTTGACCTTTTCAGTATTAAACTAAGCGTGGCCTTCAAAATATTTAACATATTCAGCCATAAATTTAGTGTTAGTCCAAGCTTTCCTGCACAGCACTTCCTTTTTTCATGACATTCTGAAACATTATTGACATAATTTATAAGCACTGTCGTCAAGTGACAGGTTATGAGAAAGCATCTGTCTGTGAGGCCCATGCGCTCTTCTCATTTTTGGCTGCAAGAGAGACTCGTGAGTTTAGTGTTACAGCTTGAACTGACTGATTTCAGCAGTTGAGTAACTCCCACCTCAGAATGGGTCTGAGGTGGGTGCTCCTATACTATTACTACTACTTCTACTAGTACAAGTAAATAGATGCAACAAATGAAGCAGAATATTAGAACAAAACTAAGCCAATGTTTGGAAACCAAAAACCAAAAAGTCACTGTGGTATGAAAGTCATGGACATATTGTACCGTTACTCTAAATGAAAGTATTTTGGGTGTAATTGCTTCTTTAGAAAACAAGCGTTCCATTCTAACAATCCACTCTCAGGGTATTTTACAATTGAAGGGGTTAATAACAGCTTTTACCAGCGTGAACAATGTGAATGAAAGGAGAGAAAGGCAGACGTGGATCTTACTGTTGCTGGGATCTAAAATGAAAGATAACCATCGATTGATTGATAAGGAGGATATTGAGAATTTACATAAGAGGAAAGACCTACACAGCTTTGTTGAATAATCGATTATCCAATAGATATTCCTTAGTCTGTTATTTCTTAACAGCAGAACGCTGCTCTGAATAACAAACCGTTGCTATGGATGCAGTTCTGATCTCCAAGCACAGGGAGCAGACTGTTTTTAGACGAAGCATAAAATTAATTTTTAAGTCAATACAATAATTTTTTAATCAATACAATAATGTTTTAATCAATACAATCATTTTTAAATCAATATAATAATTTTTTAATCGATATTTTGTGTGAAATTATTGATTCCTTTTGTAAGGAGCTGTGTCAGGGTCCTGCTCACCCTTTCAGGGTTCATTTGATTCAATATTTCTTATTATAATAATGACCTGCTCGCAGACCATTAAAGTCAAAAGCCTTGTCGCTGTATTCCTACCTGACAGTAGGGTAGCATAAAAACAAGTTTTATTCCTTTTAAACATATTTTTGATTTAGAAAACATCTAACTTCAGAAAAAACAGTTCTTTCATTGAGTTTGTAAGGGCTAAGGTGAGCGCTATGGCATCATTTATTAAACTTAGCTGTTGTAATAGGTTTGGGAAAGATGCTTGAATTTAAAGTAGAACTTATTATATTTATTAGATGTACCCTTTGTGATCATACTAATAGGTCTGCAGATTATTTTCTTTTCTCCTGACATTAAAACATGTCAATGTACACAAGGACATCCCAGGAAGTTGTATAATCAGAGCTACATGTACTGGCTCTGACTTGTTTCTTTACAAAAAAATACAGAGGAAAATTATTTGAACTTAAACTGAGGCTTGACAGTTTCAACTAAAAATGGGATGATAACAATTAATAAAAAAATACTTTGAACAACATTGTAGAAAATTCCTTTTTGTTTTTGAAATGTCAAAATAAACATGTAGTTCACTCTTCCCGAATCGCTGTCCCCCCTTTGCAGCAGGTTCTTTTAAGCTAGTAAAGAACAACTCTTTGTTGTGTTAAATGGAGCGTGATATAGTTCTGAGTCCATAAAGATAGAGAAGGAAGAATAACAGCACTGGTAAAAATCTAATATTATAATTAACCACACAATGCAAGCTTAATGTATATGTGAAGTTTGGTTTGTGAAGTTTTAAATTGGGGTGTTTTGAATGGGTTTTTAATGCTCCTATATAATCAGTGTTTAACATACAGCAGCACAGACAGCACTGTGTTCTCTTCTAGTCTCTAAAATAAATAATGTTAAACGGTCTGCACACGTTCCCTTTCTCCTGTGCTCCTCTTTCAATTTATCTGTCAGACGGTTTGACATTTGGGAATTGCTTTGGGCACAGATGCCTCGGACAATTTCGCAGCTGTTCAAACGTTAAATCGTGTGACTCGAACTGTCAAAAAGTGACAGTAATGACTCTCAACTCTGACATCAGGTGGTGAACAAACAACGTTTGAATGCTAAAGGCACCTCACCAAGTGACACAGTCCCTTTGGATGAGTGGCATAAATAACTGACTTAAACAGCAGGTCCAACTACCTTTGACTTTATTCTTTTACTGTTGAAATCCATGTATCTTTATAACCAATAGACCAGAAGCAAAACAATACCAGCTAGCTGACTTCAGCGAGGTGGTAAACAGAGCTCAAATAAAAACAACTGTTGATCAACACTGTATGTGAAAGGATTTAAAAGATACAGTAATGATGGTGGTGTGAAAAGAGTATTGGTACAATAAGGGCTTGTTTCATTAGACAAATTATGTTACAAGTAAAACTTGGATACGGCGCTAATTATATGATTAGATGAGAAAAGATTAAATTAATGCACAAATATTCCACAGTGTAATGGTAAAATATACAGAATATTACATAAAAAAACCGAAAATATTAGAATTACAAATGTGGAACAAAATGTTATTTTTATCTGCTTCCTGCCAGTGTTATTGTCGTCACGACTTTCCTCCACTTGGTTACCACAAAGGTTGACCTGGCACACAGCACATGGAATACAGAAATATGTCCCAAATGTTATTTAAAAAACCAAAGGCAAGTGATAATTTGCATACATATAGATTCAGAGTGACAGATGTGATCTTGTTTGTTGTGCTCCACAGATGGAGCTTGATGAGCCTCTCTCTGCACAGGAGCAGATGTACATCCTTTATGAAATCAAGCTGCAGTGCCACCAGAACCTCTCCAGCATTGACCCGGGGTCCACAGGTACAACACTTGCACAGAAAGTTACATTTTTGTAAAATGCTACACAATTCTGTCAATTTTGGGAATTTTCTTCATGCAAGTTGTAAAATGTCAGAAAACGTTGACAGCTCTTAATTTGTGTCCATTATGTGTATTTATTAAATAATAATAATAATAATAATAATAGTGATAATAAATTGTATTTATAGACGCACTTTTCATTTGAGTAAACACAACTCAAACTCAAAGATATGTTCAGTAAATATAAGAACAGCAGATTTAACAACAATTGACTCTGCTGAACCATGCCCCCCTTAGTTACCGTTGCTACGCCTGTGAGCTTCCCAATCGAGCACGGCACAGTTCACAACCTTGTTGGTAACTTTTTAAACAAGGGCTTCTTGATTTCAAAGGCTTTTAGGATGAGGAATAACGGATGTATTTGGCAAACATAATGCTGACCCAAAACAGGAAAAGAACAAGACAGAGCTAACGTTAGCATGAACGCTGTAACGCTGATAGCAAACAAGATCGGCTTCCACACACTGGTGCAAATACATTTTGTCCATTAATAAAAGCTTAAAGTACTATGGGACATTGCAAACCAACCAACAAAAATGGCAAACCAAATATACCATCATTCTAAAATATGAGCTATAATGTGAAATGCCTTCTGGTTTGCATTTCTTGTTTTGCTGTAAATGATAAATGTTCTCGGGGCAGGGATTGTGGTGCTGCTCTGCCGCTCTACTATTGGTCTGATAAACAGTCAGTCATATTCTGCAAGAGCTCTGGAAAGTGACCACAGAACTCAGATCAGCATCCAATAATTATCTTGTTCCACTTTAGTTTAGCAAACTACTGTTGATGGCAGCCAACTTGTGTTGTTCTCAGCTGGTTAAACCTTTGTCCAGTCCTGTCCTACTCTCCATCATCACCTACACACTCACTGTTAGGTACTCCCATTTCATTATTTTCCTGTTGTCAGACAACCTAAGCATGTGTTGTGACTCGATAGTGACTCTTAAATGTTAAGTGATGCAGACAAACCATAATTCTTCTGGGATAACACACCATTCAAATTATGCTGTTTATCTGTGCATTCATTAAAAAACTTAAAACATCTTCTCTTATCAATTGGTTTAGGGACACATACAAATGCCTATTTTGGGATGCAGATTTTGCTGCAATCCCACATTTAGTTTTTTTAATAACATAACCAGATATGTAAACATCTAATGCTGGAGCAAACTCAGCGTTTAAATCCAGTATTTTCACAGACTGTACACCAGTTTATGAGCAACAGCACTACAAACATGGCCCTGCTGTTCTCCTATTGGCTGCATACATTGTATATGATTCATATTTATCTTCTTGAAACAATGTTCAGAGGTGAATTGTGTCACTTGGTTGAATAAAAAGAGTATTGCTTTTGAAAGTTGCACTTTGCAATGTTTTCCAAATATAAGTACAGTAATTTAGTCATTAGAGTAGGGAGGAGATGAGTCAGCAGAGGTGCACATTTATTTCTGGGCTGTCCATTTCAATGCGCACAAGTGGCGCTCACATTTCTGACTGGACTAATGTTCTTTAGATTTTGTAAACATCCTGTACGATACAATCCTTTCATTTCATTTCTAGACAACAATACTGTGAATAAGATGATTTATATGACTTCATTTCTCATTCACTATGTACATGATGAAGCAATATTGCATTACCTTTCAGACATGTATCTAGATGCTCAAGTGATTTAAAGAACAGATTCTTGAAATCATTTTTAAACTTTCTAGCATCTAATAAACTAATTGTGTGAGCATTAATCTCAAGTTTACTGAGCTAATTTCTGAAAAATTTGGGTTCTGGGAAGATTTGCAAGTACATTGTAAGCTGTTCTTTCTAGTTCAACTATTATAATCTCCCTAGTCTTCATTTGTTGATTGTAAACTATTAAAGTTGTTCTTTTCAACTTTCAGACCCTGTGGTTTATAAGTCTGATGAAGATGGTTGTTGTTGGCTTCCTCTAACATATACTCTTCTTGCTGTAGATGAGGTGTGCCCCCCTGACTGGGACGGTCTTATTTGTTGGCCCCATGGCTCCCCTGGGCTGACTACAAAGGTCCCCTGCCCGTCTTACATCTATGACTTCAATCACAAAGGTTAACAGTTATTTTTATTTATGTTTTGCGGATGTTCAATCACCAACACTGAAAACTACAAGTACCTTTAAATAAAGAGACACATACATTCAGGCTGTTTATGCTGTTGACATATTGCAATATAAGTATTATTAAGCATGACTTTTGCAAGTGCACCGTATATTTCTTCTGTATACTGGACTTTGTGCACTTTTTCACAACAGATGCTTTGACTTGTCGTGGAAAAACAAAGGTGTTTCTAATCAAGTGTCTCAGTGAAGCAGCATGCACAATACTGGTATTGTGCATGCTATTGTGCATGTTCCATTTAGCTGCTTCAGTTTCAGGGTCCTGGGACTCTAAAGCTAAATGGAATTGGACGGCCATTACCATGACTATTTACACCTGTGTTCTCTTAGCCTGACATGTCAAAATGATTTTTGTGAAAAAGAACTGTAGAGATGATAAAGGTGCAGCTTGTTCCACATAACATGTGCAACAAATCTATCAGGGGAATGAGCACTGTCTGTTCCGGTCCTGAAAAGAGATCTTATTAGTTAAAGTAATAAAATTCACTCGTGCAGGTTTACTACGGGAGTACAGGTCCTTTAAAGGGGACATATTGTGCTCATTTTTAGGTTCATACTTGTATTTTGGTAAACAAATTACTTTTATTATAATGTGTTTCTAAATATACCTGATCCGCAAGATCCCTGCTGCATGAAATGCTTTAATCATGACCAAACCATGTTTTTTGTTTGTGTGTTAAATGTCCAAAATCATGTACAAGTTTGTGTTCACAGGACACGCTTACAGGAAGTGTGATGTCAACGGTTCCTGGGTGTTTGTCGACCGCTGGAACAAAACTTGGACCAATTACTCAGAGTGTCTGCGTTTCCTTCAGTACACTGATGAAGAAGGGAGAGTAAGTATGACTGTAAAACATTTAGGCAGCAACTGATTTGGTTAACTAGCTAAACAATCTTATTCCAACACATTCTCACACCAAAAATGGCAGCTTGGTCAGTGGCCCTACGTTTCAAACTATGAAGCTCCAGGTACTTTTGCACTATTTGTATTACGGCAGTGGCTCTGTGCGTCTAAAAATGGCAAGGGTGTGTTTACATTGGAGTTTAGTAGCCTGGTGTGAATCATACAGATGCTAAAAGTGCGTCAATAGCATGAGCAGAAGTGAGAACGGGTTGCTTATGCCTATGCAACCATGAATAGATATGTAGGACAAAGATTGTCATGTAACAGTCCACAGGACTCTCGGGGCAGGCTCATGTGGAGGCTGACTGCGATCAATCGGACAGAATAAATATTCCTTGATAACTGAAGTCAGATGCTAGGTGTCTGTGTGTGCTTCATCTCATGTAGGGACACATTGTCATCATATTCACATCATATCTAGGACTACACGATAATACCGCTATAATTAAACAGATATTAAAGTGTACTCCGTTCTGCCTTTCTTTCAATATAATGTTATAAAGAAAATTATTTCCAACATTTTGTTATTGAACAAATTGAACATTGAACTGAACACAAAAGGCATCAATACAAAGAACGATAAATACATTTTAAAGTGCAGCTTTCTACTGATAAAAATAAATCCCTGAGTGCAATAACGCATTCTTTCGCAATGTGGTTATTGCGCAAGTTGATATTGTGATGACAATAACAGTCATACATTTTGCAGCCTTAATCTTATCATTTGATTCCCACCCATGAACAGCTGTTACAGTAGCTCCCACCTTATTTAGCCTATTTCTACTTAATACAAAGAAATATCCACTTTGTCTCCTCATCACAGGCTGCATGCCGATGCATTGTTAGCAGTGCATTTTAGATTAGATTAGATTAGATTCAACTTTATTGTCATTGTGCAGACTACAGCTACAAGCCAATGAAATGCAGTTAGTATCTAACCAGAAGTGCAGAAATGTGCTGTATTATATACAGTAAGTACATTGAGTGATGCTATAAACTGCTATAAATATGTAACAGAGTGCAAATGCAGGCTGTATGTGCAAACAGTGATGGTATGAGCAGCACATACATTTGGTTATACTGCATGTACAGGAACAATATTGAACAGTATAATAGGTTCAGTCTGTGCAGAGCCTCCCCGATATGAAAGTGCAAATAACATGTCCGTTAAGTACGATAACAGTGCAGGTGACTTCCTGAGCCTGGTGGTAGAAGAGTAACCGTCCCTTTTCAGGTTGTCTTATTTCTTTTGTAATTGTTCCAGGCCAGGAGTTCAAACTACAGTAGTATATAGAAAATAATTGCCATTAGACAAAAGTTGGAAAAGTTTGTTTAAAAGGATTAACCTTTTCTTATTTCCCCTGTAATCATTTCCCGTTACCTGAATTCAATCTTGCACCCTCATGGGTACCAAGTTAGGATTATAACCACTGCTCTAAGGAAATGTGCTGTTTTCCCTCTAACTAGTGCAGTGCCCATTGAAAACATGCCTGAATGACTTTCTTTTAGACTCAGGGCTCAACTTTAGCGATCCACATGCTGATTTGTAATCTTTTAATTTTGATCTGAGTTGAGACCATGTGACTCCTCTGAGACAGAAAGACAAGCCTCATTTCTTCAGTTAAGGAAAAAGAAGGCTTTCTGCAGAAGGATGTTATGAGATGAAATCTGCAGTGAGCAGTGATTTATAGAAATATTACAATGTTCCAAACAGACAAGGGACTCTTAAAACATCTTCCACTTATTGTACTGTTCATATACACAAAACAATACATATGAATCCTTATTGAATAACTTGACTCATACTTGATTCACTTGATCAATACTTGATTTCTGTCAAAAAAAGATTGTGTTTGGCAGGATTCTAGACTTAGACTTTGCAACATATTAATTTAACTTTGCCTATAAGTGTTTTGTTTGCTCACAAAATGTGAATCTTCTTGCATACTTTTATATTGATTCAACTTCACCTTTTGATATGCAACCCATTCATCTAAGCAACCACATTGCCTGAGGGACTATCTGTCATCTGCTCTGTGAAACTTGTAAGATATTACCAGGGACGGAGCTATAGCAAGCTTTCTTCATGGTATCATCTAAATCTTCAGACTCCTTAAAATCTTTTCAAGCGTTGATCGAACAGCTGCTTTTGGTGAAACTCCTGATGTTGTCTCCAGTTTGTAAGCTTTCAGAGATTAAGGATTAAAGACCTCCATGCTAAGACTTTATAAATCGACATAGTAAGAGCTGAGTCACTGATCCATTCTTTAAAATGGCATATGTACAGGCTACGTAGCAGCATTAGTGTCAGAATTAGCTTCAATATTCAGCGCTACTGCTGTTCTAGTATCGTGCCCTGTCAAAGTACAAACACAAAATAATTAGACTGCTGGCTTTATTCCTCTTATTGCAGCATGCCGTCTATCCCAGCAACTGTGAGTTATGTATGTTTTCCTTCTGCACCTTTATTTCACCTTAAACTGAATAGCAAGTATTTCTGTCTTTGTTCACAGCAAGACTTCTTTGAGCGGCTGTACGTCATGTATACCATTGGCTACGCTGTGTCCTTTAGCACTCTGCTGGTGGCCATCTTCATCATTGGATGCTTCAGGTAAGAAACGTTTTGTCTGGTGTTTTGTCTTTGTAACTAACAAACACATCAGTGACATTAATGGCAGGAGTACAAAGTTGGCACTGGATGTAAAATTGTGTTGTCATTTAGCAAATGACAAAATTCAATTGATTGAGAACCTGAAGTGCAATAAATGAACCAAACAATGTAATCAAAACAAACAGAGGCGTAATCAATATTTTAAATGTCAAAGCAATTAGTTGTCTGAATGAGATATGATAGAAACAAATGACTTCTTTTTTAAATGCATAAAACTAAACCAACACCACAATAAGTCGTGGTGATGGCCCAGTGGTCTAGTGGTATGACTTCCAAACAAAACACAAGAAGGTTTGGAGTTCAATACCAGGCTGCCACCCTGTGCAACCCTGAGTTGCTCCAGGGAGGCTGTCCTGTACTTAGTTCAATGTAATTCTCTGAATAAGAGCCTCTGCTAAATGACCTGTAAATAATTAATGAATAAATGGTCATGCAGCAAAATGTACTTATTTGCCAAGACTTGGAACTAGTTTAGTTACTAATTATTGTGCCTGCTGATGAATTTTCTTCATGTTAACAAGTTCTCTAATTTCAGGCTTATTTCTACAGCTTCACTTGCATGGAAATAGACAGAAATAACCTCTATTGTGAAAGACTTAAATTAAAAGTCTGTTTTAATTTAAATACTTAATTCCATTTAACTTTTGAGCCACTGTTTGAGTGCTTCTCCACACATCCTTTGACTAAACCACTGTATGTACATAACTGGATGGAAAAATGTAATAATGCTAGATTTATATTTACAATGACTATAGGTAGGTGTGTGTCGGGAGCGAAAGTTATCACTTTTGTTTTTTCTTTTTTTAATTCAATTTGTTTTATCTACAAATAGTTTTGCGACCCCCTGGTACTGATGCAATAACCTATGCAAATATATATATATATATATATATATATATATATATATATATATATATATAATTTTGAAAAAGGGCCAGTCTCCATAATGAAAACGTTTACTTGGTGTATTTATATGTTGATGCTTATGTAACAGACTAGAGTAGCCCGCTAACATCTCATTTATCGAAAAGGTTCGGATTTGCGACAACACCAATACAGCGAGAATGACACCAAGAAATGTATAAAATGATTGACTTTTATTACATTACTTTTAAAACACCTCATTAATGAATAATTAAAATAATGTTAAATGTGTCAAGCAATAGTTCAGGTTTAAAAATACCAAAAGTCCAGTCCAGGTAATATGGAAAAACCGGACTGTCGATAGAGTGTGGCAAGGAGCAAGAGGGATCCGATCCGGTACAATTTGCAGGGAGGCAAGGCAGCAACTGTCCTGGGAAACATCCTCCAGTCAGTGTGCGGCGAAGAGCAAAAGGGATCCGATACGGTCCGATCTCCGGGGAGGCAAGGCAGCAACTGTCCTGGGAAACATCCTCCAAGGTCTGGTTCACCAGACGAGGAGGAGCTGAGGAGGATCAGTGTGCGGCGAGGAGCAAAAGGGATCCGATCTGGGGGGAGGCAAGGCAGCAGCTGTCCTGGGAAACATCCTTCAAGGTCTGGTTCACCAGACGAGGAGGAGCTGAAGAGGATCAGTGCGCCGTGAAGAAAACATCCTGTAAGGTCTACATCCTGTCAGTTCTGTAAGGTCTACATCCTTCAAGGTCTACATCCTGTCAGTTCTGGTTCAGTAGGTAATCTGACGTATTTATAGGGGAGTGGAGTCGGCAACTGGCGAATGAGATCGCTGATTTTAGCTGGTTTCAGGTGTGTCAATTAGCAACGGGTCTGTGTGTCTTTGTTATGACAGTTCGTGGAAAAGGTTAAAGGAAGTATGCAACTATTTATACACAACAAGAGTTCATCGCCATGATAGCGCACAACAACATTAAAATCACCCCGACAATCTTACCGTCCATACCTGTCTGGGGAGAGTTGGAGTTTGATCTCTTCTGTAAGAATTTGTATAAGAATAGACAGTTGGTCTTTAATTTCTTTCCTGAGATCAGTTCACTTTGTCTCTCCATTCTTCCAGGCTAAGTGATGCCATGGCCGGTCGTGGGTGTGGCACTGGAACACGTGATGCACAGGCAGACTCCATCTTTAGTTCAGTTTCTAAAGCTCTGACTTCACTAGACACCTCATGGAAGGACATTGTAGGATTTCTATGCACCTGTCGTTGAAGTTCCTGTTGTACCATATCGGGCCTCAAACCAAGGACAAGCTGGTCTCGGATAGTCATCTCGTCATGGGCTGAGCCAGCTGGTTCACCTTCTTTCCATTTGTGGAATATTTCACGGAGCCGAAGAAGGAAAGAAGCAGAAGTTTCCTCTTCCTGTTGGTAGCATTTGAAACACTGTGCCCGAAGTTGGGCTACTGGGGTTACACGTCCATACAGTCTTTTTAACTTCTGCAGAATGGCTTTGCTACTTGAGAGTTTGGTGGGGTCAAGAAGCCGCATCTCACTTTTTGCATTACCCTCGAGTGCCCCAAAAATAAAATCAATTTTCTGTTCCTCATTTAACCCTTGTGCCCTCAGCATTGCCTGAACCTGCCCTTGCCATTCAAAAAAACACATTTGACCTTTGTCACTATTAAACTTTGGGATCCATGGAACACCCATAAACCAAGGCATCACCAATGCATTTTCCACAGGCTGGCTTGCAATAGTATTTCCCAGCCTGCCCCCATTTTCTGGTGACACACTGGGGCTTGCAACTTCATATTCATCATCTGCCATTCTGCACTGTATGGTGTGGAAAGGGAATCCTGCCGACAACGCCACTAATGTAACAGACTAGAGTAGCCCGCTAACATCTCATTTATCTAAAAGGTTCGGATTACCGGCCACACCAATATAGCGAGAATGACACCAAGAAACGTAAAAAATGATTGACTTTATTACAACATTACTTTTAAAACACCTCGTTAATAAATTGTTAAAATAATGTTAAATGTGTCAAGCAATAGTTCAGGTTAAAAAATACCAACAGTCCAGTCGAGTTAATATGGCATAACCGCTCCGCATTTTCCCTTGCGGAGCTGATCGCTGATTTTAGCTGGGTTCAGGTGTGTCAATTAGCAATGCTGGGTTCAGGTGTGTCAATTAGCAATGCTGGGTTCAGGTGTGTCAATTAGAAATGCGTCTGTGTGTCTTTGTTATGACAGTTTGTGGAAAAGGTTAAAGGATTTGCATGCAAATATTTATACACAACAAGAGTTCATCGCCATGATAGTGCACAACAAAATTAAAATCACAACAATATGTATAACATGCAACAGTCATAAAAAGGGTTAACCATACATCACACTGTCTTAAAAGATGACTTTATGACACTTATACTTTTGTTCTTTTACTTAAGTAATATTTTGAATGCTGGACTTTTACTTTGATCAGAACACAGTAGTTTGCTATTTTGAATTAAGTAAAAGATGAGAGCACTTCTTCCACCGCTCAACATCAGCATCTGTTCTGATCTGTTTGCACACAGTGCTTTAAACACCCCCGCAGTCCATGCTGTCTCAGAGTAAGAAGTAAAAAATAGCAACATTACACCAGCTATACACTGAGAGGAGGCAGGGAGACTATTAAGAGCTTAAAAAACCACTGTAATGCTAGTGAAGAGACCAGCCTGCATGTGCTTCACTATAACTGCTAAACAAATCGCAAAACAGTCTGCTGATATAAAGTGTCTGTGTGACTGAAACAGGAGAGCGAGATCGCTGTCTCACAGAGAGACATTATATCACATCTACTCTGCAATGTTGTGCGTTTTAATAAACTGGTAATGTGCGAACTTTACTATTGTCTCCGACGCTAAAGTGAAGCATTAACCAACAATATGACAATAATCATTTAAGTATAGCAAAGCAGTTTTTTGAAGGGTTTACTTTGCAAGCCACAATAACATTTATTGACAGTAAACATTTCTGAAACATTTCTGCTCCTCAAATGAGTGCAACACAAACAACACTGTGTTTTACAAAATACTTCAACATGATAATGTCATGACCTGATCATTTAGACATTAGCATGACATAGCCTATAATAATCAGTAATTTGTACACTCTGTGTGAGAACCACACTCACTCATATCAAATATGATATGACGATGATTTCAGCTTCAGCAATATTTTAAGGTCAGCATTAAAATGTGTTTTGAGATTCTGTCGTTGCTATGGTTATTGAAGCTGCTTTGTTGAAATCCCATAATGATGTGTTTATATGGAGTATCCCGATTATGGATAAATTAAAGAATTAACTTTATTTATAGAGCTCCTTTCATTCACAGAATGCAGCACAAAGTGCTTTACACCAAAAGCACAAGTTTAAACACCAGACACAAGGAGGAAGGGAGAATGTCCTCCACCCTCGAAAGAACATGGGGGTTTCAGCTTTTGTTGGCCAAGGGCACTTTTTTTCTTTTTCCACCTCTACTCTGCAGTTCATGAAGATTAGCCTTGGACTCATTTCTCATTCAAGGCATTTTTATTCTTCAACAAAACATACATTCCCTTCATCCGTTAAACTGACATCAGTGGGATTTATGTGACTTTACCTTCTTGTTTGTAGCCACCAACGCAAATGTCTCAGTGGTTTGGATTGCGTCTCATAATGCTCTTAATCATTCATTTATAACAGTGAGTACTATTTGTTTTCATGACAGGCGTCTTCACTGCACCAGAAACTACATCCACATGCACCTATTTGTTTCCTTCATGTTACGGGCAGTCAGCATCTTCGTGAAGGACAAAGTCGTCCATTCCAGTGCTGGACTGCAGGACTTTGATTCTGCCCTATTGGACAACTTAACGCCAGTTAGCATGGCACCACTGGACAAGTCTCAGTATGTAAGTACCAGCTCTACTTCTTTGATTCTTTTTTCTTACTGCCAGTGCCAACAACTATACCTTTGGCTATTCTCTGAAAAGAGAGTAAAGTGGTAAGTGCTTTGACATAATCTATACAACAGTTTTGTCCAAATGTTGGAAAACAATGGCTTTGACTTTGGACACACCTTGCAAAACTGTTACCACTTATATGTCTTGAACTACCAGCTTTGGAAGGTCCGTGGTGTTTCCAAAGTTTTAAATCTCAGTTAGCGTGAATATCTGCAACATACTGGCAGTATCACAAACACATTTGCAGACTTGTAACTATTACATCATTTAAACAAATATCTTGTTGGAATTTAAGCTCATAAACATGTCGCTATGTGGCTGTTAAAGTGCTACTGATCACATTTGGCTGTGTAATGTTATTAAATGGTCAAATTTGACAATTCACCCACGTTCTTAGACCATGGACAGTTAATAAACATATATTTATTTACTCGGTGATTCCTCTTGCTTGTTGATATCCCTTTTCAAATGTTGCTTAATTTCATCTTTGTGAGTCCTGAGCACTGTAAGCAACAGAGGTTATTACCTTGCCTTACATACTCAGGATCAAAATCTTTAAACTCTGACTACACCTGAAGAAATTCAATGCATGCACCATACGGTGGTGTAATTATAACTCTGAACACACAACACGTACAGCCTTGATGATTGTGTTCCATGAAATTGCATATTGATATTGGAATGTAAGTATTTCAGAGTGAGAGTCCAACTAATACGATACATATCTCAATTGAGATTAACCATGTCCCTACTAATATCCGGCGACTGAATTGTACCGAGCAATATCTTTGAGCAACAGTCTTTTTAACAGAACACCTCCACTACATATTTTCTGTGGGGAATTCTTTCATTGAAAATAACAGAAGGGTACTCCCATTCAGATTCAGGGAGAACACTTTAGTGTCGCTTTAGTGTGATATTTGTTTAGTTGCGTTAAGAGAGAAATCCAGGAGTCTGTAATTGGCATCAAAGGTCGTGATTGCTTGTTAAATTCAAATGGACTTTAGTCATAAATTAGGTTCCCAAGAACTTTGCAAATCTGAAAGAGTGACAGCAATTATTTTGATTTGCACTGAACCATGTGGTTTAATCCTTGCCCTTAAAATGTTTCATAAGATGGTACTGAAATCAAGTGAAACATTTAAATAAAGTGAAATAAATATGCTCAAGTAAACAATTTTTTTCACATTATCCCTTAGTTATGAGTTAGGTGATACACGTAATACACATATACAGTAGATTATGAAATGTAAACTAAGACAATGGGGAGTACTCAGGCATTGTAAGAGAAAATGCAAATACATATATCATGGTTTTCAATTCTATTAATATAGTGATAACAAATAATAGTCATCTTCTAGTAAAATGTGTAGGCCAAAAGTAGATGTCCACACATGACATGAACTTTGTATTTACTGTTTCACTTCTGTGTGCTTTTCCTCATTGTACATCATCACATGTATACAGCAAGGTGCTATAAAATGTAATCAGATCATCTAATCTGAGGTGCTTGTGGTCTAGGAATAGTTTTTGCTTTCAATACACAGGTACACTAATAAGAAGGTTAAAATAGGATGTAATACAAGTGTTAATGTTTTGTTATCAGATTGGCTGCAAGGTGACAGTGCTGCTCTTCATTTATTTTCTGGCCACCAATTACTACTGGATCCTGGTAGAAGGCCTCTACCTCCACAGTCTCATCTTCATGGCCTTCCGATCCGACTCCAAATACCTCTGGGGCTTCACCCTCATCGGATGGGGTAAGCAAAAAAATACAACATTCCCATATCCCACATAACACCAATGACATTGTGCAGCACGACTTAAGCTTCCATTCTGAACAATCCTCCAACCACTTGTTGCACAAATGTAGCCAATGCTGAAGCTTTAGGTAATACCAAGCGGCAACTTCCAGGTCTGAAAAGTGAAGACAATGCAGAAGTGCCTTAAACCTGCATTATTGGTGACTTCACTGGTTCCAGAAAAATAGTCTCATTATAAAGAAGTCTATGAAAAAATGATGCTACTTTTCACTTGATTTATTACCTCAGTAAACATTTTCCTGATGAGTTCATGGTCTCAGTCGCTAGTTTCAAGTCCCTCTCAATACAGCATGACGTTTATTTTGCAAGGATGGTTCTGTTCAGAGTAAAACACTTGATAAAGCAGAATATGCTTCTGGGCGTGGCTATCTTGTGATTGAAAAGTTACGAAGTCTTGTCCGGTTTGGGTGTCCTTGTTTTTGTCTGAGAACTCTAACCCTTTCACAATGTGTTTTCAGTTCATGACAGTTAATTGTAATATTTTGGTCGCCTAAAAATGTCTCTCAGAGTTTAGAATTTTCCCAATTGAAATGTCCAACTTCCAAACTCAAAGTATTTCAGTTAGAAGATGCAAAATGTTAGAAATGATCTGAAGTGAGAGGAGAAGTAAAACAATAAAAAAACACTAAATATTACTGAATGAATGACATGAAACAAAGAAAAAAACATTACCTCAGAGCCGGACAGGTTTGCGTTTATCCCAACCGTTAGAGTATCAATTGTTACACTGTGCTCTATATTTGAAAGATGGAAAACCCACTATGTTTTGAATTTCACAGAGATGCACCGAGAATGATAAATGATGGTTATAGAGGGATACATAAATGATGCAGTTATCATCATTTATGCTGCACAGTTAAATCAAATCAAATTTATTTGTATAGCCCAATATCACAAATTATACATTTGTCTCAGTGTGCTTTACAGACTGTACAGGTTACGACACCCTCTGTCCTTAGACCCTCGCATCGCACAAGGAAAAACTTCCTAAAAGAAACTCCATAATTAAAGGGGAAAACTGGAAGAAACCTCAGGGAGAGCAACTGAGGAGGGATCCCTCTCCCAGGACGGACAGACGTGCAATAGATGTCGTGTGTACAGGATAAACAACATAGTACAAATACAACGTTTGACAGAAATTATGTTGTGTTGGAAAAAAAAAATAGAAGGTTTGGATGAATCCAGGAAAATGTCAAAAAGGCTTCCCGGTGTCCAGCAGGACCAGGGCAGCAGGCGCTGTCACGATTCATGATCCTGACGTAAACTTTATCAGTGGCAACCTGCCACATGAGAGACAGACACTCGGGGGATGATACCCCGGATGGTGAGTTAGTAACATACGTTTACATAAATGCATACAGATAGAGAGGGAGAAGAAGAGAGAGGGAGAGAAGGAAGAGAGCAGGGAGGTGTCCCCCGGCAGTCTAAGCCTATAGCAGCATAACTAGGGGCTGATCCAGGGCAAACCTGAGCCAGCCCTAACTATAAGCTTTATCAAAAAGGAAAGTCTTTAGCCTACTCTTAAATGTGGAGAGTGTGTCTGCCTCCCGAACACAAACTGGAAGCTGGTTCCACTGGAGAGGAGCTTGATAGCTGAATGCTCTAGCTCCCATTGTACTCTTAGAGACTCTAGGAACCACAAGTAACCCTGCAGTCTGGGAGCGTAATGCTCTAGTTGGTTTATAAGGTACTATGAGATCTTTAAGATATGCTGGAGCCTGACCATTAATTGATTTGTAAGTCAGGAGAAGGATTTTGAATTCTATTATGTATTTTACCAGGAGCCAGTGCAGTGCAGCTAATACAGGAGTAATATGATCCCGTTTCCTTGTTCTTGTCAATACATGTGCCGCTGCATTTTGGATCAACTGAAGAGTCTTAAGTGACTTTTTGGGACAACCTGATAACAATGAGTTGCAGTAATCCAGCCTTGAAGTAACAAATGCATGGACTAGTTTTTCTGCATAATTTTGAGACAGGATGTGTCTTATTTTTGCAATGTTACGTAGATGAAAGAAGGCAGTCCTTAAAATTTGTTTTATGTGGGAGTTAAACGACAGATCTTGATCAAAGATGACGCCAAGATTCCTTACAGTGGTGCTGGAGGCCAAGTTAATGCCATCCAGAGCTTCTATGTCGTTAGAATATGCGTTTCAGTATAATAATTTCAGTTTTGTCTGTGTTTAACATCAAGAAGTTGATAGACATCCAAGTTTTTATGTCCTTAAGGCATGCTTGACGTTTAGCCAATTGATTGGTTTCATCTGGTTTAATTGATAGATATAATTGGGTATCATCCGCATAACAATGAAAGTTTATAGAGTGGTTCCTTATAATATTGCCCAAAGGAAGCATATATAAGGTGAATAGAATCGGTCCAAGTACAGAACCCTGCGGAACTCCAAGACTGACTTTGGCTGTCATGGAGGATTTATCGTTAACATGTACAAATTGAGATCACTCAGATAAATAGGACTTGAACCAGCTTAGTGCGGTTCCTTTTATACCAACACAATGTTCCAGTCTCTGTAGTAGAATGTCCTGATCAACAGTGTCGAAAGCAGCACTGAGGTCTAACAAGACAAGAACAGAGACAAGTCCTTTGTCTGATGCCAATAGAAGGTCATTGGTAACTTTCACCAGTGCCGTCTCTGTGCTATGATGAACTCTAAATCCAGATTGAAAAACCTCAAATAAACTATTATTATGTAAAAAGTCGCTAAGTAGCTTAATGGGTTTTACTCTGCTTCTCTAAAACCCTACCTAAATGTAATGTTACTTTAAACACTCTACCATCTAGTCTATCTGTGTTTTTATGGCTTAACAAATAAACAATTGAGACTTTTTAGTCTTTTTCCATCATGAAATCATAATTTGTATACTAACAGTATGATTTGAAGTTTTGTGCTTTGGTATGGTCTAATTAAACAACGATTCATCTGAATGTTTCTGGACATGACTACTGATTTTGTTGTTATGGACTATATGCTAAAAGACCAGCAGAGTTGAATTTGCCTTTAGGGGAACACAGATACAGATACAGATCTGATTCTGCGGTCTGTCAGTAGGTGATTTATTCCATTTATAGGTGACAATTTATTCACACACCACTCTCACACACTACTTTCAAAACAATCCTTCCCTCCTGATTTAAACCACACATAAAATGACACAATGATACAAGCACCTGTTAGTAACATCAACAAGACCCGTGAAAAAATAATGATAGAGGCCACTTTATCATACAAGCTAACAGATCACTTATTTTTTGCTTGCTATATGATGTTGTGTTTTGTATGGTTACATGAAGTTACTTGAAGAATATAAAGAGTGCAATAGCTATAGTGTGACTTTTCACAGTCTCCAAAATGTTTGCGATGTCCCTCATGCAAGTGCATGTGCATGACAAGAAACGAAATGGAGACCATCTCATAAAAACTTTGCTGCATAGCGCTAATAGTATACAACTCTACAAGGTACCTTTAAGCTGCTTTGTGTCTTATTTAGGATGGTGTTTTATTAGTTCCACCTTGGCTATATTTAAACATTCAAAGCACCCAAACTTTTATCTTTCCGATGATTGGCCCATGTGGTTGAAGCCGTCGAATGTGCGTTAGTATGTTGGATAAGTTTCCATTCACATACCCTAAAACAATTGAGCAATGCCGACACACCGTCCTTGTCTCTCTGTTGCTGTTGTAGCTGAGTGGTAACTCACAGGCGGGGCTTCCAGATCCCCTTTTTAATTTGCGCTTTGCCATAGTAAGACTGACTCGCACACCAATACGCGTGTTGTGCTAACCTCAGCACATGTTGCTAACTGCGTACGGCTAAAGTTTTTATTGGCAGAGTTGTGCCTGTTTTTTTTTTTGTTTTTTTTTTTAACCTTTATTTAACCAGGATATGGCCCCATTGAGATTAAAAATCTCTTTTTCAAGAGTGTCCTGGCCAAGATGGGCAGCAGCACAGTTACAGACAAAAAAAACAATCACAATCACAACATTAATTAAAACATTTACAGACACAGCGGTCTGCTTCAATGTCTTTAAGAGTTGCTTTAAGTCTGTTCAGAGAAACCAGCTCTCTGAGTTTCAGCTCATTCTGCAGCTGGGTCCAGGCAGCCAGAGCGTAACTAAAAGCCCTTTTCCCAAGTTCTGTACGGACTTTTGGGACAGTTAAAAGACACAAGTCCTCGGAGCGAAGCCGATATGGTCCACTACATTTCCGACTAATGTAGATCCTTAAGTATGGAGGAAGAGCACCAAGAATAGCTTTATAAATAAGGATGTGCCAGTGTTTCAGTCTACGGGTGGTCAGGGAAGACCATCCAACACGAGCATATAAGGTGCAGTGGTGCGTCAGGGTTTTGAGGTTTGTTATGAATCTCAGTGCCCCGTGGTAGACGGTATCCAGAGAGCTGAGGCACTGAGACGATGCATTCATATAAACAACATCTCCATAGTCCAGCACAGACAGAAACGTTGCAGAGACTAATCTCTTTCTGGCCTCGAAAGAAAAACAGGACTTGTTTCTAAAGTAAAAACCTAATTTTATTCTTAATTTTTTCAAAAATTCTAAAATGTGAGGTTTAAAAGAAAGAGAATTGTCAATGATAATAACAAGATATTTGAACTGAGACACAGATTCAATCTCAGAACCCTGTGAAGTGGTGATAGCAGGGAGGTTCAAGTGTTTGGTTTTTGCTTTCGAGATCATCATGAGCTTCGTCTTTCCAGCATTTAAAACAAGTTTCAAATCACACAAATTACATTGTACAATGTTAAAAGCAGTCTGGAGCTGACAAAGAGCCTGATTTGGGGGGACGCAGAGCAGTAAATTACTGTGTCATCAGCATAAAAATGGAAATTTGCATTTAAAACATTGTGATTAAGATTATTTATATAAATGAAAAATAATAATACAACCGATCCCTGTGGTACACCCTTGGATACATTAAGAGAACTAGAAGTACCTTCTGCCGATAAATAGTTTTCAAACCAACAGACTGAGATACCTATACTGTAGAGTCTTTGTGACAATAAGGCATGATCCACTGTATCAAAAGCGTTGGATAAGTCAATAAAAAGTGCTGCACAATGTTCTCTATTGTCTAAGAAATTTATAAAATCATTTACTACTTTTAAGGCGGCTGTTGTAGTGCTGTCGATAAAAAGTCCTTTAGTCCAATGATTCCAGCACTTTATTTAAGACAGACAATTTGGAGATGGGTCTGTAATTATTTAGGAGAGTGGGGTCACCCCCTTTCAACAGTGGGAGAACAAAAGCAGATTTCCAAATAAGGGGAATTTTGTTTGTCTCCAGGGATAGATTGAAAAGATAGGCCAGGGGCGAGGCGAGGAAATCAGCTGCTAACTTTAAAAAGTATGGCTCCAGGTTATCCGGACCTGCTGATTTTCTTGTGTCTAAACTTTTAAGGGCTTTATGCACCTCTGAGACTATTACTGGATTAAAAGTAAAGGTTTGACCTGGCCAGACACGACCTTGAGAGCGAGCAGGGGCTCCTTGAGGTATGTTCTGAGACTCAAACAAGGAACCAGAGGCAATAAAATGTTCATTAAAACAACCAAGCATTTCTGCCTTGTCAGAGATTTGGAGAGAGTCTTTGACAATACAAGGTGGAAGCTCTATCACATTTTTATTTCCAGCTATTGATTTAATAGTTTTCCAGAATTTAAGGGGATTATTTAAGTTATTTGTGGTTTCAGTTTGGAAATAATCATATTTGGCTTTTCTGATTTTAACAGTGCATGCATTTCGCAGCTGCCTGAAGAGCAGCCAATCCGACCCAAGACCTGTACTCCTGGCTTTTGACCATGCCACATTGCGCTCGTGAAGTAAATCAGAGAGATCTGATGTGAACCATGCATTATCTCTGCCTTGTACTCTGTACTTTCTTAAGGGGGCGTGCCTATCAACAATTATAATAAAACCATCATAAAAGAATTTCCAGACATTTTCAACATCGGATATGAGATTGATTTTCTCCCAATCGAAGAGAAACAGGTCGTGAAAGAAACCTTGCTCCACAAAATGTTTCAAATCACTCTTTATGATGAAGCTCTGTGAAATGTAGTTCTGCATTACATATAACAATCTACGTACCCTGTATTCTGCGTGCGGCCGCTATAAACCGGACCGTTCGGTATGAATACACCAAATGTTACAGCCCTATGAGATGCATTTCTTGACAGGTCCAAAATCAGCTCAAATTATGCATCCACCCCTTGATTTTTCCCCTGGAGACCTAATAACTAAATTACTTTTGCAGAACACATTTAGTGTTACCTTTTACTTGATATGTGTGAATTAATTTGGACGTAAGAGGGGAATGATTTCCTAGCTGGGGAAGACATGTCGGATAGATGTCACTGTAATATTACACGCCCTTAAACACTGAAAACGTCTGTCCGTCCTGGGAGAGGGATATCTTCTCAGTTGCTCTCCCTGAGGTTTCTTCCATTTTTCCCCCTTTAATTTTGGGGTTTCTTTTAGGAAGTTTTTCCTTGTGCGATGCGAGGGTCTAAGGACAGAGGGTGTCGTAACCTGTACAGTCTGTAAAGCACACTGAGACAAATGTATAATTTGTGATATTGGGCTATACAAATAAATTTGATTTGATTTAATTTTGATTTGACAATATGAATGTAGCCACTCTGACATGAACGTGTGAATATCTGTCCTTTGCAAACTTCATTTAAACTTTTAAATAATTTGATCTTCTTTCCCCAATTAATTTGTTTGTTTATGTTAACATTGATGACCGAAACCTAAAGGTTAGAAATAACAATGCTATAACTGGGATGATACAAATGCCTTTCCTCTACTCTCAAACATGAGGCTCTCAACCGCTGTTTCTCTCCTTTCTTCATTTCTTTTGTTGATTTAGCTACATATAAGATGCAGCATTCATTTAAAATGTGTCTTTCTGCTAAAAAATATATCAACCAATTTGGGAACACGTCTCATCCAGTTGAAGTTCACTGATCATGGTAACTGTGACAAAGATGCCATATTTCAATTAGGTGCTTTAGGAATGAAAGAGATAATTTGCATTTATTCTGAGAGAGGTCAGTCTTTTTACATTACATTACAGTACATTACAGTACAGTTAGCTGATGCTTTTGTCCAAAGTGACTTACAATTAAGTGCAAACAACCATTAGGATACAAACTCAAAACAAGCAAGAATCTTGCAAGTACTTTAGCTTCAAATAAGACAAACCATTAGCTTCAAATAAGACAAACCATTAGCTTCAATAAGCCAAACCAATTTAACGGAAGATGTGAAGACTTTCTGCTGACCTGATATCAATCAGGAGCTTGTTTCACCACTTTGGAGCCAGGATAACAAACAAGCAGGTTTTTGTTGAGGGTAGTATGGGTCCCACTCGCAGTGAGGGAGTATTAAGCCGATTGGCCGATGCAGAGAAAAGTGAGAGGCCTGGCGTGTATGGTTTGACCATGGCCTGGATGTAGGAAGGGACCGATCCATTCACAGCACGGTAGGCCAGTTCTAGTGTCTTTAAGCAGATCCGGGAAGCCACTGGTAACCAGTGAAGGGAGCGGAGGAGCGGTGTAGTGGGGGAGAACTTGGGTAGATTAAAAATCAAATGTGATAGTCAAGGTGTGAGATGACAAAAGCCTGGACCAGAACCTGCGTCACCTTCTGGGTCATTAGGGAGGCTTCTGACAGCAGATCCTCTCCAAGTTACCCTTTATAAGTGGTCCTTTAGGATAGGTAATATTCAAGCAGGGAGAGAGCAGCGCCTGAGACGCCCAGTTCTTAGAAGGTGTAAAGTAGAATCTGGTGGTTCACTGTGTTGAACGCATTAGAAAGGTCCAGAAGGATGACAACAGAGGAGAGGGAGGCTGCTTTGGCAGTGTGTGAAGTGTGAAGAAAGAAATGAAAAAGGAGAGACAGGTCTGTATTGTTCACTTCAGAAGGGTTTAAGAGACTGTTGACTCTTACCTCTTTAAGGGTGTTTGGAAAACAACCAGTTGTTAAGGAAGTGTTGATGAGATGGGTGAGAAAAGGTAGACGGTCAGGAGCAATAGACTGGAGAAGATAACAGGGGATAGGGTCCAGAGGGCTGGTACCGCCGTACCAGCCCTCTGAGGCAGAGGTGATGAGGGTTAGAACTTCATTTGGAGAGACGAGGGAGAAAGAAGTTAGAATGGGGGTAAGTGATGTGGATGGTGAACAGTTGATGTTAGTTGGTCTTTGACATCCACACTCCTTTACAATCACTTCTTCTTAAGATTGTAGATGTATTCATGAGGCCACATAAGTCATTTTTCTATCACATTCCATTGTAGTTGACCTTAAGTCTTGCAGCTAGATGATGCAAACTTTATAATTCAACAAGGTACCATAAAACACTTGATTCAGATGGTTTTCTTGGTTCTTACAGATACAGCATTTCTCCACAAAGCCTTTTTCTCTCCACAAGATTGTTTTAATCTTTGCTGGTGAAATTATTTCTATACTACCATTTGAATACCTACGACACATCCGATAAGCCCCAATTGTCAAGATACAGTAGCTGGGATGTGCTGTTATGGAGAATAAAATATATGGATTTGCTGCTTCTCACATGGGACAGGACAGAGGTGTTGCACCGGTCAATATGTTGCCAGTGTGTGGGATTGTAAAGAAAACAATGGGTGTGATTTGGCTGGGGGTCTGTGTGGTACTGTCTTTAGTTTGGGTTTTGTATTAAAGTTCAAAACTAAATAATAAAAAAATATGTGCAGATTTTTGAATACTAAACATACAGTATGTTGTGTACGATGCTCTTAAAATGACGGAACACAAATTATTGGGGACCAGGTACCATGAGTGATAAAAATATACAGGGGATCATGTCTCTGTGGCAAGGTTTTATTTTTTCCATCACGATCAACCAGAAGCAAATAGGACCAGTATGTCAGTTTTATTCCAAGGACAGGAGTAAAAGTTATTTTTGTTTTAAAAAGTGAAACACAAGATTAAGCCCCTCTCCCCACCCCAATTTATTTTCATTGTGGGGTGGCAAGAGAGGATTTTCATTAATTCAATGACTCCAAAAGAAGTTAATGCTCATACCGACTCTGGTTCCTGGTTGTGTGACTTAAAAATGTGTAATCATTAACTTGGGATCATACCTCTACTTCCTCAATATCATGTATAGGAAATCATATTGGAATGTGAAATATGACCTAAACCATGAATCAGGTAAAACAAAGTATATGACATCATCGGGACAGCACAGCTCATTGTCTGTTTGTTTGTTAATTTCAGGTTTTCCAGCAGTTTTTGTCTCAGTGTGGGCGATTGTCAGGGCAACGCTAGCAGATGCAAGGTGAGCGAGCAAGTCATACTGTGTCTAAATGCACTTTTTTTATACACACCATGATTTAAAAAAGGTCAACAAGTCTGAAGGTTAGGCTTGAATACAACATGAAAAGAGACACAAAGAGAATTTCGGGACGGTATAAGTATCGCTTAATTGTGGTGACATTTTAATCATCCGTGATATTTATTTGAATATGCATGAGTCAATTTGCTAAATAACTCTGAATACATTTGTTAGAGGAGCTTCTTATTTCAAAGTTCTCATGTCAGGTACACTTTATGGCAGAAAACAACTTAACATTTGAAAAAAGTATGTTGACTTTGAACCTTACACCCATACAGCATGTGATTGTTAAACTTCAGATTCTGAAACCATGGACATTAATATGCTTCTATAATTGCCTTCACAGAAGGATTTTCACATGATTTTGTAACTGCAGAGATTTGTTGACATTCCCATAGTGTTATCGGCTGACACTCGGCTTTCTCAAAGGTGTTGTATAGCAGTCTTCTCAAAGAGTGGTCCGCGGACACTGGTGGTCCGTAGCGACCGCTAGTGGTCCGTGAGTATATTGGTAAAATGTCACATTTGAAATTAATATATTATAAGTTTAAAGTGTTTCTCAAACTGTTTAAAAATGACTAGTATAGACTAGAGCAGTGGTTCCCAAACGGTGTGCCGTGGGATTTTGAAACAATTACGCCTATTGCATTTAACTGTACACAGGGTTATGAATGATTTTTAATTTACTTCAATGTTTCCACTAGGTTTATTGCTGGTACTGCATGTGGTGCAGATGTTTTAAGTTCTCTCCTTACCTTTCCTCTGCTGTCTCTGACTGTAGGTGTGTGTGTGTGTGCGCACGGCTGTGTGTGTTACGGGAGCGGAGCTCCGTCCTTCGCGAAACAGGAGAGATTGTAAATACGCAAAGTAACGCAGCAGACAGTGCACATAAATAACATACGTGTTTAGTTTATTTAATAAAAGAGCACCTGTTCATGTGAAAAGTGAGTTGTGAATATTAGAAAGAAAAACAAAACAAACGTCTTGAATTTCAGGGGGGGGGGGGGGGCGCAGTGCAGGGAAACACTATACTTTATCGGTACTTTGTCCTACACACTTATTTCACAATATAGAGAAACAATAGGTCTTATATGCTTTGGCCTAAATATAAATAAAACAATCATAAAAAAACACTTGTTTTAGCCATTTGCGCATGGTGGGAAATATTAGAGTGTGACACATCAAAGGCTCTCTTCTAGTATGAAGGAGAATAGCCATCTTACAAGGACTAGGCTAAATAAATGTTCGCAGAGTGATAACAGTGATACTATGTGTTAGAGAGGGGATTTTTCCCAGATATGAACACAGGTGTGCCTTGAGATTTTGGCTTGGTCTTTGGTGTGCCTTGGCCACAGAAAGTTTGGGAACCTCTGGACTAGAGTGTAGCATAGATGTAGCCACGTAGGTTTGTTTTGCGATCTTATGTCATAAATGATCTTTGAGGTCAATTTGAGCCGTGGTCAACTGACAAGATGGATCGATGGCTGTAGACAGGATCAGTTAAAAGAAAATTAAATCAAAAAATCTGACGCGACAGTGAAGGTGCATCGTCCTGATGCAGGTGATTCAGCAGCTACAAGTGGTTCAGCCGCAGCGATAACAAGTGGTTTTGTGTGCGTTACTGAGTCCCAGGAGAACCTCCACCCGGCTGAAAGCTGTGAAATTTGGCTTGAACGTGGAAAGTCCAGCGCTAAAGTGAAGAGAAAATATCACAGCGACTACATCAAATTTGGATCCCAATCCACACTGTGTTTTGTGCAACGAGTCGTTGGCGAACGAGGCTATGAAACCCGGCAAACTCAAGCGACATATATAAGTCTCAGTTTCATATGATGTGTAAAATCTATCAGCATTCACCGTTTAAATCGCATATGAACGAAATGCTTGTAGAATCCGTAGTTGTATTTGTGTTGTTGATTTAATGTGTGAACGAGCGATATAGAGAAGGTCACATAAAGCTCATTATTAGGCTGTCATTTGTGATATATTGTTGGAAGTGGTAAGCAGGCCTATTGTTTTTGGATATTTGGGGAGTTAGGTGGTCCGTGAGTGTTTTTTTATTGGTTAAGTAGTCCTTGGTCTGAAAAGGTTTGAGAAACACTGTTGTATAGGGTAGAGGTCAGGGCCCTGTGCACACAAGAGTATGTACGTATACATACTTTATAAGAAAGTGTATTTCAGAAACAGAAAAGGTTCAATTATAGCTGCAGTCTAGAAGTTTTACAATATACCGCATTTTCCGCACTATAAGGCGCACTTAAAACCTTTAATTTTCTCAAAAAGTGACAGTACGCCTTATAATCCGGAGCGGTGTATAAGGACCCCAAAATGGCACCTGTCAAGAGACACGCTTACGACGCGGACTTCAAACTCAAGGCTATCAGTCACGCAGTAGAACATGGGAATAGAGCAGCTGCGAGAGAATTCAACATTAATGAATCAATGGTACGGAAGTGGAGGAAGCAAGAAGATGACCTGCGCCAAGTAAAGAAGACCACACAGAGTTTCCGAGGGAACCAAGAGAGATGGCCACAGTTGACAAAATTGAACAGTGGGTTATTGAACAGAGAGCAGCGGGTAGAAGCGTCTCTACAGTCTCTATTCGACTGAAGGCAACAGCGTTAGCACGGGACATGAATATCAATGACTTTCGAGGCGTTCCTTCTTGGTACTTTCGTTTTATGAAAAGACGTAATCTCTCCATCTGCACACAAACTACCGTCTCGCAGTAACTGCCAAAAGATTATGAAGAAAAGCTGGCCACTTTCCGAGCATACTGCAAAAACAAGATCACTGAAAAGAAGATCCGGCCAGAGCACATCACCAACATGGACGAGGTTCCCCTCACCTTTTGATATCCCCGTGAACCTGCACCGTGGAGAAAACAGGGACCAGAACGGTGTCTATACGCATCACAGGGAACGAGAAGTCATCCTTCACTATAGTTCTCGGTTGCCAGGCTAATGGCCAGAAACTTCCACCCATGGTCATTTTTAAGAGGAAGACTTTGCCAAAAGAAAAGTTTCCAGCCGGCATCATCATCAAAGCTAACCCGAAGGGCTGGATGGACGAGGAAAAGATGAGTGAGTGGCTGAGAGAAATTTACGTCAAGAGACCGGATGGCTTTTTCCACAAATATCCGTCCCTATTGATCTGCGACTCCATGCGCGCCCATCTCACCGATGTTGTCCAAAACAAAGTGAAGCAAACTAATTCGGAGCTTGCCATCATTCCGGGTGGATTAACTAAAGTAACAGCAACGACACTGACTTGGATAATGACGAGAGGGATCCGGGAATGCTGGATGCTGTAATCGCCCAACTGTTAAACTCGGACACTGAAGATGAAGAATTTGAGGGATTTGTAGACGAGGAATGAACTGAAAAAGTGAGTGTATTGTGTTGTATTTCCGTTATTGTGAATACGCTCATTAACGTTTGAACAATGTTGAGAGTTATTGTGAACACGTTTAATAAAGTTTGACTGATTGACTTATTTGACTGTTTTGTTTCGCTTAATGCGCCTTAATGCGATTCCCTCGAGACCCCAGTCCCTGCGATTCCCTCAAGACCCCAGTCCCTGCGATTCCCTCAAGACCCCAGTCCCTGCGATTCCCTCGCCCCTCGAGACCCTAGTCCCTGCTCTATGTCTAACAAAAGATATGAAGACCTTACTTTGGTTAGTTCATAGTGCAAACAGAACAGATAGGACAACTTTCAACACATCATTCCAAGAGAACCATATGGAAATAGACAAAAATACACAAATACCATAAATAAATGCACAGAACACAATAAACGACAGTGAAAACAACGTTTCAAATATAGTGCCAAAGGTTTGCCTTTCGACAGCCTTAGGGAACATACTTGTTCGAACCACTCAGATTTAAAACAAAGTTTTACCTATAACCTTGAAAGTAGCATTCTTTTCAAAGAGGAGATGCTGGAAGATAATCATCTCTAACAATGTTCAGAGCCGTTTGGTGAAGCAGAACTGAAGGTGAAGGTTGAAGAAAGACACATAGGAGAGAGCAGTGGTTTTATTTTCTCTAGTATTCTGGCTACCACTACACACTGTAATACAGAAAGTAAGCACACTTTTCAAACCTAATTGACTATATATGTCAACACTATTGCCTTACAGCAAGAGGATTGTGTGTTGGAACCCTACTTTGGTTGTAAATTGTCCATTGACACCCTGTGACCTGTCTCTCAGCGCTGACACACTGGTGACCCTGAACACAATTGCCATTGCTTTAGAATAATCCTGTCACAGAACATTTAATGGATTTCTTTGTGTTTTGTCTTTATCTGTGTACTATCACAACCCGTAGTCCCGTATGTCATCATTTTAGATAATGGAGAGCATTTCTTTGTATCTGCAGCTTCTTTTGTACACAGATAAATAAACACAGGATTTAGGCGAATCATGGCATTTGCTCTGTGAACAATAGTGAGCCCTGCATAAGAGAAATAATGTGCCTGTTATTGTCTTCACTGAAAAATGGAGGTCAATTTATGCTCAGTGACTGGAAAAACAGAAAGTCCGTTTACTTAAAAAACAAAGGCAGTAAAACAGTACTGTAATAAAGCGTTTTTTTATGAAACTTCGTCACTTCTGACACTTTGTCAGAGAGGGTTTTAATAACTTGTTGAGGTCATGTTCTTTTTTGCAAAGCATAATATTGTATATGGGGTTCTTTTTTCTGGTGTGTAGATGTTAGCTTTTGGTATGACTAACAGTCAGCTTTGTAGAGAATGGATGCATTACATATTTTGTTCAGTGTTTTGTTCCACATTTGATATTTCACATTTGACATTTCCATAGGTGAATTGTTTTTTAAAGTTGACATACTTTCACTCTTGCAATTCTGCATTGATTCCATGAAAGTTTAGGAAGTCTCTCTGTGTAATGCACTGCAACTCTACTTTTATGCCATTTCCCCACATTACATTGGGGATGTATTTCTGGAGACCATATATGCTCGACATGCAAAGTGCACACTTGCAGGAGTCTGCTCAATGTTTACAATGCGACTGCATAAACATGTTAGCATAATCCCCTGGAACAGCCGCAATATGGGAAACTATAAGTGTGAGTTATGACATACATGTTATTATCCCTGTTCACATATGGAGAGAATGCCAGGCTGAACTCCTTCACACTTTTCAGTATGACATTCAGAGTATAATAGTAAAATGTATACAATTAACTTAAGCCTATAAGGCAAAGCTGGCCATTAAAATGATAGGAAGCTATGTCATGAACACATACAGTATCGAAATGGTTCAATTAAGAATAATATCAGAGGAAAAGGGAAAAGAAAAACATCTTCAGAAACCTGGACACTGAGCTGCAAAAAATACAATATATTACATTTCTTTCTCTTTCCTTTTGCATCTGTCATTTTTAATTAGTATTTTAAGCATTATGTAAACAAGGTCACCCCTCCTGCTGTGTTTTTGTCATCCATATTTAACTTCCCTTTAATTCTGTTAATCTGTTTTTCACCATCACCCTCTTCCCTGTTACTATTGGTGTCTTCTCTGTCACCCTTCCACTGATTATTTTGACAAACCAAAAAGTTTAGGACAATCTGAATAACTTTGAACCAAAATGTAACCTCTAACCTCCCTTTTTTCTTTCATACTGAACTTTATTTGGTGCATCTTTACTACTCAGCCTGTCTCATCTTTCTCTGCACCTCTAGTCTGTCACTTTCTTATTTGCTCTGTCTCTTATTTTTCTAACTTCATCCTCTCCTCTGTAATTGTGTCAACTGCAGGTGTTGGGAGTTAAGTGCAGGTAACATTAAGTGGATCTACCAGGTTCCCATCCTGACTGCCATTGGGGTAAGAGTCTGAGTGTGAAATACAGAGTTTGCTGTTAGCTATTGCTATGTGTGATTGTAGCTTGAGAAGTTGCATTTGCTACTTGTACTGAGGCTGAAGTAAGAATTAACTTACTAACTTTTTGAACAGGGACAGTAATCGAAAAGTGGGGACCCTTTTGTGTTTAAGCTAAAAGCATAAATTCAAATCATAGTTTTCTAAGCTTGTGACATCATCCCACTTGGAATAAACTTCCCTTTCTCACTCAAAATACCAATTTAAAGCAAGTTATGATTTCAAAAAGAGAGTCAAAGGTCTGCCACGTCATTCTGATTATTGAGATGTAGTTATTAGTTGTTATTATTATTATCATTATTATTATTATTATTAATAATTATCACGGCATGAAAATTATTTGGAATTTGGAATCATTATGAACTTACAGCGTGGTGCCATATTTTGTTGCAGCAGGTAAATGCCTAGTTAAGGAAAATGTGCTAAAAGATGCCTGTTGTGATGATATTAACATTTAGAATTATATTTAATTGTGTATAATTAATCTCAGTAGCTGGGTCATGATATTCTCCATTGAATTACTCTTTGGAGGAGAGTACTATACATCTACAAAACTAAAATGTCCCTGTAGTTAGTTCACTGTAAGTTGCTCTGGATAAGAGCGTCTGCTAAATGACCTGTAATGTAATGTTTAGCCAACGAAAGCAAAACACATCTGAGCACAAATAACCCTGAGACAGAATGGAGCTTGAGTCTGTTGAACAATTTTTAAAAATTATTTCCATGTAATTCTGAAAAGGAAGTAGCAGTACAGCCAAGAAGTGGTGAGATTCATTAACGAAGAAACTGAGGGGAGCAGGAAGGGCAAATCACTTAACGTCATGTGATAGTTTTGCATTTTCAGAGAGGCTGTATCTTGCTCTGTGTTCCCTACAGTCAACCATGATGGAGTTGTTACGCAACGCCACATGTCGTTAGAAAGCTTAGAATCTCGTCTATTTAGTGAGCAAAACTGTTTTGAGATCAAAATCACAACAACAAGTACAGTAGGCATCTCACACAAGCAAGCACACTCTCAATCAAACCCATAACTTTGAGCCAACTCCCCTATGAAGTCTCATCATAGTCCTGTAATCATTAATAATCCACAAAAAAACTATTCCTGTGTCATTGCCAAAGGTCCAAAAGATTGTTTCCAGTAAATATTATATCCATCTTGAACATAGTCACATTGATAAATGCCCATGAACAGCTGTTGCAATCTTTGAAATCAGCTGATCGATGTGTTTATTTTCATGATGATAATCGATAATAACGGCACGTAGCAAGCTATTAGCGCTATTTTGATATTTGCTAACGGGATTTCGAACTCTGACCTTTCAATTGACACTTCATTTGAGCCAATCGGAGCTTCCATGCGTTATCTACAGCCATCAAGAGCCAATGAGTGACGATAAGGTGATGGTTTCTCTCTGGGAACCATCACCTTATCGTGGTGGAGAGGTTTGTGTGTCCCTATGAACCTGAGAGCTGTGTTGTCTGGAGCCTAGTGCTCCTGGTAGGGTCTCCCAAGGCAAATTGGTCTCAGGTGAGGGGCCAGACTAAGAATGGTTCAAAAAACGACTTCATGAAAGAAAGGGAAAGGAAAGGAGAGACCCTGCCCGGAGGAAGCCCGGGGCCCCCGTCTGGAGCCAGGCCCAGAGGGAGGGCCCGACAGCGAGCGCCTGGTGGCCGGGTTTGCCACGAAGCCCGGTCGGGCACAGCCCGAAGAAGCTACGTGGTGCCTCCCATCCATCCATCCTGTGGGCCCACCACTCATGGGAAAAACCGCTGGGGTCGGGTGCGCTGTCACACGGGTGGCAGTGATTGTCAGGGACCTCGACGGACCAGACCCGGGCAGCAGAGACTGGCTCTAGGGGACGTGGAATGTCACCTCTCTGTGGGGGAAGGAGCCGGAACTAGTGCGGGAGGTGGATCGCTACCAGTTGGATCTGGTGGGGCTTACCTCCACGCACAGTCTTGGCTCTGGAACCGTACTCCTGGATAGGGGTTGGACTCTATTCTTCTCCGGAGTTGCCCAAGGTGTGAGGCATCGGGCCGGGGTGGGGATACTCACTAGCCCCCGGCTGAGCGCCGCTACGTTGGAGTTTATCCCGGTGGACGAGAGGGTCGCCTCCCTACGCCTTTGGGTTATGGGGGGGGAAACTCTGACTGTTGTTTGTGCCTATGCCCCAAACCGCAGTTCTGAGTATTCGGCCTTCTTGGAGACCCTGAATGGAGCCCTGCAGGGGCCTCCAGTAGGGGACTCCGTAGTCTTGCTGGGAGACTTCAACGCACACGTGGGAAACGATGGAGACACCTGGAGAGGCGTGATTGGGAGGAAGGGCCTCCCTGATCTAAACCCGAACGGTCGTTTGTTATGGACTTCTGTGCTAGTCATGGAATGGCCATAACAAACACCATGTTCGAACATAAGGATGCTCATAAGTGTACGTGTTACCAGAGCACTCTAGGCCAAAGGTCAATGATCGATTTCGTAATCGTATCATCTGATCTGAGGCCGCATGTTTTGGACACTCGGGTGAAGAGAGGGGCGGAGCTGTCGACTGATCACCATCTGGTGGTGAGTTGGATCAAGGGGTGGGGGAAGACTCTGGACAGACCTGGTAAACCCAAACGGGTAGTGCGGGTGAACTGGGAAAGTCTGGAGGAAGCCCCTGTCCTGGGGATCTTTAACTCACACCTCCGGCGGAGGTCATCGTCAATTTCCCTAATGGAAGTCACTGAGGTTGTCAAACAACTCCACAGTGGCAAAGCCGCAGGGGTTGATGAGATCCGTCCAGAAATGCTGAAGGCTTTGGGTGTTGAGGGGCTGTCTTGGTTTTACTCAATATGCATATATGTACAATACAGGAGTTTGAAAGTGGATACTATAAATGTAGAGTTTTAGTCATGACAAGGTATGGCATTGTGTAAACCTTCTTGTACAGAAGCATCACGTAATTGACTAAAATATATAATACGTACAACATTCTCCGTCTCTTCTCATCGTTCTCGTTATCTTGATGTAATTCAAATACAAAATGAGCTTTATAGCAATTTGTTGCTAAAGCAAATCAATAAGGATTAAGAGTATGTTACCGTCTACACTGTGCACAACTCCTCTGCAGGCTGAGGAATCTTTTAGTTTTGGAGCCTGCTATAAAAGCACAAACTTAGAAAAAGAAACAATGTTTGTTTAGGCAGTGTCATGCTGTGAAGACATCAGAATAAATTAATGACCAAACTACTGAAAGATTTGTTAAAAGGCATGTTCTGCCTTAAGTCGGCTGTGCCTGTCTGCTGATTGAGTTAAATGAATACCAAGCTGTGATTGGAAAACCATCTCCTGTAGATTTTAATGAGACAGCATTAGCTACATTAGATTCTCCAGAAGAAATGACAACCTGCAGAAATCTATCCAGAAAGCTATGTATGGATTCAATTCAACACTCATGTACCAATTCAGTCAATTACTTCAAACGCTTCACTTCAGGAAAGTTATTATTTCTGTGTCTTTGTAAAATAGAGCTTGGTAGGGAATGTGCTTATAAAATCTGACAGACTTGTAATGCTTGAAGTCATTTAATAACTCAGGAATTGACTTGATCTAACAACCTAAGATTGGTTTTCAGTCAGTAGGTCGCTCAGCTGGTCAGCTGGCATTTTGGTCCAGAGTGAAATATCTCAACACATATTATTAGATTGACTTTCTTGAAATGTTGTACAGACATCCCTGAATGCCCCAGAGATATTTCTATTGGCTTTGTGGTCCATTGCTATGAAATTTGGTTCAGACATTCATGTCCCCCTTACGTTGAATTGGGATGTGATGTAAACATCCCATACTGACAAATCCGGGCTGTATAGGCGGGAGAAGACAAACTGCTATTACTGCGGTGGCACCTTATCTGTAAAAGATTGTGTAGAAGATTACATTTTTAGGAGCTTTTGCCACAAAATCTATCCATTAGATCAGGGGTCGGGAACCTATGGCTCTTTCGATAACGCAATATGGCTCGCAGACAATTTTGAGCTGACATTTAACATGATTAAGAAGTAATAAATAATTATACTGTGTCATTTTAAAGTAAAACATTTAGCAGCGGATTTGTTTTTAGTTCTCCCCTCTCTTTCCTCCACTCTGTCTCTGACTGTAGGTTAAAGTTTAAAGTGTGTTCACACGTGTGTGTGTGTGTGTGTGTGTGTGTGTGTGTGTGTGTGTGTGTGTGTGTGTGGGGGCGGAGCCCCGCCCAACGTGAAACCGAGCAGAGGAGAAACTGCGCAAAGCAAGCAGTAGACCGGGGGGGGTCAAACTCATTCACAGAGAGGGCCAACATTAAAAACTGGGACTACGTCGAGGGCCAAACACGGTGCACATTTATGGAACAGGGTACACAAAGTGCAAAAAGATATGGAACATATTTAAGTCAACTGCAAACGGATTGCTGAGCAGTTTTAATTAAAATTTCTGAGCAGCAAAGTCGCTCAGTTGATCAGCAGAATGCTGTCGGGAACACAGCGATGTTTGTCAGTGTTTAGAAACGCGTAGTGACCAAAGTTTCCTTGCTGCATCAGAGTCTCCCACAGGCAGCTCTGCTTAGAAAGCTCTCACTGCATCACACATGTCCGTGATCACACGGCCCTGAAGCTGCAGGTTTAACAGTGAGATGCTTCGTTATGTCACACACAGTCCGGCTCACATCGTCCCAGAGATCTGTGCTGTGTTTCTCTTTGCTTTCCAAAAACTTTCATTTCATTCACATATTTAGATTCTTCCTCAAATGTATTTCCCTGTGGTTGTGCCATGCATTGATTTAATTACCAAAACCGGCGGGCCAGTTATGACAGACATATGATATTTTCTCGCGGGTCGGATATAATTGCCTTGAGTTTGACACCCGTGCAGTAAACACTGAAACGTGCACATAAATGAGATAAATAACGTAAGCGTTTAGTTTATTTAATAAAAGAGCAGGTGTTCAATGCAACACTGACACCACTGTTAGTACTCGGAGACGTGTTATATTAAAAAATGCACGCATAAAGTTGCATTCAAATTTATATGGCTCTCAAGGAAATACATAAAAAAAATATTTGGCTTTTATGGCTCTACCAGCCAAAAAGGTTCCTGACCCCTGCATTAGATCCTGTAACACAGGTTTCATGTAGAAAGTATAGTCATCAAAAGCCATTAAAATAAAGGTTATAATCCACAAAATTTTACCTTTTCACAGCAAGACATCTTTTTTGGACTGCGTTATCATCTGATCCAACAACAAAGTGAGACTTTATAAAAAAACGTAAAAGTAAAAGGCACCTTCTGCTCAAAGTGCCTGCCTTAAGCCGTCATCAAGATATTTACAAGGGACATACAGTGTGGTTTACTTTTCTACTTAATTTTACCATCACTCAAAAAAAGAGAGACATCCACAGGCAATTCAAAATGGATTAATATTGCCGTAAATGACATGTCAAATACCTGTTAGATAGTGTTATATTTATAGATATTGAATGGTATCTAAAAAGTCTGTCAAGTGCTTGGTTTGATTTTATTTACAAAGACGTGATATATTGTATTAGCAGTCACCACAGTCCTTGACGACCGGTCTTTTTTAGAAAAGTAATAACATGGCGTGCGGGTTCACAGTGTTAATACTGGTTTTACCTGGCACCACCAGGTAAGAACACACTAAAACACTGTAGCAGTAGATGGCCCTAACAGATTGTGCTGATCACAGACGGGACAAGCATACTCTCTAAAGTAAAAATTTTTAAATGCAGGATATATGAGGAAGAGAATTGACAGAAATGTAGATAATGTGAAATGTATGCAGCTGCATAGGGGCTCTAGATTTAGGAAAAATGCTTAAAATAATAGCAAATCTTTTTGGATACTTTTGTTTTTTTGGCATCATATATCTGTATTCTGGGGAATAATTTGTTACTAGATTTCCTTTCAAGATGGGATTGAAAAGATGATATAGATTCAGGGGCCCAAGCCTCTGGCTGTGGAAAATGTAAGCCGAAATATGCCTTTTTCAAAGTTTGTCAAAAGAAAAAAAACGTTTAGTTTTTGCTGTTATGAAAATAGAATCGACTCAACAGAACGATTCTCAAGTTTTTTAATATTATTGTCCACAAAATTATACTACAGCCATTCAACACTTGTTTAATCCTACTTTATGATAACTACAGTTGAAATAGTGTGACAAATGTGCAGATAATAGTGCCTTAGAAAGGTATATACAGTTGTAAAGTTATACTTATTTGTGTTGTAATTTAAAGCTGAAATCAAAGATGTTTCTGTTAATATGTCCATGTGGTTTACAATCTGTCTTAGTGGAGGATGGTAAAACACTAAAATTGGCCTGTGACTGGAAACACAATCCATATTTTTCTATTGATAAATGTTTTCTGGGTTTGCTGGCTTGCACAAACAAATGTTTGTGTTACCAGATTAATAACATTTTGCTCTGCTAGATGCAGCTTAATACTTACAACCAGGTGATGATTGGAAAAGCTCCGTATTTTATTCATGAGTTGACAACATATGGAAATCTACAGATTTCAGCTATTGATATGCTTTCTTTGATTTACTGATTTACTGTACATGTTTGGAACCTCTCTTGAAAACACAGATGCTCTTTAGTGAATCCATGATAAAAACAACAACAATTAAAAATTATAGTAAGAGAAACTTGGATAACTTACATGTACTGTAAACATTTAGAGCTTTCCATCTCTGTTCTTCTGTTTCAGCTCAACTTTATCTTGTTTGTGAACATCGTACGAGTGTTGGCCACTAAAATACGAGAGACAAACGCAGGGAGATACGACACCAGGAAACAGTACAGGTTTGCACTTAACTGACTCTTAAAACCAACGATGCAGATTCAGCTGTCAGCGTACACCGAGAACCTTTACAGTCAGCCAAAAGTTTGCATAGTGTTGTTTTCAACCATAACGGATAAGGATGGTGTTATTTTAGGTTTTTGTTAACAAATTAAATGAAAACACCAAAATCAACATTGGAAGTCGTAGCCTTTGTAAGGCTGTGAGGGGGAGGTGTGGTGTTGTCGGTGTGGTGTTGTCGGGGAGTGGGGACGGTGTTGTGACAAAACCTGAGCCTGCGGGGAGCCAACAGCACCGAGTAATATTAGCTGATTTCTTGTCTTTTGTTGCTGCTTGATGTAATGACAAATGCATGTGTAACGTTACAGCTGTTCATATTTACAACAGCTGTGTATAAGTGAATTGAACTGTATAACTGTGATGGCGCTAAATGGCAAAAATATAAAATCATTGTTATTTTAATTCCCGACCACGTTTTATCATTATTTGTTTTGTTTTCTCACCTACTCTCATTTATGCATACATGCAGAGCTCAAGAAAATTAGTGAATAACCACACAAACAGATTTACCCCAACCTTATTCATTACTACTACATGCCTAATCCCAACCCTAATTTTATTCATTACTACTACATGCCTAATCCCAACCCTAACTTTATTCATTACTACTACATGCCTAATCCCAACCCTAACTTTATTCATTACTACTACATGCCTAATCCAAACCCTAACCTTATTCATTACTACTACATGCCTAATCCCAACCCTAACTTTATTCATTACTACTACATGCCTAATCCCAACCCTAACCTTAACCCTTACGATTGCCCAACAAAATAGGAAAGTCCATACAATGTTACTGTGTAAACAAAAGTTTGTCTCCACAACACACACACACACACACACACACACACACACACACACACACACTGTTGCCTCCTCTACTGTATTCCAGATGCTGTATTTCAGATGTTGTATTGCAAGCAGCTGTGATTTGCTGTGATCGAATTGTTAGAAAAATAATGAAAATGTTTTTTTTTCTTGTTTGTACGTGCTGTGGAGACATGTGCACAAAGCAGCACACAATGCTCTGGGAATACGTGGAATTTTCAAAAGGACACAAAGCATTGACTACACCTCAACTAAAATTATATTACATCATTACAGAAAAAACTCAAACATCTGTCACTTTTTAATTTAGAAGTGTAAATAAGATGGATTCTAACTGAAGTCAGCAAAATACCAAAACAAGCTTTTATATGCTTTGGGAAATAGAGACCCAGAGTTAGTTTGCAGGATTTATAATGCAGGTTCCCCAAATACTAAACCTAAACAACAAGCTGAAAAAACATCCTGCACTTCTGTGTAGCAGTTGAATAGTTACAGGGCCAGAGGAGCAGACTGACATCTCTTAAATGTACACTCAAGGAAAAGTTACAGTATATCTCAAAAGTGAGTACACCCTTTAGATTTTTGCAAATATTCTGTTATATCCTTTCAGGGGATAACATTATCCTACTGAAACTTTGATATAACTTAAAGTAGTCAGTGTGCTGCTTGAATAACAGTATAGATTTATTGTCCTTTGAAAATTACTCAGTACACAGCTGTTAATGTCTAAACAGCTGGCAACAAAAGTGAGTACACCCCATAGTGAACATGTGTAAATTGTGCCCAAAGTGTCAATATTTTGTGTGACCACCATTGTTATCTAGCACTGCTTTAACCCTCCTGGGCATGGAATTCACCAGAGCTGCACAGGTTGCTTCTGGAATCTTCTTCCACTCCTCCACGACGACATCACGGAGCGCACGGATGTTGGACACCTTGCACTCCTCCACCTTCCTCTTGAGGATGCCCCACATGTGCTCAATTGGGTTTAGGTCTGGAGACATACTTGGCCAGTCCATCACCTTAACCTTCAGCTTCTTCAGCAAGGCCGTTGTCATCTTGGAGGTGTGTTTAGGGTCATTATCATGTTGGAAAACTGCCCTACGGCCCAGTTTCCGAAGAGAGGGGATCATGCTCTGCTGCAGGATGTCACAGTATATATTGGAATTCATGTGTCCCTCAATGAAATGCAGCTCCCCAGTGCCGGCAGCACTCATGCAGCCCCAGACCATGATGCTGCCACCACCATGCTTGACTGTAGGCAAAACACATTTGTCTTGGTACTCCTCACCAGGGTGCCGCCACACACGCCGGACACCATCTGACCCAAACAGGTTTATTTTGGTCTCATCAGACCACAGGACATGGTTCCAGTAACTCATGTTCTTGGATTCATTGTCTTCAGCAAACTGTTTGCGGGCTTTCTTATGCATCGGTTTCAGAAGGGGCTTCTGTCTGGGGCGACCGCCATACAAACCGATTTGATGCAGTGTGCGGCGTATGGTCTGGGCACTGACAGGCTGACATCCCACTTCTGCAACCTCTGCAGCAATGCTGGAAGCACTCGCACGTCTATTTTTGGAAACCAACCTCTGGATATGACGCTGAGCACGTGGACTCAACTTCTTTGGTCGACCCTGGCGAGGCCTGTTCCGAGTGGAACCTGTCCTGGAAAACCGCTGTATGATCTTAGCCACTGTGCTGCAACTCATTTTCATGGTGTTGGCAATCTTCTTATAGCCAAGGCCATCTTTGTGAAGCGCAATAATCCTTTTTTTCAGCCGCTCAGAGAGTTCCTTGCCATGAGGTGCCATGTTGTCCAGCATTCAGAGAGAATTGTGCCCAAAACACCAAATTTAACAGCCCTGCTTATCATTTACACCTGAATCCTTGTAACACTAATGAGTCACATGACACCAGGGCGGGAAAACAACATCATTGGGCACAATTAGGACATGTTCACTATGGGGTGTACTCACTTTTGTTGCCAGCTGTTTAGACATTAACAGCTGTGTACTGAGTAATTTTCAAAGGACAATAAATCTATACTGTTATTCAAGCAGCACACTGACTACTTTAAGTTATATCAAAGTTTCAGTAGGATAATGTTATCCCCTGAAAGGATATAACAGAATATTTGCAAAAATCTAAAGGGTGTACTCACTTTTGAGATATACTGTATGTTCCTGGACTCATTACAATCTGTGTGTGTGAGATTAGCAACAAAAAAACATCTAGGGTGTTAGAAGCTAATAACCCAGTAACCAATAATGTGATGGTGATTTATCTTCCTAAATGAAACATGGTTACAGAATTGTTAACAAAGTAGAAAAATTGCATTTTGCATATTTATGTTTTGCATTCACACATATGAAGCTGGCCAAATTATATACTTTTCTCAGCTACGCCATGACATGTCATGTCTGCATGTTCTCTGACGAAGTACCAGCTCCTTATCAAACTGCAAATATTCCAACCACATACATATTAAACCTGTATTAGAACCAGTATTATTTGCCAAGTGTTGTTGGTGTATGTTGGCAGATATGCCAAAGAGGGCAGTGCAGTAAATTGCAGATATGGGTTTTAAATTGAGTTTATTCCGGGTGTCAATGATGAACTCCTTTGTTTCGTGGGCAACACACTGTTGGTAGATTGTGGACGTAGTCTCTGTGACATCACCCATAGGTTTCTAAAGAGCCTTTGTGAAGCTTAAAGTGGTTGGCTGCGGCCTTTGTCATCTTGGTGGTGACGACTCCGGCTAATTCCTGGCTAATCCAAAAAGGGGCAAAGAGGTGGATCGTCGGTGGTGCTGAGGCGGGCCCGCCTAGAGACCTGTTACGGCACCCACTTGTTACTCAAAGAGGCCATGCAGTTAGATATGTATAACTTCAAGCCTTAATATAATTTAAACAGATGAGTTATATAAAAAATCACAAGAACGGGGAAATTAGCTAAAGAGACTAAAAACGTTTTTTGTGCCAGGATGTAAACATGTTTATTTCTGCTGTAAAGTATATGTATTTTAACTCGGGGGTCTTTGAGGATTAACTGGTTTTTGAGCGATCCTCGGGTGGTCATTTGAGGAACTGCAGTCTGGGCTCTTGGCTTGGTTTGACTTAGTCCCTGTCTTTGGGGAGGGTGAGTATGGCTGTTTGAGAATATTCAAAATATTTTGTAATGGAAGAGGTGATGATTTATGTAGAGTAGGACTCAGAACATGAGGTGTACAGTTCCCATTAAGGCTGACTTCCTGTCTGTCACTGAGACACTGTGGGTCCAGCGGATAAGGGGAGGTGGAGCATGGACATGGTGGAGTTTGCTGTTTATCAGATACCATTGAATAGCATTAAAGACAGAAGACCCTGGCACATACTGCCTTCAATTGAGGTCGTGTTTCATGTGTTCATGAGAAGAGTCCACATGAACACCCTCACAACCTTAATTGAAATCTTTCTGAAAGCTCCGAGGTCACGAGTTGTTACATGTTTGCTAACGTTGCCAAAAGTGACGGAGCCCTTGGAATTACATTTTTTGGAGCATAATGAGTTTATTGTAAATATCTTGCTTTCTTTGTAGTTGTATATGAGGGAAATATTGATATTCACAATTGTTAATTTGCTCCATTACGTTACCAACTTGCTAAATTGTGAGCATCGGTTATAAGCAAAATAGCCAAAAATATTGAAACTTGACCAGTGCATGAAAAACATTGTCTTTGCTATTATCTTACATATTTGGCTTATCATTATTAAATGGTTATTATTCTCAAATACTGATATTGGTATCGATGTGTGTGTGTGTGTTTTTTTGTCTCCATAGAAAACTGGCAAAATCCACCCTTGTATTAGTGCTGGTGTTTGGCATCCACTACATCATCTTTGTCGGGATGCCTCATACATTTGAGGGGCCGAGCTGGGAGACCCGCATGTACTGTGAGCTGTTCTTCAACTCCTTTCAGGTACTCGGCTCTTCAATTAACCCTGCAGTTGATATGTTTTGCGAAAATCTGCCCTGAACCTGAACTCACTACTTTTCCTTCATTAAGCACGAGCCAACTCAAGGTTTGTTCTTACATTCGCAGATTTCAAGTCATGCATCATTTAAAGCACTTTGGTAACACCTCAATGTCAGCATAGTAATAACTCCAACCACCAGCATAGATGTGCAGTTAATATATAATGAAAAAAATCAATAGGGATTTGGACAGTTGTTGTAATTTATAAATGTACAAAACATACAATCAAAATTCTCTCCTCAAAGCCACCAGATCCCAGTCAGACAACCCCGCTGATCGGCGTAAAACACGCCTCAAAATAAAAACTTTCATCAAAACCTTCTTTGTTAGTCTTTGCACAATCACTCACAACTCTGGCTTGAGAGTTTGAATAAATATAGAAGTAATCACATAAAATTGTCCCTGTTTGCTAACGTGCTTCCGATGCAATGTGAAAGGAGTCCAACGCCTGTTTTTAGCGGCTTTAAATTTCCCGCATATACGTGCTAACTTTGGTGGAAACAGTGTAAACATGTATCACAGGCTATGGTCTGTGTCTCACACTCTTGGCTGGCTCATTATCGTTTTAATTTCACAGTGGGTGACTATCAGTGTCTGAGTCAAGACTGCACTTCATTATTCTGTGAAGCAGCTTGATAGTGAGTTTGGTTCATGGTCATAATTCAGCTCTGCCTAAGTTTAAGTGAGCACTTTCAAATGTGAAAAATGTGTGTTAAAACATGTAACATTTACATCATCAACTGGAAACTTCCTGTTGAATGACACATAACAACAAGCCAACATACACATACAATCACATCAACATACAAAACATTTGCATTCTCAAGTATATATTTTGTTGGGAACTGCCCTGCTGCCTGAATAACTTTTCTCTCATCATATATAAAGAAATATTTATACTCAAAGTATTAACTGCTCACTGTAAATCAGTTTGTGGACGGGGATGGAACTTAAATCACATCAATTTTAGTTTTGATGTCTATTTAATGTGTGCTAGTTTAAATAAGTTATATCAAAGTAAAGGAGGCAAAAAGGGTTTTGAGGTTTTGGAGAGTTCCATGTATGCGCATCTGCCAACTAAAGCCAACAAATGACTTTGTATGTTAGCATTTGTGATGATGGCCAGAGACACTACAAAAGCAAACTGTAATGCAATTGTAAATAGTTCGAATAATTGGAATTTCATCCAAAAATGTAATTAAATTATGATTGCTTTCCAGAGCTACTTTGAATTCAATATCTGCCACTTTTACAGGGAATCAAAACTACATTTGGTGAGTCAGTTCCAAAGATTTTAATGAATTCAAACATTTATAAGCCAAATACTCAAACAGTTGGGAGCTCTAAAGCGAAAGAAGGAGGACCCACAACAGTGTAACGATACGATCAAGACAGAAGGGAGGTGGGACTCAATTGCACGACACAGAGGCAGATAAATGTTGAATGGAAATGGTCTTTACTGAAAACTTTGCAGTTACTATGGTACATGCATCAAGTATCAGTATCGAGGGTACAGACAAGGATCAGGCAAGGGCAGAATCGAGTCACGGAAACAAGGTCGAGGAAGCCGGGGAATCAAACGCTTGGGAAACGGGAAACAGGAAGACGGGACTAATGTTGGAACTCTTGACATCGAAGTACGAAGACGAACTGGCAACGAGAGACAAACAAAACAGACTCTATATACACACACCTCGAAGTGAGAGGGAACGAGACACAGGTGAGGACACTAACGAACAGATTGGGAACACCTGGGGGTAGGAAGTAGAAACAACAGAGAACAGGTAATTAACAAAATAAAACAGCAGTACAAACACAACACAAAACATCTAACGAACAGGCCGAGACCTAATAAACAGTGCCTTTGGGAGCTGATGCTCCTACAAACGTTACATGCAACCAGAAAAGGGAGCCTAAAGGAGAAGTCAAAATTGAGAACCACATCCACGATGGAACCCAGGCTCTATAATATATTATAAAAGTGTTGAAAAAATGTAAAAAACAACACAAGTAAGAGCACGGTTACCACAATGTATAACATTTGCAAAGATTTTAGGATGAAAATCCACATGCTAATTTTCACACCATCACTGCCAAATGTTGGGACTATAATGAATGCAGATAAAAGAACGAGCCCGACTCTGCTGTCAGCAGTATTTGTTTATTAATCTGATGTATTTTATCTAACACATGCAAAGCACCTAGAGATGGAACGGCATGTGCCTGAAAATATTATAATATATATATAAATATTATAAGTAATGCACCCACTGGCATTTGTGCAGATGTGGCCAGACTTAGACTGTAAACAAACAAAAAATATAAATTGGCTGGCAATTTCTGATTAATAGTGTAGGCATATTTGTCATGAAAAAAAGGATTTGTGTATTTTTTTTGTTAAAAGCAAAAACTCACTTGATTTTGTTAGATTATACTATAAACATGAAAAATAATTAGGCTGCCATTTTTCAACGGCCCTGAAATCCAAGATGGCCGCCACCGTAGCAAAACGCCCTAAATTTGACACTAAAATGAACTTAACATGAACATGAACTGCTTGGAATCACTCTCAACAAGACCCAAACCATTATGTTAGAGCATGCAGTACAAGCAAAGTGTCTGGGATATCAACATTGCCCTTGGTTTGTGTTCTTGAGGTCACCATAAGTTTTTTCAGTCTGTTGTTGGAGCTCTTGCTGTGACATACAACTTTGTCAGCCAAATACTCGGTCAGTTCTCCTTTAGTGCGGATATCTGATAAGAAGTCCTTCAGGAAAATATTTTGGATTAAAGTGTTGTCTTTCACGTGGTAATATGTTGACTTTCCCATGGTCCTCTTTGTCCTCATCTGTTCCTTGAGCGATGTTTTGATGTACCGGTCGAACACCAATCTGACCTCCTCATATTGTCACTGCTGTGTCTGCCACCTGCAAGGGTACTTTGATTGCTTGGTTATCAGATGGCTCACTTCCAGTTGCCTCATTTCTGTCAGCTTGAACCTGTTGTGTGTTACTGTCCAGCTTCTCAAGATGATGAAGTATTGATGCCTTATCGTATGCCAGCAGGAGTGATCCATCTGAAGCAAATAGTGATCGAGGCACCACACCAAAATCAGAAATTCCGATGCATTCGTTGAGATTCACCTCTGGTCGTCTTCTTGAAATAACAATGAACCGTGGCAACAGTCTTCGCTCTTCTTTGATTTTGACCACCTTGTCTCCCATTTGGATTTCTGTCATTGCATTGGCACTTTTGAAGGTACCCAGTTTTTTTTTGGTCATTTTGTCCCACACAGAAAGTTTACCTTCCGTTAGGCGTTCAGTGACAAAACCTTCAAACATCTGTTGCCCAATCTCATCACGCCGAACGATGCCGTTGGAATCAGTTTCATTCATAACCGCTTGGGTGAACAGGTTGTAGATCGCATCCTCATCAGTGGATTCAAATGGGTTTCCATGCTCGTGAAATACTGCACTGAGTTTGACAGCATTTTGTGTTATTCGGGAGAGCTTTCCCCATGTGAGCTCATGGTGCTGTGTTCTCTTCGCCTTGCTGCCAGTTAAGTACTTTTTCTCAAATTCATGTTGTAAGTTTGAGAGTTCAGGTGCAATAAAAAAGTACTTGTCCAGGGACTTTTCATTCTGTGTGATTCCGACTATGCCTCCAATAACGATTCTCTTGTTCAATCTCATGGATTGGGCCTATTGATGTGAATCCAGCAACACCTTTGGTGACGCAGAACTTCCAGTGCTCGATACATGTGTTTTCCATTGAGTATTTGTTTTTACGGTTGTAGGTGAGTAAAGTCCAAGTTCAAGAGTCACGACTGTCATAGATTCTGGTCCCATGGCATGTGTGGCAATAGCACGTGCTCTCATCAGACCTGTGAACAGGGTGTCATACTGTGTTGGTGGCAATCGTATTAGTAGTGGTACAATGGCAATGTTTATATTGGAACCAGATGGAGACAACAGAGAGTTGAAGGCCCCCCATGTTCCTGGAGAAGTAGAGCTTGATTTTACTTCTACTTCACTTTCTTTGAAGTCCAAACAGCCAATAATCCATGCAATATCCTTCTCTTTGTTTGGCTGTGAGCTGGACTTGCAGGAATTCAGTGTGCAAACACACTTTTTGTTTGTTGGTATTGGTTTGTCACACAATATTTCACATGGAACAGCCTCCTCTAATGTTTGAGACCTTGATGACCGATCGATATCAAGTGGTGTTGCTGGGGATTTGTCAGATGCAGTCTGATATACAGCGGTGGCAGTGCCATGCAGTGTGTTCATGCCACAAGGCGTGGATTCGAGAACATCTATGTTGTCCAGTGCAAACCAAACAAACATGTCATTAACCAACCAAGGTGGCCAATAAATTAACAATAATTAACTTGATATCCATTTCTAAAACTACTAAATGAAAGCCAGGCATTTAATCAGTATGACTTTTTGCATCTTCCTGTTAAACAATTTAAGAGATTGAACACTGTTTTGAACAGTAATTCAAGTATTTAATTTTATTTAGATCTGTTTGTTGGCTTGTTAATTATGTATTCTTTGTGAAAAATACATGTCTTTAAATAGGTAGATACTTGGTTTGTAATATAATACTGTTGGCTTGGTAATGCATGCAAAGGGAGAAGGTATAGCTTACATTGCGGGTGCGCGGTGGCCATTTTGGAATTTGGCATGTAGATCATTCATATAACATACATTTGATGATTCCATTAGATTCCTGGTCTCAGAAAACATATATTTAAACACTTCATTTGTAATTGTATCAAATGTATTCGCGAAGATATCGCATTATTATCTTGGATTTCATACCCTTAGAATGTTCAGAAGAAATGCCACCCTCATTTTTTTAAAGCTTATGATACCTTCTTACAAAATCAAGTGAGTTTTTGCTTTTAACAAAAAAATAATCAAATTTGCAAATATGCCTACACTAATAATGTTAGTGTTCCTTTCTTTTACGTAAAATATTTACTGAAAAATTAAGTCACATTTTATTCAGCAGGTGTGGAGCAACACACAGGGCCAGATTAACCTGCTGGGAGGCCCTGGTGCAAAAAATCATCTACTGACCTCTCGTCCCTCCTTCTGTCTTTTTACTGCCTTGCTGTGTGTTGATGAATTAAAAACATTCATTTAGGAATACATATTTAAGCACATTAATGAACTAATAAAGGACTTGAAGTAGATTTTGTGCCGCGGTGTCAACACTTATATGAGTGGGTTTTAAGCACTTCATGCTATGCACTTTAATCTATAGAAAGATGTATATCACTATTACTCCTAATAGAAACAGTGTTATTGATTGGTAAGTCTTGTAGTGAGGATGTGAAGTACATCACAGAGGTGGCTGTCAGTCTGCTCTTGTTCAGTGTCACAGGAGAATATGTTTACGCACATATGTATGTAGAGTCAATAAACTGATCATCTTTTTGGCATGGTGTCTCATCTGGGGAAATCTGCTGGTGGCAACTTGACATGATACTGACAGACAGTATGATCACTTTTGTGTGTGTGTGTACCGTGACACATACAGTATATCTGCTTGAATATCACGATAATAGAATTTGGTTTTCAGGTGCTACTCACAAAAGCAGCCTGGGCTGGACTTTTAGTTTATGTTACAGAAACATAAATCTATGCAGGGTTGATCTATCCATCTCTTCTTCTTCTTCTTCTTCTTCTTCTTCTTCTTCTTCTTCTTCCAGAACAGCAAGAGCCAAAGAGGTTACTATTTATTTTTTTCCATAAGATAAGCACTATTTGAGGCAAAGACATAGTTTGTGACCTGGAACATCCATATCATCTTTTCTTAATAGATAGGATAGTATATTGTTTGTAGTTTACTAAGATAAGACTGTATATGATATTTCTTCTCACTTTATCCCACTGAGATATGAGCTCACAATTTGTATGTCAATCTCTTCCTTTCAGGGTTTCTTTGTGTCCATTATCTATTGCTACTGCAACGGAGAGGTGAGTGGAAGTCCGAGCAAATTTAGTGTTCAAATAACATTTTATTTTATTTTCTAAATAATTGTAGCCATAAAAAAAATATGTAATTACACATAATTGAGGGTCTAAAGAAGTAAAAAAGGGACATTAGCTACTTTTCTAAATGTGATATAAAAAAAGAGCTGTCATGATATCAATCTCTCTCTGTCTCCACTATCTCGTACACTTTGTGTTAAGCGCTCTCAATTGGCAAAAAGAAAATCCATTTCTGCTAGTTTTATCTTCACAAAACATCCTCTGTTCATTATGCCCTTTCTCTTTCGTCTTTTTGGGATCCACATTGTATCCTGTTGCACTCCTTTTATCCTCCAGGACCTTTTGGAGATAGTTGCAATTCAAACAACTCAAAATTAAACAGATGTTTTTTTTGTTCCTGTCTGAGCTCAATAAAGCATAATTTTGTTATCAACACTGGACCATGTAATGTAAAATGGTCTCAGCCAACACTTGAAATGAACATCCTACTCTGCAGCTCCACGCTGTTAATGCATTGCTTTAGTCATCCAGCCCACACATAAAGGCTATAGTTTAAACTTACCATTTCATCAACCTGCTGATGCACAGGGGCTCGGCTCTCGAGGGACAAAGGGAGCATAGGGGTTGGGGTCTCGAGGGACAAAGGGAGCACAGGGGCTGGGGTCTCGAGGGACAAAGGGAGCACAGGGGCTGGGGTCTCGAGGGACAAAGGGAGCACAGGGGCTGGGGTCTCGAGGGAACAGCTGGGGAACAGCTGCGGTCTCGAGGGGCAGCTGGGGAACAGCTGGGGTCTCGAGGGGCAGCTGGGGAATGGCTGGGGCCTCGAGGTGCAGCTGGGGAACAGCTGGGGCCTCGAGTGGCAGCGGTCCTGTAGCAGCTGGAGCGGATGTAAGCGGAGGTCCGTCAGCAGCTGGAGCGGATGTAAGTGGAGGTCCAGCAACAGCTGGAGCGGATGTAAGTGGAGGTCCGGCAGCAGCTGGAGCGGATGTAAGCGGAGGTCCGGCAGCAGCTGGAGCGGATGTAAGCGGAGGTCCGGCAGCGGGAGTCTGCGGAGGTCCGGCAGTGGGAGTCTGCGGAGCGCCTCAACAGTTTATAACTGCAAATTTGTGGGTTGTTGTCGTAGTATGCGTTGTTGCGGTTGAGTTGTTGGTATTGCGTTTGTATTGGATCATTATGCAGCCAGCCAACTAGCGAAACTATTTGTATGCATGCCACATTTTCATGCCCTGCCCCAATGGCGCAGTTCGTAGAGTAGACATCCCTCATTCAAAGGCTTCCCGCAGCGGCCCAAATCCGACCCGTGGCAATTTGCTGCATGTCATTCCACTTCTCTCTATCCAATTTTAAACATAAGCATAAAAAAGCCTTAAAAAAAATTCCCAGCACTCTTCTCAATAACACAAACACAATCATCAATCTTTATTTTTAAATAGAACATGATATTCAGTCTTAGATGTGTGCATCAAATAATTTTCAAGGCAAAGATACTTTAAATCCACTGTAGCCTTGCACTTCGCCAGTAGAGGTCACTGTACCTGAAGCTTCAAGTAATTAACCCATTTTCGAAACAGTTGGCTGAAGTGGTTCAGTGCTTCACAAAAGCTTAATTTGCCCATCACTATCGGTTTGTACTGTCACGTTGTGGTGTAGGAGAGGACCCAAAAGCAGTTCAGCAGACGATATAACAAAAAGCGAGCCTTTAATATAACAAAAGCTGAATCCAAAGTACAAAAGTACAACCATACAAAGTAACAAAAACCAAACCGAGGAAGGCACGGGGAAGGCACGGGGAAGGCACGGGGAAGGCACGGGGAAGGCACGGGGAAGGCACGGGGTAACATTACTGACAAACCGAAAAGGAACAATGAGACAGACCAGGATATATACACACAGACACCAAACGAGGAAACAAGACACAGCTGGGGAGGAAGGCACAAACACAAGAGCATGATGAGTGGACACAGGAGGATCAGATTAACAATCACAGAGGGAAGAAAAAAACACAACAGGAAGTAAAACAAGACAAGACACAAGGGGAAGTGAACATTTCAAAATAAAACAGGAATCATGAAAACCAGAATGTGACAGTAATCATGTTTTGGTCAACTCTAATGTTCTTAACCGTAGCTACAACATGTAGAGGGCCAAGAGCAGGCAGAACTTGGCCAAAAGTGTGTGCAGGACCTATAATAATAATAATAATAATAATATAATAAGAACTTTTTTTTTTCTTTCAATAATTTTACTTAAGGATTTGTGTGAATATTTTGGGTGAAAGGCCAAGACAATAAACAATAAAACACATTTTACAGCCTGTTTTGCAAATGTTTACTAAAGGGGTGCTAATAATTATGGAGGGCACTGTATATATACATACATGCTTCAGAGGATGTAAAGCCATCAACAGCCAGAACACAAATATGCAAAGAACCACTGGAATGCCGACTCTGAGATACCAACCAATGTTCTCAACCTTTCAATAACAATGTAATCAAAAGCCGCACTAAGATCAAGCAGAACCAGAAGAGAGCATTCACAAATCAGATTTTCATCAGGATATCGTTTATAACTCTTACAAGGGCAGTTTCTGTGCTGTCTTGCTGTCGGAAACCTGATTGAACTTTCTCAGAAATATAATTATTGATTAAGACTTCCAACAACTGATTTGAGTGAGCTCGGATAGAAAGGGAAGCTTAGAAATTGGTCTGTAATTGCTACGGTAATATGTATCAGAAGCAGGTTTTTTGAGAAGTGGCTGGACATTGATGATTGAAAGCAATCAATCGGCTACACTATCCAGAACCTCTAATAATAATAATTTGGTGGGTATTATGTCCAATGGGCTTGATGATGGTGTCATATGTGAGATGGTTGAAAATTCATTCTTGGATACTAATTTCCATAAAATGAAAAAATAATAACTGGTTGGTGGTGATAAACTCTCGTATCTTTAACTCCACTGTTATAAGATTATAATAAAACATTCATATGCTCGTAGTGTACTGGCAGTTTTTTATTTCTTCCACAGTCTGTCTTCATACATTCTCTTTTCATACCACAGATTATTTCAGTGATCCAACAGATTATTTGGATTTAGATAAACTTTTTAGCAGAGTAACATTATTTAAGGCAGTTGTGCATTTAACATTAACATTAGTGTTTGAATGCAAAAGGATTTTCCAGACTTCACAAATAATGAGGAAAATCTTGAAGCACTAGTGTCCAAAGTATGACCCATGTTGAGGGAAATTAAAAGGCTCCATTATGTTTAGAAATTCTGTAGCAAAGCTGTCAGAAATATCATCAAAGTCACTGGCGAACAAAACGTTGTCATGACAGAGAACAACTGAGGAAAGAACTCTGACAGCTCAGGCAAACAACAGGGTATTTGATTCAGGAGGATGGTAAATAACTACACCAAAGACAGGCTTTATGCAGTACGTTTTTAGGACAAGGGCATCAAAACTGGAGACATTAGTCACATAGTCAAAAACATAACTCCAGTGGGAAGCTTTTGTTGTGTTTGCTAGAAGGCAATTACTTGATTATATATGTAAATAAAACTCTGCACTGTGAGCACTTTTCAATATAATTGTTGATATGTACAGCCTTTATTATTTCCCTCTTCACAGGTCCAGACAGAGATAAAGAAATCATGGACACGCTTGAACTTGGCGTTTGAGTGGGAGGGCCCTGTGGTCTGCGGCCGTTATCGTTATGGCTCCGTCGTTGTCGGCATCAACAACAACAGCACCAGTGGCTCCCACCTGGCAGGGACTGGCCTTTCCACACGCTCCAGCACGCTTGTTTCAAGCCGTGTTCATCGGACCACAGGTCCCGCCGTGATCAGCATGCACGCCACCCTCCCAGGATACGTGATCAGTAACTCAGACCCATCCATACCTGAAGAACCTGAGGACAGCGGTCCCAAGCAAGTGGACGATATCTCGCTCAAGGAACAATTGCCTGTTTCTATGACTAGTGCAACAGCAGAGGATGAGGAGGAAACACTGTAGCGGTCAAAACATGCAGCAGAGAAGCATGAAGTTTGTAGTGTAGTGGGTTTTATTGTAACCCAATCCATGTCATTCAAACTCTAAAGAGGGTATCAAAGGCAAACAAAACATTTGACTGTATGTACAAGAAATAAAAAAATGTCTTGTACCCCCATGAAAAAAAACATAAAATACATGGTTAAAAAAAAAAGAAAAAAACATAAATTCTGACCAATAGTTTGACACAGATCATGAACCGTAGAACATTTTTAGCCTTGGTGTTAGATGTTGTTGATCGTTGATGGAGATTGTTTGCATATTAATATATTTGTAGGAGTGTGAGGGTGAGAAGTGCAACAAGGTGAAATGCAACTCAACAAAAAAAAAAACACATCTAAAAGCGTTGGTAGTTTGACCTTCACACACAATTGTGTTTCATCTTCAGAAACTCTCAGGGGGGGGCGATGCTTTCTGTTGTCAATGACAGAAAACATGCTGCTGCATGAACTGTGATGGTCTCTCTTTAATGAAATGTCTTTCAGTGTTTCCAATGAAGTGCACTTTCCCTGCTTTTACCTTAAGTACCACAACTAAGGAAAGTGATAAACCACAGTAGATGAAAGGCACACAGAAACACTTGAGAAATATACATATAAATAATATAAACTGGGCCAACAGGTGGTAAGTAAAATGTTGATGGTTGATGTTTTTATTTATTTATAAAAATGTAGCAGCAGCATGAGAGCTGTAGAAGAAAACCCCTCTCCTGGAATGTGTAGACGTGATAAACTTTCATTCTTGAATGTTCACTGCTGGATGTCATTTTATCCACATGTTCCAAAGCTACATATACAATTTAATTTATAGCCATTTACAGGAGTTTCCAACCCTCATGTAGGCTTGATTACAATTCCAGCTGAAGACCGTATTTGTTATAATGCGTCCTAATGAATCCTTGTTATGGACAAATTCATTTTCATGGTGAACTAATGTGCTTGCTTTGACAGTCAGCCCATTTTCTGAGGAAGAACTTCTGAGCTACAGCTGCCAATGGAACTGAGTGGCATAGAGAATATTTTTTATTTGTGATTTTTATTACCTTGAGCTGATAAAATCTGTGGATTCACTTGCTATGTTTACTGCTTGTAAGCAAGGGCACAATAACATAAAAATACAGTTCTTATAGCGCATCAAATGTGACATTAAGACAGCATTTAACTCTGATTTCATCATGGGTTTGGTATTTTTGACAATCAACTATTGTCTCGACTCTGAAGGGCTACATTTGGTGGCTGCTTAAAGGTTGTATGTTTGCTTAGTGCATGCATGTTTGTCAGTACATTAGAAGCAGAGCTCATCTCAAAAATAGGATATTTATTCCTACATGTGCCTCTACTGCTCCAGCAGAAGCTTTAAAAAAAATAGAAAGATTCTGTTTTAATCTTGTCTGTTTATGTGCTAAAGGCTGTTTTTCGCTGTGCTATTTGTTTTTGTCTTTTCTCTTCCTTTTTTATTTTATTTCTTCCTCCATTTTTCCTCCCTTCCTACTTTCCTGTTAACTGATGATAAATGTTTAATGTTTTCAACAATTATTGGTTGAGCTGCTTTTTGATATTCCAGCTGTCGACTAAAAGAACATTATATACAGTATAACAGTATAATATTTGATTCAAATTGATAAAATGGTAACGGTTTCTATGAAGCCCTTACAATAATACAGTAAATATTCCCACACAACACACTGTAATATATGCATATATGCTCAGTTTAAGTATGTATGTTTGTGTGTACATTTGTGTAGTGGTTACTCCAAAGTTATCTTATTTACATGTTGTCAACTAGTGATGTTATTAACAGAAGTTGATGGGCTTGGTTTCTCGCAAGAATGAGGAAGCTAGAAGAGACGGTTTGACATTAAAAATGACTGCATAGTGTACGCAGTGACGTGCGGTGAGGTTAATGGCTGGTGAGACACTGACCCTTTCAGAGTCTGATTTACTAATATATAGACCCAACAGAGTAGCTTATTCACCATTATCTTGGACATTGAATACTGGTTATGTTTCATATCTCATATCAGCATTCTTTATATACACAGGTAAGGTACACATTTGGCCAAAAAGAACGCTACATTTATAACGTATAGTATGCTCTGCACCCTCCATGTGTTCTAAATTTGCTGTCGCAATTCCACAATTCATAATCCTTCATTACAAATTAAAGTATGAGTAACACACAGAGTGGTGCGCCAAAAAACGGATTTCAATTTACCAGTCATTCAGTTGAATGAGAAAGTGTGTCCAAACTTTTGACTGGTACTGTAGCTGGATAGCTGCTGTTAGACAGGTATAATCAACAGGGTGTCTTCACCTGACATGCAACATTTGAGTGTGGCGGCTTTGGAGTTGTGGGAAGGTGTCTTTCATGGAACTGGGCTGAGTAAAGGAAAGTAATGATCCCTCCTCGTCTCTGTTCAGACAAGTACAAAATTATCCAGATACAAGTTGGAAAAAAACACTTTCACAACATTTCACAACACCCACCACTTTGCAAAGTAAGATGCCCTGAATAACCCTGGTAATCGGCCTTGTTTTTAAAGCCATTAGAGACTCTCCATCTTCTGACAATGAGTCATAGTTAATTGGCCCTTATTGCCATGTGTTGCAGCTAGAGTAGAGAACATGGGTTATGCTGTGCACCTGATGCACTGTGAGCATATTTCTATGTCTAACTCAGCAGTATCATTTTGTCCCCAGACACATACACCGGGAGTCAAATCATCAATGTTTCAGTAAAAGAACTCAAAGGGCCAGTGTGTATTTAGGGGGATCTATTATCAGAAAATAGAATTAAATATTCATGACAATGTTTTCATTGTTGTATAATCACCTGAAACTAAGAATGGTTGCGTTTTCATTACCTTAGAATGAGCCCTTCATATCTACATAGGAGCTGTGTCTCAATTCAGGAGCTGCATTCTTCGGAGGACGCAGCCTTCGCGGTCTTTAGAGGCCGGGTCCTCCGTATACCGTGAAGGTTGAAGCGACCGGTCTACAACATGAGACGGTCTACGTCACCAGCTATTTCCCGCCCCTACCGCTCCCGTCGCGTAGCAACTCTCAGAAGTTATCAAGCGCAGTTGACGGCTTACTTTAGCATTTCTTCGCAGAGAACGGAAGCAGAGATAATACTTTCCTTTTTTAATTTTTAATCTTGATTGAAGATATGCTTTATCACCGGCGCATAATTTATTTTAGACGGTGGAGGGGCATCTCATACACACTCTGGAGACCCCCCCAGATGATGCATCAGGAGACACCAGGGACTTTATTGTGGCAACCCATCCAAGTCCAGCAGCAAACTGTATCTGTATATACTGTAAATGTTGTTATATTGTTTTATAATATTTTTCTGTTTATAATAATCATTCAATCATCTTCTTTGTTCGATCATTCATTTCCATTCATTGATAGGTAATTTTCTAAATTAAATAATCCCTTTTCTAAATTAATAAATCATATGTACTAAATACATTTTTCTTGAACCTTGAAATCAATTAAGTTTTCATTAATTTGAAACCAAATACTTACATTGAAAAGTATATCAATTTGCCGTTACTGCTGGGTCGAGGGGCGCCATTTATTTGTCAGAAAAAAACTTCTCTGGGCACGCAATGAATCTTGGGATACCTGCGGTTGTGAAGAATACATCAAATGTATCAACCAAATCCAGCAACAGAAGGCCGCATTTGTCGGCTGCATTGAAGGTTTATTCTAAAAAGTCTTTTATGCCTATGCCTAAAGTCTATGCATGTAACCAACGGAAATTGACACGTGTAGCTCAACATTTGTAGGAGAATGCATAAATAATGAGCAATAACTTTTCGTTAGATATACAAAAATCTCAATATCTCCACTTCATTTGAGCCAATCGGAGCTTCCATGCGTTTTCTACAGCTATCAAGAGCCAATGAGTGTCAACTTGATAAGGAGGTGCCAGACCTCTTCTTTCGTTTACAGACTGAGCCAGCAGCAGCTGAGTCTCCCGTCAACTGGCACGCTACCACATGCTACAAAGATGGACTCTGTGTAGCAGGTAAAAACACGCTCCGATTCAACGCGTCACATCTGTGCACTGTGTATTTCAGCAGTCAGGGTCACCCCAAAAAGGAAGGTCATGTGACTTTACTTTGGCATGTATTCTTCTACATCTCATTGTCCCATTTAGAGTGACACCACGCCAAACAAAGGAATAATCCCAGAGGAACCCTAAGCGTTTTTCCAATGAACCCCCCACTAACCGGCAGTCAATGAATAAAGATAAAACATTTTATTTCAGTTTCGTCTTTATATCCTACACATAAAACTACATTCATTTATGGTTTTTCCATTAATTAACATCAACCCCTTTGGGAACCTATCCACGTTTCACTGTTGCTCATGTGGTTCTATTTCTGATTTGTCTTTGTTATCTGCATGCCATCCAAGTAGAAGTAGTGGGTCTTTTACATGGCTGACATTTTGAAGTGAAATAAATATTGTTTAGCAATGAAATCCATTCATTCGTAACAAATGCTGCTATAAAAAGACAAAGTGTCTGATGTGAGAAAAGTATATAGCAGAGACCTGAGAGTGGCCTTTGTAAATATATAGAGGCAGTCTGATAATGAGTAGTTATATAAGTGAGTTATAGAGAAGAGACAGACAAGTAAAGCTTTGAGTAAATGGTGTCACGCTAAATATAGTTATTAGTTCAGAGACTTACATAACCCAGTCCCATTAATATCCTCAATATGTGCTTCTCATGCTAACTGCATAGTGCTCTTACAAGTAAATAAATGCATTAGGTAGAATTAAAAGTATTCTATTTCCATAATGACATTTTATTTTCATTCAGTGCCTTCCTGAAGAACATTGTAGCAAGGTCAATAGAGCGAGTCGCTGCACATCACACACGATGTGACACACAAATAAATCCTATTAGACAGTAATCCAACACCCTAATTAATATTTGAACCCATTGAGCTTGAAATTCAGAAATGATATATCCAGCCTCATGCTCCTCGGAGGTGTATATATCATAAATGTTAACATGTTACTTCATGACTGTCTTCATCCTGGTATAAAGATGTTAGATTAACCACTTGTATCATTACATCAGTTCATAAACCAGATAATCTAAATCAGCAAGCGGCTCACTTGTGCTTTATGCGTGTACCTGCAACCTGAAGTCTATTTTTAACGCCTGTTTTCTTCTACATTGCTCTACATTGGTAGTGCATGTCACTTTGAGCATTATTAAAACAGTCCTAGTGCACAGCAGTGCTGTGGCTGATATGTGACTGGCGTAGACAATGGATTACTGTACATTACAGAATGCAGAGCAAGCTAAACAAAACATTTACAATTGCACATAGATATAAGGCGATGTTTGAAACTGACAGTATAATTACATGTCTGCACAGGGGCTTGGATATTGGATCCTGTGGTTTAAATAATACTTGAGACGAAAAAAAAATGAAACCTGCAAGGCATACAATTTCTAAACAAGACACACGCTATGCCTTAAGTAAGCCTTAAGTGGCTTTATACGAAACAAAATGTAAATTGTTATGTCCTCAAAAGCAGTATGACAAAACACAAGCCCTGCAAAAAGCTTTATCTGCCACATTGTGGGAAGGCCTCCAACCAGAACCTTCTAATTGTTGCAAAACAAGTTACACGAAACACTATACTTTATTGTCCCCGTCGGGGAATGTGTCAAATCAAATCAAATCAAATTTATTTGTATAGCCCAATATCACAAATTATACATTTGTCTCAGTGTGCTTTACAGACTGTACAGGTTACGACACCCTCTGTCCTTAGACCCTCGCATCGCACAAGGAAAAACTTCCTAAAAGAAACCCCATAATTAAAGGGGGAAAAATGGAAGAAACCTCAGGGAGAGCAACTGAGGAGGGATCCCTCTCCCAGGATGGACAGACGTGCAATAGATGTCGTAGTGTACAGGATAAACAACATAGTACAAATACAACATTTGACAGAAATTATGTTGTGTTGAAAAAAAAGAGAAAGTATGGATGAATCCAGGAAAATGTCAAAAAGGCTTCCCGGTGTCCAGCAGGACCAGGGCAGCAGGCGCAGCCACGATTCATGATCCTGACTGTAAACTTTATCAGTGGCAACCTGCCACATGAGAGACAGACACTCCGGGGATGATGCCCCGGATGATGAGTTAATAACATACGTTTACATAAATGCATACAGATAGAGAGGGAGAAGAAGAAAGGGAGGGGAGGAGAGAGGAAGAGAAGGACGAGAGCAGGGAGGTGTCCCCCGGCAGTCTAAGCCTATAGCAGCATAACTAGGGGCTGATCCAGGGCAAACCTGTGCCAGCCCTAACTATAAGCTTTATCAAAAAGGAAAGTGTTTAGCCTACTCTTAAATGTGGAGAGTGTGTCTGCCTCCCGAACACAAACTGGAAGCTGGTTCCACTGTAGAGGAGCTTGATAGCTGAATGCTCTGGCTCCCATTGTACTCTTAGAGACTCTAGGAATCACAAGTAACCCTGCAGTCTGGGAGCGTAATGCTCTAGTTGGTTTATAAGGTACTATGAGATCTTTAAGATATGCTGGAGCCTGACCATTAATTGCTTTGTAAGTCAGGAGAAGGATTTTTAATTATATTCTGTATTTTACCGGGAGTCAGTGCAGAGCAGCTAATACAGGAGTAATATGATCCCGTTTCCTTGTTCTTGTCAATACACGTGCCGCTGCATTTTGGATCAACTGAAGAGTCTTAAGCGACTTTTTGGGACAACCTGATAACAACGAGTAGCAGTAATCCAGCCTTGAAGTAACAAATGCATGGACTAGTTTTTCTGCATCATTTTGAGACAGGATGTGTCTTATTTTTGCAATGTTTTACGTAGATGAAAGAAGGCAGTCCTTGAGATTTGTTTTATGTGGGAGTTAAACAACAGATCTTGATCAAAGATGACGCCAAGATTCCTTACAGTGGTGCTGGAGGCCAAGTTAATGCCATCCAGAGCTTCTATGTCGTTAGAAAATACGTTTTGGAGGCGTTTAGGGCCAAGTATAATAACTTCAGTTTTGTCTGTGTTTAACATCAAAAAGTTGCTAGACATCCAAGTTTTTATGTCCTTAAGGCATGCTTGAAGCCAATTGATTGGTTTCATCTGGTTTAATTGATAGATATAATTGGGTATTACAGCACAATGTGGCATGGTCAAAAGCCAGGAGTACAGGTCTTGGGTCAGATTGGCTGCTCTTCAGGCAGATGCGAAATGCAAGCACTGTTAAAATCAAAAATTTTCAAACTGAAACCACAAATAACTTAAATAATCCCCTTAAATTCTGGAAAACTATTAAATCAATAGCTGGAAATAAAAATGTGATAGAGCTTCCACCTTGTATTGTCAAAGACTCTCTCCAAATCTCTGACAAGGCAGAAATGCTTGGTTGTTTTAATGAACATTTTATTGCTTCTGGTTCCTTGTTTGAATCTCAGAACATACCTCAAGGAGCCCCTGCTCGCTCTGAAGGTTGTGTCTGGCAGGGTCAACCCTTTACTTTTAATCCAGTAATAGTCTCAGAGGTGCATAAAGCCCTTAAAAGTTTGGACACAAGAAAATCAGCAGGTCCGGACAACCTGGAGCCATACTTTTTAAAGTTAGCAGCTGATTTCCTCGCCTCGCCCCTGGCCTATCTTTTCAATCTATCCCTGGAGACAAACGAAATTCCCCTTATTTGGAAATCTGCTTTTGTTCTCCCGCTGTTGAAAGGGGGTGACCCCACTCTCCTAAATAATTACAGACCCATCTCCAAATTGTCTGTCTTAAATAAAGTGCTGGAATCATTGGTAAGTCCACAACTAAAGGACTTTTTAACGACTAATAATATTTTATCTGACTTTCAATCTGGTTTTACGAAACAACACAGCACTACAACGGCCGCCTTAAAAGTAGTAAATGATTTTATAAATTTCTTAGACAATAGAGAACATTGTGCAGCACTTTTTATTGACTTATCCAAGGCTTTTGATACAGTGGATCATGCCTTATTGTCACAAAGACTCTATAGTATAGGTTTCTCAGATCAAGCTGTCTGTTGGTTTGAGAACTATTTATCAGGCAGATCACAGTGTGTGAGGGCAGAAGGTATAACTTCTAGCTCTCTTAATGTATCCAAGGGTGTGCCACAGGGATTGGTTGTAGGACCATTGTTATTTATCATTTATATAAATAATCTTAATCACAACGTTTTAAATGCAAATTTCCATTTTTATGCTGTTGACAGTAATTTACTGCTCTGCGTCCTCCCCAAATCAGGCTCTTTGTCAGCTGCAGACTGCTTTTAACATTGTACAATGTAATTTGTGTGATTTGAAACTTGTTTTAAATGCTGGAAAGACGAAGCTCATGATGATCTCGAAAGCAAAAACCAAACACTTGAACCTCCCTCCTATCACCACTTCACAGGGTTCTGAGATTGAATCTGTGTCTCAGTTCAAATATCTTGTTATTATCATTGATGATTTTCTTTCTTTTAAACCTTCACATTTTAGAACTTTTGAAAAAATTAAGAATAAAATTAGGTTCTTACTTTAGAAAAAAGTCCTGTTTTTCTTTTGAGGCCAGAAAGAAATTAGTCTCTGCAATGTTTCTGTCTGTGTTAGACTATGGAGATGTTTTTTATATGAATGCATCGTCTCAGTGCCTCAGCTCTCTGGATACTGTCTACCACGGGGCAATGAGAGTCATAACAAACCTCAAAACCCTGACGCACCACTGCATCTTATATGCTCGTGTTGGATGGTCTTCCCTGACCTCCCGTAGACTGAAACACTGGCACGTCCTTATTTATAAAGCTATTCTTGGTGCTCTTCCTCCATACTTAAGGATCTACATTAGTCGGAAATGTAGTGGACCATATCGGCTTCGCTCCGAGGACTTGTTTTTTTTAACTGTCCCAAAAGTCCGTACTGAACTTGGGAAAAGGGATTTTAGTTACGCTGCTCTGGCTGGTCTCTCTGAACAGACTTAAAGCGATTCTTAAAGACATTGAAGCAGACCGCTGTGTCTGTAAATGTTTTAATTAATGTTGTGATATTGATTGTGTTGTGATTGTTTGTTTTTTTGTCTGTAACTGTGCTGCTGCCTATCTTGGCCAGGACTCTCTTGAAAAAGAGATTTTTAATCTCAATGAGACCTATCCCGGTAAAATAAAGGTTATAAATAAATAAATACAAATTGTTATTTTCGCTTCATTATAGTTTTGGGGTGCAGTACATTAATGAAGACATTTTCCTGCTGAATGTCTCACTTGGAGATTCATATGAGAAATACTCACTTAATCACCACGAAGCAAGTATAACCATTTGTCACTTATGTGACCGTCCTTATATAAATCAACCTCCATGAGAGATTATTTTCCCTTCTGTAGTTTGAACATAATAGGTAACCTCAACCTCCGCCTCCTTTCCCCTTACATCGAGTGTAGCACGTTTCTTTCTTACAGATTACTGAACAGTCCAAAAAGCCACACAGCTACATGAATCCTCTACTTACTACTGTTCTCATTGACATTCAATAGCCTATAGTTGTATAGTTTTTGATTGGTAAATTGTTCCAAATTATTTTCCAAATTAGATGTCTGTTACATGGACAACATTTTTCATTGAACCAGCATTACCAAGTGATCCATGTTTAGTTTCCACTCCATTTATTAATTCAGAATCAAAGTTTACTTTATTTACATTGTGCTTAATATAACTTACTTTTCAGTTATATTGTTAAGTGATTCTAATAAATATCAAATCCTTTTCAGAAGGCTATGTTCTGGCAGTTTTTTTTTCAGCTCTCCTAAAGAGACTAACCCAATAGGACTATGTCTTCATCGAAGTCACACTACCCACAACTGTTATGCAAATATTAGGAGGTGACCACATGGAGATAAACAGTTGGTGAGGCGAATTCTGCAGTCTGGTGCATTAAACCATCAAGGAAGAAGAGGGAGCAATGACATAATGTAAATAAAAAAGCGACAGACAAACTTTACAATGAAAATGGAATGAAATGTTCGCATTTCAGTCTTCGACACGTCAGGAATCGAACTCTGTTAGTAACAAATGTTGTATAATTATGTAAATAGCTCTGCTGTCTGAGGGAGCTCTACATGAATACAAGCAGCAAAGACTGCTGAGAGATTTAATCCCCAAAAATAAACACAAACATTAACTCAACAACACAAAATGTGTATGATGTATGATGTTACATGGACAACAGGACTACATACTAAAGAAAAAAAACTACTTTTGAGTCACTTTTCCTCTGGAAAATAAGAAACCACAGGGGAGCTGCAAAACATATTGTGGTCACTATGATAGAGGGAAGGCAGATTAGAAAAATAAGAGAGACAAACTAGGTACAAATTAGTTGCTGTTGCTGATAGTCATGAACATAATTTTTTTAAATGTAGGAGCTAGGTATGGCTTAAATAAATAGTCAAACTGAGAAAATGATGGGAACAGGATGATGAGGAGGATTCAGCAGTGAACCAGCAGGCAATGAGGACTCAACATGGCTTTTGTGGGTGCTATGGATTTAAGCCGAGGAGGTGGGTTATTCATGTTAACCCAACATGAACTGTCGAACGTCACTTCCCTGCTAGCCTCAATGCAATTTCTCATTCAGCATGAATTTCATCAGTCTTTCTGAAGAAAATAAACATGTTTCAGGGGTTTACTTTCCATCTTCTATGACAAATCAGCATCCAGCACTTACTAACCTCCACGATTTGAACAAAGTTTAACGATTAGTTTGTCAGCACAGAACAAATGACAGTTCCCATGAAAAAACAACTTATGTCATCGTAAATTGGATCTAAAGTCAGTTTTTCAACGTTCTAGCTGTAATGTCTGCAGTCTACAAACTCCTGCAGCATTCAGTCCTCTCTGTCCTTGAAATCTTTATTTGTCACACTCACACATAACATACAGCCGATACCATTGTGAGATATTGAACTGTAAGTGTATCTGTAGTGTAACTGTATTGAACTGTGGTGAATGTATAACATGAATGAAGAAAAGAAAAGAAAACTGGTTAAATAAAAACATATGGGAACAGCGCAAACTTCCATCTCAGTGAATACATGCCTCACAGATGACAGTCACATGTTTGTGCTCCTTGCACACGGGCTGTTGCACCTTTTCAGTCTTTGGCAGCTGTGCTGATCTTTCTCTTCACTTGGCCCTCCTGTCAGGTGTCCTCCTGTAGCTGATGGTGGCTGTGTTTGTTCTTTTTAGCCCACATCTTTCCTTTGCCCCTGTAATGTGCTTTTGGAGGTGGGGCGTGCCCTCCATGTGCCTCTTCATATGTGGCATGATAAACTCTTTGCCCAGCTCCTTGATGAATAGCCGCCCTGCATTGGTCACACCACCCATGTAATCAGGGTGTTGTGCAGTAAAATTGGTGTAGGCATTGAGGGTGGCAACATCCAGCACATTGTGCCAGAGCACCATGGGCCACCTCCTTGTTCTCCGCTTATAGGTGCGATCCATCTGATCCATTGTGTCCACTTTTTTGTTTTTGTTTTGGTACTGGATCACTTCTGGTTTCTTCTTCACACTGTTGTAATCCACTGCTCTGTCATCATACATGGTGCTCAGGAGGATAACAGCCTTCCCCTTCTTCGGCACATAGCTCACCATGGTCATGTTGCCACTGAATCCAAACTCTGAGCTATGCTTCTCCCTCAATTTGGATGGCTTCGTGGTGGTGATGGCCTAGTGGTCTAGTGGTACGCCTTCCAAACAGGCTGAGAAGGTTGTGAGTTAAATATCAGGGCTGCCACCATTGTACCCCTGAGCAAGGTACTTAACCCTGAGCTGCTCCAGGGAGACTGTCCCAACAAGAGCCTACTCTGCACATGAAAGCACTCTGTTTGAAGCTCTGTCTCTTTGAGACACAATTACACAATTTCAATGTTGCGCACTTCCCCACGCTGTCCGAAATCAAATGTGCTTTTCCAAAGGCCAATCTTTCTGATAACAAGGGGAAATATGTGTCTGTGATCACGTCTCTCATGACAGAATTCAGTCAGCACTTCCAAGATTTTTCTAAAAGAAAACATTACGCTGGCAGAGAGGTTTACTTGAAAATAGGCAGAGTTTTATTTTCCAGCTATCCAAAAAACCAACAAGCCCTTTCTCTGTCATTCCAGTCACATACAGTATATAGCAATAGAGCCCGCCTTCTCAGTTCAAACTGGCCAATCAGGTCAGTTCTCTAGAATAGAGAGTTGACAAGGTTAACAAATATACATACTTTTTCTTAACTTAACTATACCAACTAATTCTCAATTCATTTTTTAAACATGTGAACATAAATACTATAGTGTAATCGTCTCACATCTCGATTATTAATTAGGACCCACACCTTTGTCAAGTGAATACACTGTTATATTCAAGTGTGTAACGTTCTATTTATGCGTCCCAAGTAATGATCAATGAGAAGAAAATATTGCTGTGAATACAATAAACTTTGTCTAAATAAACATCATATTCACACCAACAGCGTGTAGTATACTTTGGTTTTTGATAATTATCTATCACACCATATTCACAAAGCAGCACAGCATGCTGTGACGTCCCAGTAGGGAACAGTCAAAGAATAACAAACCAGAACGAATGAGAATGTGGATATTGGCTCACTCAAATATGAAATACAACAAAATAAAGCCATATTCCTAACTGAGTAGTCAGATGTCTGAAAACTTGTTTACATCAATTGAGGAATTGTTAAGGATATTTCTGCTGTTATTAAGGGTCATGCCTTCAGCCCCGTTCACATCAGGCCCGAGGGCGTCTTTTGAATCTTTATATCTGATCCCAAAAAGACTGCAGATTTTCTTCAGCATCAGGTCAACAATCTCCTCCTCGTCTGAGGGCTGTGTAAAAGAGAGATGACAAAATAATTTTTAAAGTGATAAGAAATATTATATACTTGATAGTACTCACTGCTGAAGACATATCATGTGCTTTTGACCCATGATCTTAATTAGTATCCATTTTTATCCCTAATGTGAAAAACAAACATTTTAAAATAGGAGTGCAATGTAGCTCCTCCTGGGGAACACTAAAACCCCACAGAGAATATCAATGGAACAAAATGTTTTTTCATGCTGAGACTGAAAAGAGGCTGTCAACAAATCCTGCTCCAGTTATATGCGACTGCATTGGTAGTAAGTGTTATTAATCAATGTTGGTAAATGTAAATTCGATTTTTAAAGTCCCCAGTTTTATTAAAGAACACGTGGAATCACCAGACTTACTGCACCAAAAACATACCTGCCTTCATTTTGATCTCAACTACACACTTGTAAAGTTTAGTGACTGCTTCTTGCATATTTGTGATGCTATCACGTTGACAAAATCTGCCTACAAACTTTCCTAAACTGAAAACAAAATTTGAAGACACCCAAACTAATCAATGCAGTAGTAGCGACCTGCCATGCCCTAAAGCATACTTTATCTTCTGCTTTTGGTCTATTTTATTCTAAATGGGACCATAATTTACAAAATGAACAATGTGATATTGAAAAACACTTGAAAATTACAATCGAGACCTTTAACTTGTTAGGACTGATATAATAAATCAAGTGGGAAGTAGGGTAATTTTCTCATAGACTTCTATGCAATCAAACTTCTTTTTGACACCAGTTGAGTCGCCCCCTTCAGGCCATTCAAGATAATGCATGTTTACGGCACTTCTGCATTGGCTTCACTTTTCAGACCCAGAAGTTGCAGCTTGTAAAAAGAAGGCAAGCTTTTTGTGTTTTTGCACTGTTTTTATTTATTTATTGGCAGCAGCAACAAGTTGGTTGATTCAGATCTACTTTAGCATTGTTGTAGCTCTAGCTAACAGGAACTAGCTGGCAAAATGTTGGTGCTGAAGCAGTAGTTGAGCCTACAGGGTGGTCATGATTGCTTAATTTACATATTTTACTCTATAAGATTAATAAAAAAATGTCTCATTTAGTCATTAATATTGAATGATTTGCAGCTCCATAAAGCATGTGTGCATAGATGTCGCAAACATTAAGGAATCATTTTCTGTAGTTTTTCTTACACTACAAGTGATTTTGCATTAATGCTGAGTTTTATGTTACAAAAACAACCTCACACATATTCATGTACAATTTCAGCAGTATGTAATGGTGGGCATACTCCAAAGTAAACTGCAGCTTTTACAGAATAAAACAAACTGTTGAGAAACTAATACTCAAAGAAACAATTATGCCTAGGACAGGGGGGCAGTGTCAACCTTCAGCTGCTTTTATGTTAGCCATGTCTTCTTCAGGGCTTGACCAACCTAGCACAGGACATGGAAATGAGATCAGATCAATTGTTCTGTCCAAACTGTTCTTCTTGGTGTGTCAGGATTAACGAGGGTCTGTACTTGGTAGCAGCTGTACTTAGCGGGAAGAAGCATAATGAGCGGGTGAAATTTTCCTTTTCCTTGTGGTCTCTGAGGAAACCAAAAATGTCGGCCTTTTACCTTGGACTGCAGAAGCCAGCATTAAGAGGGCATAATGAGGCACCACTTCCATATGGATTTATTTGAAGTCAAGCACCTATACGATGTGGTTTGCAGTTGATTCTGTAGAAGGTCTGGTAGCTGCTTGTTAGAATTTCTTAAATCCCATCTTTGCTTTCAAGCTGCACTGTGTAACTATTAATAATGATTTACTTTCTTGGCCACTAGATGGCAGCGAGGAAAACTGTAAACATGCAACTGATATATACTTTTTAAGCAAACAGTTGAATAGTTCCACATCCAGCAGACAGAGAGCAACATTAGCATTTATTTGGAGTCGTGTTTCTGGCCACCTGATTAATGTAAGTTAAATATTCACATGTCATTTTAACTCTGATTTGGATACCTCTTAGTGTATATACAGTTTATGTCCCTTTAGCTTCTTTGCTAAATGCAAAAGTGTTGCCGGTGTAGACAGCCGCTACTGCGGCTGGAAATGAGGTTAATGAAACCTATTGTACTACAAGTACAACATATCATGTGCATGAAATAGTTTCTAGTGCACACCTCACACTTTCAACAAGACCCACGGTGGATTTCAGGGTAATGTGTAAACTGAGAAATCTGGGTTTGTAAAATATAAGTAAATGTTACTACAACAGAAATTATTTGATCAACCCTGATATCAAACCCCTAACGATTATTTTGGAATATAAACATACAATTTGAACAATATAATCTGTATTCAAAAACTATTTAGAGAAAATATTTGACTTTTATTTGTTGGTCTAAAAACCTTGGTTAGTTGCTTGAAACAATCACTTGTGATAAATGTTACCTTGTGATATATTTGCTCCTGGTTGAATGCAACGAGGATCACTGAGAGGAGGAGATTGAGCACCACAAACGTGATGAACACAATACAGGAGCCAAAGAGTAATCCACCAAGGATGGGGCTGCAGTCCAAGACCTGGCAAATAGAGCATCAGTGAGACTTGAATATCAGTTTTAGGACAAACCTTTATTCATTCACATCGATAATGGTTAGAGATTCCACAGTATGCCCTTATTATTACACATATATACACTATTTAAATATATCTAAGATACACTATTTCAATATACCAAAGATACCTCTGAGCAACGGTTGAATAAGAATAGAAAATATCAGCATTGGTAAAAGAAACTGGAAGCTTAGCATCAAAACATGTGCAACTGGAATATGTTCCCGTTTCACTGTCAAGTGTAAAATAATGCCTAAGGCAATGTGCTGCCTTAGCAAAGCTATTCTTTAAATGTCACAATAGAAATAGAAAGTCAGTCTAGGGTTAACACTGTTGGAATTGGATCAGGGAATATCAGATGACTATACTATAGACTGAACAACATAAATCTATTTAATCTAACAACTGGGTACACTGCAGAAGGTCCAAAGAAAATCAGGTTCACTAAATATTTTTATAAAGTTTTGGTTCTATAATGATCTCGGGTCACTTACGCTTTTCTGGACTGGAAAAAAGTATTCAAATTTGAAGGTTATTTGAGGGAAAAAATTGTTCCAAGTATTCTTCCCTGTCATGCAACACTATGGGGACATCGACTAAATGAAAGTGTGAATCATTTAATCATTCTTCTTTTGGGGCCAAAACTATTACGAATGTAAACGATACATTTGGAGTCTGAACTATATTTTTGTTTATTTATGTCAAAGTGGTCATTATTTAAGGAAAGAGAAAAACATTGATATAACAGGTGAATCCAAACTTTTAAACAGTTGTGTGTAAGTGCTTTACATTGCAAATCTGTGAGTAGAGGAAGAGTTCACATACCTCGTCGTAGTTAAAGATGCCTATCTGCAAACTGATGATGGTCAGAAGAGCATCAGTCAAAGTTCTATATGAGGATATCTTCCAGCCATAAATGATGTTGCTCTAGAGAGATGGATGATTACATCAACAGAGGAACCACTAAATCATTTATTCTCGCTTTAATCCAATAGATATTTCGGCCATTATTATGTTATATGCTTCATTCACATATTGTCATTGTAACCACAGAGAACATGTACTGTAAAATAGAAGATTCAATTGTGTGAATATATTAAAGATAACCCCCACAGAATACCTTCTCTTAAAAACAAGTTGAACTAATTTGACTAATTTTACCCTTCTTCTCCACTCTCCTGGTAAATTAAAGAAAACTCAAGTTTTATTTTAAACTTCACTAACTTTTTAAAAAGTGCCTTGATGAAGCAACGTTTTCAGGGAGATACAGGGCAACTTTTAAATTAAAGTCCCACAGCATTGTATTATTTAAGCCTGAATGACTCAGAAAATAGAAGCAATTTAATATTCTTACCCGCGTATTAAATAACATAGAAAGATCTTTGTGAAAGGGAAAGGTCATGGTAAAGAGGGAAAATACTCACCGCAACGGAATATGCCACGAACATGATCACAATGACCAAAAGTAAACCGTAAATGTCACCCCACGCCCGCTGCAGTGCACCAGTGATCATGTTCATCTTGGGGTTCAGTCTGAGCAGGTACCACAGTTTGAAGGTGGCAAGCAGAACCAGGAAGGCGATCAGATACTGAAGAAATGAGTCCGCTGTGGCTGTCTCGTAAAAACTGGCAAATCTAAATATACAGTAAAGATGTGAACCATCACAAATAGGAGAAAAAGAGTACTATCAAAGAACACTATAAAATAATGTATATAAGAGTCTACAGCCGTGTTATAGGCTCTATCTACTTTGGCACGGCAGTGCTTTGAGCTATATGCTAACATTAGCGTGCTAACATGCTCACAATAAAAATGTTGTACTGTTTAGGGTTTACTACGTTCACTATCTTAGTTAGGCATGTTAGCGTGCTAATATTTGGTAATTATCTCTAAACCAACCCTAATTTCATCGCAATCTATCCAATAGATATAGTATATTGGTAGACATACCAAAAATACACAAATGAGATCCTCAAGGTGTCTCCAAAGGACAATCAGGGGACCATTCAAGGTCAAGGATTGGGTTACAAAATGATTTATACAAAGTTCATGGCAATCCATCCAATAGTTGTTAAGATATTTCAGTACGGATCAACATAGTGGATTGACGGATGTTGCTGCTAGCTTGGCTAAAGAGCAATAGAAAGTAAATACCAAGCACAATATAAAGCCCACTGCACATCTTCTACACTTCTGAAGGTGTTGGCTTGTCACTTGTTTTTGTATACCGTACAAAACAAAGATCAGGCCTAAGGTTTATTAGCACAGTATATCTCACTTGTCCTTGTGGTTTTGGTAGTAGGTCATGTCGCGGTTCCCAAGCAGGGTCCTCTTGATGAAGACAGCCACGGCGCTCCAGCTCAGTAAGATGATAGTCAACTCAAGAAGATTCCACTTGTTCCTGAAGTAAGCACACCGCTGCTGCTTCATTAATTTGCCCTGCCAGGAAAAGAAAAGAAAGAGGATAGTCATGTGTAAGTCATTTGCTGTGTGTTGACAAAACACTTATTATCTCTTAACATATTTAGTATTTATGTAACCTTTGTTTATTTGTGAAAATTCTTAACAAAGCCATGTCAAAAGTGAAAAAAATATATTTAATTAATAATTTAATTTACATAACATTGATGAAATTTAATTTTTTTCAAATTGTTGGTTGTATAACTTAACATTTACTACAATACGCATTTGTGCAATCTGATTAATATGCAGTATTTCTGAGTGATTTTGATCTCAATTCTGTTTGATATCCAAACTCCCAGGTGAACTTCAAAGATGTGCACAAACACAAAATTAAAATCTCCTGTATTACATTTTTACAGGTGCAGAATTGAAAGAAAAAAATATGTGCATGTGTTACTGAAACCAATCCCTGTATCAAAATAACAGTCTCAGAGGGCTGCAAGGAAGGATAACAAACTGTCCTGCAGATGAACAAGGAGCTTTGATTTGTGAGCTCTCATATGGAAGAAAAACACAGAGAAGATTAACGGTATTACATCCTTACACTGAGATCAACATTGTCATCAAAACATTACCGTTAATGTGTTTAGATTTTTCTTTCCTCATGTAATAATATAATTTAAGAGGTGTACACTCAAAGGGAGCCATTTAATGTCCGTGGATATTTATCAGGGCGAAAGATTAGAGGAGCGGAGTATAATAAGATGCTCTGAGTAGGCTGTAAATTGCTTTTAGATTTACAGTATATCTCAAAAGTGAGTACACCCTTTAGATTTTTGCAAATATTCTGTTATATCCTTTCAGGGGATAACATTATCCTACTGAAACTTTGATATAACGTAAAGTAGTCAGTGTGCTGCTTGAATAACAGTATAGATTTATTGTCCTTTGAAAATTACTCAGTACACAGCTGTTAATGTCTAAACAGCTGGCAACAAAAGTGAGTACACCCCATAGTGAACATGTCTAAATTGTGCCCAAAGTGTCAATATTTTGTGTGACCACCATTGTTATCTAGCACTGCTTTAACCCTCCTGGGCATGGAATTCACCAGAGCTGCACAGGTTGCTTCTGGAATCTTCTTCCACTCCTCCACGACGACATCACGGAGCGCACGGATGTTGGACACCTTGCACTCCTCCACCTTCCTCTTGAGGATGCCCCACATGTGCTCAATTGGGTTTAGGTCTGGAGACATACTTGGCCAGTCCATCACCTTAACCTTCAGCTTCTTCAGCAAGGCCGTTGTCATCTTGGAGGTGTGTTTAGGGTCATTATCATGTTGGAAAACTGCCCTACGGCCCAGTTTCCGAAGAGAGGGGATCATGCTCTGCTGCAGGATGTCACAGTATATATTGGAATTCATGTGTCCCTCAATAAAATGCAGCTCCCCAGTGCCGGCAGCACTCATGCAGCCCCAGACCATGATGCTGCCACCACCATGCTTGACTGTAGGCAAAACACATTTGTCTTGGTACTCCTCACCAGGGTGCCGCCACACACGCCGGACACCATCTGACCCAAACAGGTTTATTTTGGTCTCATCAGACCACAGGACATGGTTCCAGTAACTCATGTTCTTGGATTCATTGTCTTCAGCAAACTGTTTGCGGGCTTTCTTATGCATCGGTTTCAGAAGGGGCTTCTGTCTGGGGCGACGGCCATACAAACCGATTTGATGCAGTGTGCGGCGTATGGTCTGGGCACTGACAGGCTGACATCCCACTTCTGCAACCTCTGCAGCAATGCTGGAAGCACTCGCACGTCTATTTTTGGAAACCAACCTCTGGATATGACGCTGAGCACGTGGATTCAACTTCTTTGGTCGACCCTGGCGAGGCCTGTTCCGAGTGGAACCTGTCCTGGAAAACCGCTGAATGATCTTAGCCACTGTGCTGCAACTCATTTTCATGGTGTTGGCAATCTTCTTATAGCCAAGGCCATCTTTGTGAAGCGCAATAATCCTTTTTTTCAGCCGCTCAGAGAGTTCCTTGCCATGAGGTGCCATGTTGTCCAGCATTCAGAGAGAATTGTGCCCAAAACACCAAATTTAACAGCCCTGCTTATCATTTACACCTGAATCCTTGTAACACTAATGAGTCACATGACACCAGGGCGGGAAAACAACATCATTGGGCACAATTAGGACATGTTCACTATGGGGTGTACTCACTTTTGTTGCCAGCTGTTTAGACATTAACAGCTGTGTACTGAGTAATTTTCAAAGGACAATAAATCTATACTGTTATTCAAGCAGCACACTGACTACTTTACGTTATATCAAAGTTTCAGTAGGATAATGTTATCCCCTGAAAGGATATAACAGAATATTTGCAAAAATCTAAAGGGTGTACTCACTTTTGAGATATACTGTACAAGCAATTCAATGTGTGAACACTGTGCATTCAGCAATTCAGCCTCAAATTAATCTCTAATGTTAACAATGCTCTTGTTAGATTGATTCTTGTTAGTCTCTGTAGCAAACAACACAGGTATGTTCAGAGAAAATTGGTCCGAAATCAAAATGCATCGCCAATCCAAAAAGGTTCATGTGAACAGATTAATGAGCCCTTTCCAAACAATTAACGGAACTGGAACCATGTGTTGTGGTAGTCGTGTTAGTGTGTACCTGCAGGAACATGTGATGGAGGATGAAAAGAAGGTATATGATCTCAGCAGCCATAACAAAGAAGTGAAGACCACCAGTTGATTGGTAAAGACGAACACTCTGCAGCTCACTGTAGAACTGAAATGCTCCTATAAAATCAACAGGGAAAATTGCATTACTGTTCCAATTCCAATTGTAGGAAGCAACAACATCAGACAATATGGTCGGAGATGCACAGACTGGTGTAATATAAATGTTATTCATCCTCTTTAAAATCTTCTTTAACAAAGTTGTGATTGCATACCGATTGCACATTTTAAAAGGAAACACTCAACCTTACCTACAGCTGACGTCTCAAGTAAGAGTGTGACGATGCAGAAGAGGTTCACATTAGCATTATAGACGGTAAACTCTACAAAGATTGCCCTTGTGTACGTATCCAACCAGGTGTTCCTGTACAGATACTCAAGGGTGCTGTAGATGAAGTACACAAGAATATTTCTTATTGTAGGACTCATTATGTATTTATGTGTTGCAGTTGTCTTCAAATACTTCAAATCACCTTTGTTTGAAAACAAAATACATTTTTATATCTCTATATATTCAACTTAAAGTTTAGTTAATTTATGTTTAAAAAACAAAAGTTAACCAAAGTCACAACCACAAATTAATGGGCCATCCAGCTTTTGATGTCCTAAAGGCACTCCCTGAGGCAGTTCAGTTGTGATGGGAAATTAGGTTTTAGGGGTGGGTAAAGCTGCGTATACTTGGCTTAGCATTGGTGGGAAATGTTTATGTATGATTCTAACTAGGGGAAGCAAGTAGGTGGAGAAAATGATGGGGCAGAAGATGGGCGTTTGTGGGATGGAGAGATTGTCACAATCTGGTTGTATTTTGGTTTCCTGTTTTATTTTGAAATGTTCACTTCCCCTTGTGTCAAGTCCAGATGTACTTCCTGTCTGTGTGTTTTTCCCTCCCTGATTGTTAATGTGTTCCTCCTGTGTTTATTTACCCTGGCCTTGTGTCTTTGTCTTTCTTCCCCAGCTGTGTCTTTTTCCCTCGTTTGGTGTCTGTGTATATATCCCTATCTGCCCCAGTGTGCCTTGTCGGATCGTCTTTCATATTATGTGCCCGTTACCTGCAGTCCTTCCTGCCGTGCTTCCCTGTGTCTACCTGTGGTTTGGTTTGCGTTTTCTCAGTTTTATTTGTTACTTTGTATTTTCTGATTCAGCTTTGTTTTATTAAAGGCTCGCTTTTTGTTATAATCTTAGTCTGTTTTCTGCATTTGGGTCCTCTCCTGTACCATACAGTGACAGAGAAGGTCTATGCCAGGGGTGCCCACACTTTTTCAGCTTGTGAGCTACTTTTAAAATAACCAGGTCAAAATGATCTACCTGTATTAAAAAAATGCTAAATATATTTATTTATATATGTACTGAATATACTTTAAATATTCACTATATGTTGGCGTACCTTACTACACTGCATGAACCCTAATGGCACAATACAATTCAATACATTTCTGGTCACTACCTTGATTTGCACTGAATAGAGTCAGCCAGGTTTGCATAATAACAGGAACTGCAGGTAGCCAGCCTCAAGCAGGATTCCAGATGATCATTGGTCATGGTGGATCAGTACTTGGACTTGATAATCTTCATGTGGGAAAATCTTTTGGGCACCCCTGGTCTATGCTAACTGAGAATTTTCTGTTGGTGAGATAGGAGAAGAACCAATCCATTTCTGTACCCTCAATGACAAACTCATGCTTAAGATGGTTGATAAGGATGGCATTATCAACTATGTCGAAGGCAGCACTGGGGTCAACAAGGAGGAAAATGGTGCAGTCAAAAGTCAGGAGCAGGTCCTTGTGGACTTTCAGGAGGGCTGATTATGTACTGTGAGCGGTCTTGAAACCAGACTGAAAAGTGTGCATGATGTTATTGTTGAGAGGATGACTTTTTCTAGTAACTTTGAGAGGAAAGGTAACTTTGCGATGGTTCTGTAATTGGAGAGTATTTCAGGGTCAAGGTTGGGTTTTTTCAATGTTAATATATTAATTCATAAATCTGAGAGTCAATGAACCTACTTAGCCCACTGAGGATTATTCAAATTTGTGGCCTAGAAACAGAAAAGATTATCTTTGGTTCTCGTATTGATTGATTCGATTTTGATAATGTACGTACCTGCTTGCATTTTGTGAATCCGGGCCGAGCTCCACTACAAAGCCACCTCCCCTGTACAGCACCATTTTTCCCCGGACAGGATGAGCCCTGAGCTGAGCCTGTGTCTGGTACCTCCATGAGCTGGAGGTGCTTGTAGAGATATTATCCCTCAACAAATGGTTCCAGCCAGGGACGTAGGAGTCTATGTCCTCCACGTCCCATGAATATGGAGCATGACAGTCTGGTACAAACTGGAGCATGGAGCCTGCAATCTGACAGGAATTCTTCTGCACTCTCAATTGACGAAGACGGGCTTTACCCACTAGCTTGGAGTTTCCATCTGTGATAAATCCTGGAACACAGTAATTAAAAGAATATTTGTTTGTTTTTTCTCCGGCAAGTGCTGAAGGAAAGTCATGGGTTTAGGTGTGTGGTCTCGTTATGTCACACATTCAAAGCCTCTGGCCAGTTAGTTGGTTCTGAGCCAAAGATAATCTCATGGGTGTTTCACCCAGAGAAATCTTCTGAACAAGGGTCTGTATATTGTTAAAAAAAAGCATCATTCTACCCATCTTTGGACTTGATTGTTGTTGGACTCCTCAGCATGAGAGTGAGAAATCTGCTCTTCTGGAGAGCAACCAAGGCTTTCACACTTACACACTTTAGGCGCTAAACAACCTTTGTCTTACAAAAAAGAAAAAAAGAAACAAAAGCTGCTTTAACACAAGGCAGTATACATTGACAAATAACTGCTTCTGTAATATAGGAATAAAAAAAAAAATTGCTAAAACGAACCACAAACCTTTCTTTGCAGCTCTAACACGAAAGCATTTCTTTTCTAAGATTAAAACAGGAGCAGAACCCTTCTTTGTCCTTTGCATGAGGGATACATATTTACCTGGATAAACTCCAAAAAGGTTACTTAGTAGCGATGTGTTGGCCCACGAGAACACATCTCCAAGACTCATGCTGTCGGAAATCCCTCGACTGAAGCTATCCCGGATGTGCTGTTTCAGGAAAAAAGCATTGGGATCTTTCTGGCCGTACGCCACCAGCAGAAGCATCCACATAAATCCCATGTAGGCTGCAACAAATGGGCACATTAGACTTCTCCAAATTCACCATGCGATAACAGAACGATGCATCAAAGTCATCATTATTTTTAAATAGAGTTAAAAATAATTTAAAGTAGATGCTGCAATTTATTTTATCTAATTATTTTAATTCCCAGGTGTGATTCTCACGGCCAAAGTACACATAATAGAAGGAGTGAAATTATTTTAACGATGATAAACCACAGCCCCAAACTAAGTCAAAGTAAATATTGAGTTGTATACTATGGACCTTCAGTGTGGATTTAAGATAACAACATAGTGTAGTTAGCTTAGTATTTTGGGTTCAAGACCAAATAATTAAGGTATTTATAAGAAGAATTTCCTGATGTTCCTTTTGTTTCGTCTTTTTGTATACAAGAGTTATAATGGGATAGTTAAATATAGTGTGTGGATCCTTTAAATTTCTTTAAATGTGTATTGCTTTAAATTGTACACTGTAGCCCAGGGGTTGGGAGCCTCCGGCCTCTGGGCCTTATACGGCATGCGAGACCATTTGATCCGGCCCTGAAGGTAATTCGTAAAACGCACACAAAACAAAATCCACTAGAAAAATAAACTAGACTGCAATATTTTACAATTATCACTGCCATGTGCAATATTCACTTTATTTTCTATCAACCACTTGGTACTTATATTCTTTTTTTATCCTATTTAATTATTGTGTACTGCCTTTTTACTTCATATGTTCTTTTGCAGTGACAAGATACATTTCCACGTTGTGGGACTAATAAAGGATTGCTGATTTCTGATAAAACAGAAAGATATGCATGTATGGATAAAAAAGTTGTTTTTTTGCACAGCATAAAAGAAAGGTGAAATGAATGGGCTGTGTCATATTTGCATTTATATATATATATATATATATATATATATATATATATATATATATATATATATATCACACCTCTGCTGTAGCCTGTGAATGACAGACTTTTTAATAGCATTTCACATTTGACTTGTGACAAAGTACCGTGTTTGTACTTACTCAAAATCTCCTTGAGGAGGGCAAAGGCTTTCTGTTCCATGATCTTGTTCCTTTTCATCGTCTCAATGTCCGCAGCAGGAGGAGGCTCATAGAGACTGTTATCCCGTCCGACCGTTTCTTGGTCCTTACGATCACCTGTGGGTGAAGAGTTATTTGTTTGTTGTAACACGTTAACATTTCTGATTATGTCAAAATTTGAGACCAATAAAGTGTATTTTGGGAGTTTTTATCTTGTACCTAGATTTCTGTCAATTCCTTCAAACAGCATATTTTGATAATCTTCCTCATCAACTTTCTTTATTACAAGTGCAAAGAAGACTGCAAGACATAGCACCTGTGGTAAAAAGCCATTAGTGAAAACAAACGTTTTTTTTCTCCAAATTTAATACGTAGCATGTGCTCTTAAATAATGATCTCTGTAGGAAAGTTTAAATTATGAGAAAACTATGAAATTAGGCTTTCTAAAACACTAATAATTAATTGCATTGGAAATACTTCTTCTCACCTTCAATGGCTGAATGATGAGGATACTCTGAAAAAAGGAGACAATCATGGACACCAACCAGCTCGCAGAGCGTTCCTTTCCAAATTTCAGCCCATAAAGCATTGTATAATATCCTGCAACAAAACTGCTTGCGATCATAAGCAGCCAGCCGACAAAAATAAACCACCAAGGTAGGCCTCCATGACAGCACACCCTTTTCTTCTGACTACCGTCACCATCAGTGCTGTCTGCAGGGCTCAACCTGAAAGTCAAAGCAGTGAAAGAAAAAGCTTTACTCAAATACAACTCTCTTTTTAAGTGAAAATACTGCATTCCACTTAAGTAACTGATATAACAGGATAAAAAGTGTTAAAGAGATTTTACCATACCAGAGATTTTAGTCCATTAACCACAGATTGTGTATTCCTTAATGAATGATTCAACTTTTTGGGAAATGGGCTCTTTTACTTCTTTGCTGCCACTTAGATGACAAAACACCTGTCATGTTTGTATGCTCAATATGCATCTACAGGTGGTTAGCTTAGCTTGGCTTAGCATAAAGACTGGAAACAGGGGGAAACGGCTAGCATGGATCAGTTCAAAGGTAAAATATTTTGCCCTCCAACTTGTCCTTTTTATATTTGTTTTTTAACGATTAAACAAACAAGTTATTTCACGTTGTAACAATTTATTGGTGAACAGCTGCCGGATGAAGTGACTTGCCACCATGAGCTTGCATGTCATACTTTGAATGTCCAAGCTAGTTGTTTTTTTCTGCTTCCAGTCTTTATGCAAACCATCTCTTAACTCTAGCTTCATATTAAGCATAAAGACATTAGAGTAGTGTTGAACTTATCTTTTTTTCCCCAAAATGTTGAAATTTATGGTAACTTGAAAAATATTTAATACAAGCCATAATCTAAAGAGTCCTGACAAAGTTGTATTAATGTCAAATGATTTACAGTTTATGGGCAGGGATTCACAAACCGTAAACACTATGCTTTCAGCAGTTACTTTCTTACCTTGGAAGTCCTTGAAAGCACATCTAAAACAGTTTCCAGTATGAAGATATGAACGATGATAGAATAATAAACAGGAATAAACAGGAAATAAACATAAAAGACTATTAAGAGATTAATTCTTCACATTAAAGGATATTTAGTGACTTTCAAGGCTCTGGCATATTTTGCAAATGAAAATAAATGTGCAGTTTGTAGGTAGCAGGATACTACATGCAAATGAGTTCCGTACTTCTTCTGATTGAGTTCTTCTGGGTTGACAAAGCTGAATGTGAAGAGCTGATCTTCAAGAAATCCCTTCATGCTATGGATTTGCTGCACAGCCTGGCAGTAGCTGTGTGGGGTGGGGAAGCCAGAGGGTCCCAGCAGACACAGCTCTTTGTCGATGTGACACAGCTGCCGATATAGATATTGGGTTTTGTTGCTCTTCTTTTGAATCCCTTCCTCTGTTGACCCAGGATGTAGACTAGCACCGCATTCTGAAAATGTAAATCATTTATGAATTGGTAAACTTGTCAGATATGAAAGATTTAGTCACATCTAGCATGCATAAAGATGTGTTCGGACAGAAGGTGAAGTGAATGATTTTTCCTGCAGTCATTCCCGCAAATTTTAGGCTATTTGTGCAGTCCGTGTTTATTCGTCTTAAACAGTCAATGTAGCAACTGGACGTTAGATGTATGCTAACCAGCAACGGCTGCAGCGACCCTGTGTGTGGGAATGTGCCTCTGTGTGTGTGTTCAACTAAACCTGGGACTGAAGTTTCAGAAGTCACCCGAAACCTTTGGTTCTTTTTTTTATTTCCCTTCACTCATCTTTTTTCCTCTGGTCATCATACTTTTATAAAGCAGATTCATAAATCCCTGGGATATGTGTGAAAATGTCATGCAAATTAATCCTTTTACCACTGTACCAAACTGTATGTGATGCTTAGGGAACAAAGTCCAGCTCAGTTTCACTACAACGGACAATGAATTTAGCCATATTTTAAAAAGCTAAAACACAATGGGATTTTCTGTGATACATTTGAAGCTAAAAAGATATGTACTTTTGTTCTGTGAAGTAAAATGTGTGCACCACTTCAATGTCATACTCCTAATATAATCACTTTTGACTTTGTTTTCAAATGTTACATATTATAACTGAAAAGTCTGGAGAAGTGACTTATGTGGAATGTAATGCCTGTGCATTCATTCATATTTTCATTAAAATTCATATTGTACAGACTTCTCCGTTGTCTAATGTATCACTTTTGAAGTTCTGGCCCCAATTCATGACATTTTATAAAAGAAGCAGGTACGAGTCAAACGTATATATGTGCATTTATGTTCTTAAAGTTTAACAACTGAGAGAAATAAGGTTTGCTACATGCAAAACACTTCTGAATAGTAAAGTACCTTCTAGAGATGAAAGGAGATGAAGCGAACTGAATGGAATTTACCAGCAATTGAATTTATAGCTTAGAATGTGTACAACAAACCTCAATATCAATACTGTACCATATCTGTGGCAAACCAAGACCGAATTGTATACAATGTCACAGTATCAACCATCCACAGCAAGTACTGTACACACCTGGTAGCTGAGGCTGAATGAGGTTGGAAAACGTTTTGGGCTGGGTGGAGTCGCTGGTTTGGTTATTCTGTCTGATGAAGTTCTCCACCACAGAAAGCACATCATTGATATCTACTTGTTGTCCGGAGCCAAACTCTGACTCTATGAATGTTATGTTGCTTTTCACGGTCTTAGACAGTGACTGGGCAATTCTTATGATATCCTGAGAGAGAAAATGTACAAATGCAAAGGTGCTTTTATTCTATATAAAATGACATACAATATATGCAGTTGTAATATACACTATATGAATTTGGGATTAATTATTTACATATCCATCAATTTTTGAACATGAGGTGAAGATTTATTATATAGTTTAGATCGGGGGGGGGGGGACCTTTGAGACCATTTGATCCGGCCCTCAAGGTAATTCATAAACAAATGCAAAAAAATCCACCAGAAAAAACCCCCAAAAAATCTAGACAGCAATAGACGGGCCATGGTCAGGGTCCTTCAACACAACACGAGATAAACGTGTCATCACGTGGTCACGTCATGTCAAAAAACTTCAATATTAAACGAGACTGTCATTGACATCAGCGAATGCAGCATGGCGAGTGAAAACAAGAGAACGGTGGATGCGGAATGTCGCACTTTACAGGAGAAATGGACGAACGATTATTTATTTGTGGAAGTAAAATGTCAGTGTGCCTAGTTTGTGTGGACGTACTTGCAGTGATGAAAAATAATCTTGAGCGTCATTACAGCACGAAACATGCCGAACTGCACGAGCTGAAAGTACGAGTGTGTTTGGATAAAGTTAACGCTCTTCGGCGGAGTTTGGCCCAACAAGAAGCTCTCTCCAGAGTGTAACATACAAACATGGACAGATCGAGAGGTAGACCACCACACCAAGAACAGACTATTCCACCACTGCAATTATCACTGCCATTTAAATACTCACTTTATTTTCTATCAACCACTTGGTACTTATATTATTTTGTATTATATTTAATTATTGTGTACTGCCTTTTTACTTCATATGTTCTTTTGCAGTGACAAGATACATTTCCCCGTTGTGGGACTAATAAAGGATTTCTAATTTCTGATAAAACAGAAAGATACATGGATAAAAAAGTTGCTTTTTTTGCAAACAGCATAAAAGAAAAGTGAAATTAATGGGCTGCGTCTTTTTTTGCAGAGGTTATGAGTTCAATAATTAGTATGGCCCTCGAAGGAGGTTGTAAAAAATAAAATGGCCCTTGATAGGAAAAAGGTTCCCCACCCCTGGTTTAGATGCTGCTATGTCAGCAGCCCTTAAATATTCAGGACAAACACTTTCAACAGGTACCAAATGAAAAACATGAAGCACTTACCTTAAGGACAGTGTCCAAAGTAACATTAACATTCATGTTGGTGGTGGTAGTCTGTGAGAAAGACGTCCGTTCAAGGGCATCTCGTTTTTCTGTTTTGCGCTTGCAACAAAATGTCTCTCGAGGACGAGTGTTTCTGAAGATGCTAACAATAAGGATATTCATGGGAAACATAATGAGGGAGCTCTGAACTCCAATCATAAACTGTTGCCAGGTAAACTCAAAGTGACCTGAAAAAACAGAGAGAGAGAGATAAAGACATTGTACTGGATATACACTTACATTTTTAAATGTCCACACATTTATAAATATGTATTTTGTCTTAAAATGCTGTGTATAGACTACTTGTATAATAAATATTAAGTAATGAGTAATGATTGGTTATATATAAACAATCAGCAACTTTACAAGGTCATGAAGAAGACTTGAGTTCTGAAAATGAAATACACCCTTTATTATTTTAATTTTTTTTACAGTAAATTGAATTATCATGAAAATTATGTGAAAGGGATGTACCAAGGTCCATGGTCTGCTCAGAGGGATCAGTTGGGATGCCATAAAACATGACACTGGTAAGCATGGTACAGAGCAGCAGGGTAAAACAGCAGGAAACTCTCTGAACACAGGTGAAGCTGCTGCTCGGTGGTCGACTGATCACAGAGTACCACAGGTGTCCGTCACTGAAATCCTTTGAAGTCTTCATAAAGAACAAGTTACTGGAAAATATAAGCAATAAGGGGGAAATATGTGAAATAAAAACACTTTATACTAACCAACTTTTTAATGGTTAATACGTGTACCTTAATGTTACAAAATTAAAATAAATCTCTTTTCAGCCATTTCATCGCTATATAACATCGGCATAGCTCTGCCATTTTATTTCAATTCAGTTCAACTTACATTTAGTTGGATTCAAATTAATTATTAAATACTGCATGTCTCCAGCTATATATAAATATCAAAAACATGATATCGTGACTTATTTGAATTGCCTTATTAAAATCCGGACAGGAGTACATAAATAGTATTTTTTCAGTCTTGGTTAGGGTTGCCATTTACCAAGTGTTTGACCAATGGAAGTTGGATCTCAATTGAAAACTACATTGTGTCTGCTGATACAGTATCTGGCTTTTTTAATGTTTCAAAAAGAGAGCTTGCAGTAAACTTCACATCGTTTAAGCCAAGATAATTTAATTTGAAATGTATTGTTGCTCTCATCATTCAAATGAGAAAACCCTGTTTGGGTTTCAATAGTGTGTTTGTTTGTATGATTTTGCTGCCCAGTACTTTGATGATTTTACCTTACCTGAACCTCTTTAAATCAATCTCTGTCGAAACAGGAAACACTTTATCTAGGGAACAATCCCCGCTGTCTATGGCCAGCCAGGAGTTGCATAGGAAATGCCATTTATGCTTCGCATGTAAATCCTGCACCATGACATTGCCAACATACCTGAAAAAAAATAAAAACAACTTTTGTACTACAAAAGAAAAATCAGCCTTGAGAAAATACACAAAAATAACTAAATTGTTTGCTTAACAGAGAATCAAAGAAAACGACAACAGAATCGTATTTAATTAGTACTCTGCAAGGTCATGGTCATAATACTGTCTAATGAAATAGAAAATGGCCCAGGCATTTATTTATTTTGCCTACCATTCAGGATGGCTTCCTGAATTGTTGTGCCACAGTCTGATGCCCTGTAGGTCTCCCAAGGAGAAGGGTGTAGTTATCAGGAACAAATCCACCGCACCTCTCTCAAACACACATTTCTTTGGATCCGAGAGATGATGTGGTTCACTGCCTCCCTCTGCACCCAGCAGAGTGATTGTCACCTAAAACCATTGATACTTTGTATTAATAAACTGCAAACTCTAAAACTGAAATACAACCACTTTAGCTACATGTATACAGGGAAATGGAGGAGTGGGATGGGAGCTAGGGCTGTTTTATTTTCTGTTGCCTTGGCCTGCTCCCTCAGTTTTGTTTCATACCAGTGTGTTGTATTCAGCTTTGTTTATTAAAGCACACTTTTTGTTTGCAACCTGCCTGTTGTCTGTACTGCACTTGGTTCCTCTTTTTAACCACAACGTGACAGATCGAACCAACCTAAAATGGACCCAGGAGATATGTTTGAGGATGAACTTTATGAGCTTTCATATTTCCTCATAGATGTTCATGAAGAGCGGAAAAGAGCCCCCTGTACGGAGGTCCAACAGGCTGGTCTTAGGATGGCACTGTCATGGTGGGGAAAAGGTGAGGACCCAAACGTAGAATGTAAGATGATATTTTAACAAAAGAGGGCTTTATTCCAGTAAAGCTTACAAAATTGCAAAGTGACAAATAAAACCGAAAATACAGACCAGAGGGTGAGCCGAGGTAGCCACTAGGGGAAAGCACCATGTAACATGAATGACGACCGGACAAGGAACACTGGGACATATACACACAACCACTAAACAAGGGAACAAGACACAGCTGGGAGAGAAGGGCAAATACACAGGAGGAAACGAATCAAAAATCAGAAAGAGAGGGAAAACACAGAGACCGGAAGTACAACTAGACATGACACAAGGGGGAGTGAACACTTCAAAATAAAACAGGATATAGAAAGTCACAATCATGACAGGCATGCAGGAAAGTGGCGGATAAGCTCTGGCTGAGGAGTTTTTTGCCTGAGTGGCTTAGAGACTTTATAACACCTCCTATTGCCAGCCTGATTTGCAGCCTGCCTCCCAGACAGCTAGCCACCGGCCTGTTATCATTCAGCAAGCTAGCCACCACTCCATAAATCTTGGGTTCCTGACTCTGCAGCCCCCCGATCCTTCGGCTCCAGCCCCAAACCTATTGCTGGGAACTCGCCTGGCCCTAGGAGGTCCTCAAAGTCTTTGTCAGACTTCCAGGCTTCTTGGGAAGAAGCCCAACCGTTCCAGACGCCATCCTGTCAGACTGAAGTCTGCTCCTCAGCCTGAGTCTCCACTGCGCAGCTCCCCTGAGTCTCCGCTGCCCAGTTCCCTGGCCAACACCAAGCAAATTACTGCTTCAGAGGTCCCAGCCGACCCTGGTTTTCCCTGCTGAACTGTCGTTCAGCCGACCCATTGTTTCCCTGGCCACTTTGCCCTTGCAGAGTTGCAGTTGAGAGAAGATGTCTACGACCCGATTGTTTCACAAGTAGTGAGTTTACAAGCAAGTTTTAAGCTAATAAAAAGATAAGTCATCATCAGACGATAGCTGATGTGTTCCAGGATTGCATTTCAGCCAATGCGTTCCCCCTTTTTGCTCGCCACACGGATTGTTTACCTGTATTCAACAAAAGGCAACTCAAATGTGATCGGTCAATACCACTCTGATTACAAACGGAAACCAGAACGCTTCCGATATCAAAATCTTGTCCCGTTGTCTACAGATTCTGCATTCATATGCTGATGTCTATTAAATAGAGATTATGTAGCTAATGCCATTCAGCTCCCCCCCCACCCCCACCCCTACCTCCTACTTTATGAGGGGTTTTTGATTTACCTTAGATTTCTGTTCATTTATGCTTATTACGAGGCACTATCTCAGCAAAATCCTTGTTGCTGTGCAGAATATGTGCGGGACCACAAAGAGCAGAGCCTTTTCTGCTAACCGTTTAACTATTTGCTATGAACTGTTAACATAATTACCTCAGAGGAAGTTG